>NC_092390.1:45346276-45946276 GCF_030028105.1 Mobula birostris | reverse complement strand
TCATGTCGCTGAAATAAATCACACAACTGTGAAGAGTGGATTCCGGTTCATTGGGTCATCGGTTAAATGAGGTGGCTGCTTATTTGAGACAGCTCTTAAAGAACAAAAACTAATCAAGAAAATAGCTAGGATTCCCTTTGTTTATTTTGGCTCAATTGAACAAGGAGATTTGCTGAACAGTTTCTAACTAGGTTCAGTTGTGTGCACTTGTGTGACTGTTAAATACTACACCGTGCTTAAAGTGAACAGATTTTAAACAGAATCAGTGCGTGTTTGTGTTCAAAAAGCAGTAATTTTTGTCACTGATACTTGTCGAGAAATAAGCAGTAAGATAATTGAGAACTATTTTGCTCACTTTGGTTTCGAGCATTGAGGCTTGGAGATGCCAGAAACAGCCTGGAATTGAAAAGAAACAATTTCACTACTTCATCAGGTTTGGAACCATGAAGCATTTGAAAGTAATGAAGATTTGTAAGATGCATTCATTGAAAGCATTGTATGAAGGTAGTCCTTTATCTGCACTGATTTTGTTTATTTACTGTCAATCAAAAGTGCATGGCAGTGTACATTGGAAAAATTCGTCTGCTGACAACTAATCAGAATTATTACATAGTTTTATAGTAATGTTCTAATTTGTTCTGTATTTCAGTTAAATACATATTTTGGCTAATTGGGACAGCCACTTAATTGGGCCAAAATGTACTGGTCCTTAGGTGTCCCAATTAACGAGTTTCAGCTGTATTTTTTTAATAATATTCTCATCAGACTGAGGGCTGGCTTCCAGGGTTCTCTGAACTTGCACCTCTAAATCTTTCACACCAATGTACTCACAATATATTCTGCTATTTACCTTTTTTGGCCAACACTTTTAATTTTTACATTTTTTTCATTTCAAATCTTATCAACATGCTTGTAGGACTGCCTTTGATGTATTAATGAGTTAATTTGTCTCTTATCTGTGGTATCTGCAACTTATCTGATATTGTCCAAATCCAAATGACTGATATACACAATGAACAAAAATAAACCATATAGTGCATCATTAGACTTCAAACATTTTTTTTTACCGTTACTTCTCTGAATGTTCTGTCTTTGCCACAAGTTTTGTTCAGGTAATGTCTTTAATACAGTAACACATCCAAAGGTTTGCCAATTTTTATAAATGCACCTGAGAAAGCATCCTGTGTGGGTGAATCATGGCTTGATATGGCAGCTGCTCTGCCAGACACCACAAGAAACTGCTTAGAGCTGTGGACATAGCTTAGCACATCACAAACACTCGTCTCTCCCCCATCAACTCTGTCTACATTTCTTGCTGCCGTGGTAAGGGAACCAAAATAATTAATGACTCCCACTCTGGTCATTCTCTCTTCCTCTACCTCTCCCATCAGCCAGAAGGTACAAAAGACTAAAAACATGTACCATTAGGTTCGAGGACCTTCTATCCCAGTGTTATTAGATTATTGAAAGAACCTATTATACATTAAGGTGGACTCTTGACCTCACATTCTACCTCATCGTGGCTTTGCACCTTCTTGTTTGCCTGCACTACACTTTCCTTGTGACTGTAACACTACAATCAATCTGTTAATTGATTTTCCTTTGTACTATTTTGACATATTGACATGACGTTCTGTCTGCCAGAACAAGCGGATCTCCCAGTGGCCACCCATTTTAATTCCACTTCCCATTCCCATTCCGATATGTCCATCCATGGCCTCTTCCACTGTCGGGATAAGGCCACACTTAGGTTGGAGGAGCAACACCTTATATTCTGATTGAGTTGCCTCCAACCTGATGGTATGAACATCGATTTCTCAAACTTCCAGAAATGCCTTCACTCCCAACCCCTTCACCATTTTCCATCCCCTTGTCCCCCTCTCATGTTATCTCCTTGCCCACCCATCAACTCCCTCTGGTGCTGCTCTTCCTCCTCCTTTCTTCCATGTCCTTCTCTTTCACCAATCAATTTCTTAGCTCTTTGCTTCATCCCTCCCCCTCCAGGTTTCACCCATCGCCTGGTGGTTCTCTCCTCTCCCCCCACCTTTCAAATCTACTCCTCAGCTTTTTTTTCTCCAGTCCTGCCGAAGAGTTTCGGCCCGAAACGTCGACTGTACTTTTTTCTATAGATGCTGTCTGGCCTGCTGAGTTCCTCCCGCATTTTATGTGTGTTGGTTTGATTAAAAAATTTGTTTGCTTGGCATGCAAAACATAGTATTCGCTTTACCTTGGTACATGTAACAATAATAAACCACTTCACTAATTTACCAATTCAAGGGTTCATTACGATCAAAGTGTGTATCCATATGCGACTCTGAAATTTGTTTTTCTCCAGATGGCCACAAAACAAAGAAAGAACATGAAAATCATTGAGAGAAATATCAAAACTCACTCCCCCTTTCAAAAAGGAGCAGCATCTGGATCATCAAGCAGCACCCCCCCCCCAAAGCCCCCACCCCTCCGCACAGAGTGGAACGGTATGAAAAGCAACATTTGTCATAAATAAGTGGGTGAGAGATTTAGAGAACTCTTTCCAAAACTTAGAGCAGTGATTCCAGTACCATTAAGCTCGGGGTCTGTGGACCCCGTGTTGGGAACCTCTAGCCTCGAGTCTTTTCAGCACTGTGACCACCAGTAATGTTCAGTAATGTTCACTGATGTGCTTGCAAACATTTATAAACATTTTAAAATTACTCGTTTCACAATTTAAGACTAATTTAGGACGGCAACGATGAGTTGAAAGCTAGCTGATTTGTGTTAAGCTGATGTGCTGTATAAGTCTAACTGATTTCCAATGAAGTTTTCTTGTCCACTCACTGATGTTGTACCTTTAAAATGTCCTCCCTTTTTTGATTGCTACTGCAAGACCATGCCAAGTCCTTTTTATACAAAATGCACCGAATTTCTAGTATAACGACTGAACATATTTGAACCAATTGTATAAAGTTTGTCATAAAGAGTGTGTGCCTTCTTGGCTTATATTTGTGAAGCAGAACTCAGCCTACAGTCCACCAAATAGCATCTGGTTTTCTGTGTCCTGCTGGAATCTTCCTTTGATTGCTTAGAAATAAGAAGTTGCACTTTACTCTGTTTTCACTGTTATTGGGGGAAAAAAAAACTCTGCCTTGTGTTTGTTTGATTTTGATATTGGGTAGAGTAAAGAGCAAAGTTCAGGTAGTAGCTTTACGTAATGTTCTTCATTCCATTTATTAGATCAGTGCTGGTCTTGAAGATGGGAGACAGGAAGAAGTGGGAAGAATGGATATTAAGAGGAAGTAGTGTACGCTGTTTATTTTGTGTAAGACTTTCCCTTGAAGCTGTTAAACAATTCATGAGTTCATTATATGATGTGATTTAAACTTGACATAACGACAGGGCCAAAACACCACTGCACTTCTTCCCATGGGAATAGAAGAGAGAGGAATAAAAATAGTCAGGGAATATTGGCATCTTTGCTTGTTTATGTCTGTTGTCCTCAGAAGTTCTGCAGCCTCTTCACTTGTGAAATAAATATAGACTGAAATCTCTGGCAGAGAATTACTGTGTAATAATTCATCCTGAGTAGTTCTAGTGACATCATAAACAATAAGCTTGAAGTTTCAATGGTTTATGTACAAAGTAGATACCTGGGATTGAATAGCTGCCAAAACTCATTGCTAGTAATTTGTTCTACTTTGTAATGTCACATTAGGATTTTTACTTTTGCAACATGCTTTGCTTTTAACTTTTCTTAACATATGAGTAGTCATAACAGATGAAAAACTTAATTGAATTGATTTTTTAAATTGTTCTGTTTGTATGTCTGTCCTTCTGACAAATAACTTCTTAAATAATATTCTTTTATCTACTTCTATCAGGGATGTACCTTGAAGAAAGAATTTGTTTAAGTATAACATGCAGTTCAGTTTTATGAAGGGGTATAGATAGGGTAAATGCAAGCCAGCTTTTTCCACTGAGGTTGGGTGGGACTACAGCCAGAGGTTATGGATTAAGGGTGAAAGGTGAAAAATTTAAGGGGAACATGAGGGGAAACTTCTTCACTCGGAGGGTCGTGACATTGTGGAGTGAGCTGCCAGCATAAGTGGTGCATGCGAGCTCAATTTGAACACGTAAGGGAAGTTTGGATAGGTGCATGGATGGTAGGGATATGAAGGGCTATGGTCTCAGTGCAGGTTGATGGGAGTTGGCAGTTTAAATTGTGTCAGTGTGGACTAGGTGGGCTGAAGGACTTGTTTCTGTGCTGTACTTCTCTGTGACACTGTGATATTGGCTGAGCATGCTTTCAAGTTGATACTTGTACTATATAAGGATGGTGGGGGGGGGTGGAATGCACATTAAAATGGTTTCTGTTCAGCGTAAGAATTTATAATAATAGTATCTGACCCCACAAACATATGCTCTAAGTTTTATGCATTGATATTGATTTTATAACAATTGGAGACTAAATTATGCTGGCTGTGGCCAACAGTTTTGATTGGAGCTGATGGTGTTTTACCAATCAAGACTTATTTGTGTAAAGGGGAATTGAGTTCAGCACCTGGAATCTTTCATTATCTTTCATTTTTTTGCAACATTTAAGAGAAGTTGGATAGGAAAACAGATGGCGGGGGGAATGGAAGGTTATGGTCCAGGTACAGTTTGATGGGACTGGGCGGAATGACAGTTCAGCATGGACTAGATGGGCCAAAGAGCCTGTGCTGTAGCACTCTATTACTCTATCTGTTTACTTTATTGCTGTTCTCCCGATGGCAAGGCCCAATCTTGCTGAATTCCTATGTGTTGTAGGGGGATTTGCCTCTGGGATCCTGCATCAAGGAAGATTTAATGCAAGATATGAAGGCCCATTGATTTCACTGGGACTGCAGACCTCATGGACTTCATGGGGATTTCAGAGCACAGATTTAAGAGGCAGAGAATTCTAAATATATCTTTGCTTTAGTTTAGTTATTTCACATGTGTTTACATTCATTTCATTTTTGTTTAAAGAAACATTGCAATGTTTTATTTACAGCAATTAAAAAAAGAATCATACTGTAATACAGCACACAAACAGGTCCTTTGGCGCTACTGGTTCAGGCCAACCACAGCATCTCTCTACTAGTCCCAATTGTCCACATTCGATCTCATAACCCTTCAAGCTCCTGCTCACCCCCGTGTTCCTATCCGGGTGCTTCTTCACTGTTGCAGTTGTACCTGCCTCGACCACTTCCACTGGCAGCTCGCTCCAGGTACTCACTATCCCCTGTGTAAAGAAGTCGCCACTTGGGTCTATCCACTTTATCTATACGCCTCATGATTTAATAAATATCTGTGAGGTCACCCCTCATTTTTATATGCCCCAAGGAATAAATATCTACTGTGGCCAACCTTGCCCTATGTTTTATTGGAGATATTTTCAAACTGTTTAACAGTTCTGTGGCTCTCTGACTCCTCAGCTGTGTGCTCACCCAGACAAAAAAAAACATCAATTTCTCCAAATTCTGATCATTTCTCACCCCTCCCCCTTCATTCTTTTTCCATTTCCCATTCCCCTCTTACCCTTTCTCTTCTTCTCAATTGCCTCTCACCTCCCTTTGGTGCAGTTATCCCCCTTTGTTCAAGAGCCTGATGGTTGAGGGGTAATAACTGTTCTTGAACCTGGTGATGTGAGTCCTGAGGTTCTTTCCTTTTCTCCCATGATCCACTGTCCTCTCATATCAGATTCCTTCTTCTCAGTCTCTTTCACCTATCACCTTACAGCTTCTTACTTCATCCCCCCCTTTCTCACCCACCTACCTTCCCCCTCCCCTGTGCTCACCTATCACCTGTCATTTTGCACTCCTTCTCCTCCCTCCCCCATATTCTTATTCTGGCTTTTACTCCCTTTCTCTCCAGCCCTGATGAATGCTCTTGGCCCAAAACAATAACTGTTTATACATCTCTGGTGATGCGTCCTGCCCTGCTGAGTTCCTCCAGCATCGTGTGTGTGTTCCTTAAGATTCCCAACATCTGCAGAATGTCTTGTACTGCTTTTAAAAGGGATTTTAAGATTCACAAGTGGCAAACTTTGGCTTTGAGGCCTGTCAAGAGCCTGGCAGTTATTTGAGCAAGTCCTCCATAAGGTGTCCAGTCCCTATGCAGTGCTTACCACTGGTCTGAGGTACAGAAGATTAGTGCTCTGTATCCAGCCTTGGTGAGAATGGTCACGTTAGCCATACTTGCCAGTTCATACCACCAAGAAATGGTTATTTTACTTTAAATGTAATGGAATAAAAATAATGTTTATTCACATTTCCTCTGAAATAAACTGAGATTAGAAAAAAAGTAATACAGTAATTCATGGATTTCTTAAGTTCACAAAATCAATTAGAAGTCCAATTTAATGCTGTCAACATAACATTGCTATTTAGTGAGTAAATAAAATTAATGATGTTATGTTTTAAGACGGAAGAATCATTAAATAAGGCATTTTATAGTAGTTTTAACATGCACGGAAATAATAAAAAGAGATTGTCATGGGGAATGAATAAAAAATTTAAAATTATCAAAACTATGGCCGCAAGTTTCTTTGAACAGGAACCAGCTGTCCTTGGATAACAAACAAAATCTATTTTTACAAATGTCCAGATGGCAATTTTGTCCATAAGTCTGGAAGTGTACAAATAAATCTCTAAATATGGTAACTACACCTCCTTGGGTGGCGGGGTGGAGACGCATCTCTCCCAAGGAGGCGTAAGGCACTCCATCCCTTCGCTAGCCTATGTATCACCCTTGGGCAAGGTGTAGCACCTGCTTGCCCCCCACCCCGCCACCCCCGGTTAGGATCGCATCAAAGCCATGGAGCAGGTGGTAGATGGTCATATCAGCAACTGGTGCATATTACAAGTTCTGGTTATGTGACCACTGACGCCGAGCAGACAATCTCTGAAGAGTATTGATAATGGATGGGGTCACCTGTCGTGTAAAGACAGTGCCCAGAAGAAGACAATGGCAAACCACTTATGTAGACAAATATGCAAAGAGTAATCATGGTCATGAAACCATGAACGCCCACGTCATATGACATGAGACATGATGATGATACCGCCACCATATTGCAATGAATATTATCAAAAGAATATAAGACTGTTAAGAAAGAACAGTTGTTAGATGTGAGAAGAGAGAAAACTAGCTGTGCTATGTTTAGGAATGAATGTATGTACGTCAGTTGAACTTCTGATCATTGTTATATGATGGGAGAAGCTGGTTATGTGACCACTGATCATCACCTATTACCCCATCAGCCTCTGCGTCCAGCATATAATTCGTCGTAAATCCTGCCGTCTTCACGGGATCCCAGCACATCTTTCCCATCCCTCCCCCCACGTTCTACTTTCCGCTGGGGCCGTTCTCTATGCACTCACTTGTCCATTCATCCCTCCCTACTGATATCTCACTCTCGGTACTTAACCTTGCAAGTGGAGTAAGTGATACACCTGCCTCTACACTACCACTTAGGGCCCCAAACAGTCCTTCCAGGTTAGGCGACACTGCACTTGTAAGTTTGTTGAGATCATCTACTGTATCTGGTACTCCTGGTGTGGTCTCCTGTATATCAGTGAGACCTGATGTAGATTGGGAGACTGCTTCATCAGGCATCAGAAAAAGCGAGATCACTCAGCAGCCACCTATTTCAATTCTACTTGTAACGGGATCCTGAATTACCCCTATGAACTGTGCTTTTAAAAGAGAGAGAGAGGTATCCAAAGCAGGCACCTTGTTATTAAGAGAGCGAGAGAGGTGAAGACTGCTTGGAGATGGTGTTGTGGTTTTTCTGCAGCATGTTTACACTTTTGCAAGGACACTGCCAGCTTCTGTGTTCTTTCGGAGAGAGAAGGGAGGAGCTACTTGATGGACAGCTGGTGTTCAGCACGGTGAGATAAATAGAAGGCCAGCTAATAGACAGACAGACACATGGTTTTGGACACTGGATGAGCTTTGTTGTGCCACAGAAAGGTGGGTTTTCCGAGGATCGGTCAGGTGAATCAATCAGTGGCTCTCGCAGTGTGGAAAAGGTGTGACCGGTGGGGAGTTATTAGTGTGTCCAACCCTCGCCTGGGTTGATAACTCCAGCACAGAAGACCGTCTCCTTTTTGTGGTCACATTCAGTGACTTTAAAGGAAGAGAAGAGAGGAGAAACAGGTTTGAAACAGAAGAAACCTAGTGACAAAGAGGTCACTGTTTGGACTCTCTCCTCTGTAGCCCGTAAGGGTGAGTTTGAGTTCCATTGGAATACGAAGGGGTGACTGTCACGTAGTTAATCCACATGTGTGGGTTCTCTGGTGAGGGGATTGCCTTTGTGAATACCAATTGTGTGTTACCCTTGTGTGGGTGTGGTAGTTCACTGAGGAAAGGCACCCCTGTGGCAAATCACTGTTGGAGTTATTTCATATGTCGTGGAACTGGATAAGTAGCTATCACGTTGTGTGTTTGGGGTTGGTTCCCTTGTAGAGGGTCCTCTTAGTGATAGACTACTGTTGGTGATAATCCATGGGTGGATTCTGTTGGAGTATCCTGTGACCACCACTTTGGAATGACCTGTTGCTTAATTTGGGTGTGGTACCACTTGTGTTGAAAGGATATTTATTGAAGATCACTGTCGGTGATACTTTGTGTGTGGAGTGGAACAACTCCGGAGATAAAACCCACTACTCTTGTTATTTTGTATTGCTGTCGTGGAATATGTGGAATATCAACGTAATTGCCTTCTCTCGACATTTACCCTGGATTACAAATCTCTCTCTCCATCACTACTTAACTCAATACCACGAACTGAACTGAATTTTACTCATCACCGTAAGATTGTATCCATTTACCCCTAGGCTTAAAGAAGCTTGGTTTTTCTATTTCCACATATATAATCAATGCTAACCTGTTTGATATATCTGCATTTATATGACTGTATTGCATAGTTACTAATAGATAGCATTAGTTAGTAGCAATACCGGACTCCAAAGTGTTTTCCATTTCTGCTGGTTCTTTAACCCGTCACTGGGTACGTGACATACTTCCTATTCCCATTCCGACATGTCATTCCATGGCCTCTACTGTTGCGATGAAGCCACCCTCAGGTTGGAGAAGCAACACTTTATATTCCGTCTGGGTAGCCTCCAACCTGATGGCATAAGCATCAATTTCTTGAACTTCAGTAATTCTCTCTCCCCTTCACCATTCTCCAGGTTTCCTAATCTCATGTTATCTCTTTGCCTGCCCATCACCTCCTTCTGTTGTTCCTCCCACTTCCCTTTCTTTTATGGTCCTCTACTCTCTCCTATCAGATTCCCCCATTCTCCAGCACTTTATGTCTTCCACCAATCAACCAACCAGCTCTTTACTTCACCCCTCCCCCTCTCCTGGTTTCACCTATTACCTACCACATTGTACTACTTCCTCCCTTCCCCCTACCTTCTTACTCTGACTTTTCACCTTTTTTTCTAGTCCTGCTGAACAGTCCCGCACCAAAACATCTTTTCCATAGACGCTTCCTGGTCTGTTGAGTTCCTCCAGCATTTTGTGTGTGTGTGTGTTGCTTATATTATCTTTTAAGTAGAGGTATCTAGAGGTTTCGCCGGCTGGTGGCGTAGTGGCATCAGCGCTGGACTGCAGGGTGGAGGTTCCGAAGTTCAAATCCGGCCGGCTCCCCCCGGCACGCTTTCCACCTGTGCGGGGTTAAGAGCTGGTGATCTCTTTGAAAAAAAATCTCACCCAGCAGAAGGCAAAGAAGTAACTTGCCTCGTACGCGAATTCCAACTACATCACAACGGCGTGGGAGGAAGTTGTCCGCTACCGGAAAAAATTCCGGATGTGACCTACATTATTATCCAGAGGTTGGGTGTTTATAACCCAAGGATCCCTGTACTAAATGTATATGATGTTAAGAAAGAGAAGAAGGATAGGTTTAGGCTATGTAACTCGGGTAAAGAAAAATCCTTCACCAGCTTGATGGGCTGAGAATTTACTTGCTAAGTTTATGTAACTCTGCTGAAATTAAATACTTTTGTGATTTGGATAACAAGGACCAGTAATGTGATCAACTATCAATTTAATAGCACACAGTTCATACAGATCATCCAATGATTGGAATAGAAGTCATCCCCGACTGAGGGTCATTGAGGCAAGCTAATGTCCCCTGCCAAACTCTGGAAAGGATAAGGTAAATCAATATTACTTAAACGCTGAAGGAGGTCTCTGTTTTATATTACTTTAGACATTAGATAAATTTGCTGTAAGGCAGGTATCTTTTAAGAGTACAGTCATTTTAACAGGAATAATCCTTAAAGTGTACAGTACTGTGCAAAAGTAATCTGCACCCTTGAGACAGATATATGTGTGGTGTGTGTATAAATATATATAAAGCCTTAGACTCTTGCACAGTACTGTATGTTGTGCCTTTTTAGATTATATTAACAGTGGAAATATATTTATGCTGAAAATAGTCACCAATAATCACAATATTAACTAATTTTATCACTAAATGTTTGTTGTCAGTGTGCATTGGCAAGTCTCATTTCTGATCTTTGTACTTTGGTTGTTTCACATTGAATGTGAAATGTGTGTAAAAGAATGGCATGTAGGAACTTCATTTTTATATTCTCAGTCAGAGATAATATTGATTAAGTTTAAAGACTTTTGTTCAAATATCAACACTAATGCCATTTTTTTCATTATAACTGGGCTAGACTTTGTAAAGAAGGCAGTGAGGCCTACTGTTATTCAGCTCTAGATCACACACCAACAATTAAAAGTGGAAATTTGGAAGATGCTGTTGGAATAGCTTAGCTCATCCAAAAGCCATCTGTAATGATACTTTTCATAGTGAATTAGTATTTTTGTAATGGCATGATGTTGTCCTTCATCAGATATGTGTTCATTCATATCTCCAGGGAAAGTTTTGCCTTGTCATTTTCAGAATTAGTTAACGTCTTAACCTGAAAACTCATAATCACTGCCAAATTATCTGTTTTTTTTTCTCTTTTACTCTTTCAATCTGATCTTTCCTTCCCTTTATTTACTTCATGCTTTCGTGTAAGTGCTGTGATAAATGTGAATGGTTTCTTAGTTTGATGAATGAGATGCACTGCGCTGTTGAGGTCACCCTATCTAAATGATTTTGTATTGAAGAAGAAAATATGATCAAATAGTTGTACATTTAAGGCAGTAAATGAAACTATACTAAAATTCTAAGTTCATTCTTTGAAGAAATGTATGTTATGGTATCCCGCACACTTTAAATTAGTTTGCAAGGAATCTGCAACTATAATTGGTGGTATACAGGAATTTTTAAAAAATGTAATTTTAGATGTTTATGAATTAGTCAACAGTCACGGTGAAAGATTAGCCGGACAAAAAATTTGAACAAGGATCTTGCTGAAAGTGGGTGCTAGCGGCTCATAAGGACTTGCTTCCTTGGGCGGAGCATTCCAGAGCTGTGTTGTCCCTTCACCAAATGGACATCTTGGATTATGATGGCAATCAGTGCAAGCCTGCAGGTGGGTTTTGTCCCAGCAACGGATCTTGGCAGCATGGGTTGCAATCTCTGCTCACTGAATTTGTAGCAGCTGCCAGCAGTTTGCTCGCACAACAATCACGATTGTGCTTCAGCCGTGAAAAGAACAATCGTCTTGGCAGGCAAGCAGCAGCAAAGCCTGAATGGAAGGAAGTAGAGTCAGCAGAAGAAAACGGTCAAGTAGGCTGTTGCAAAAGCTGAGATGTGAATCGTATTCAGTGAACCAAATTGTTGCTAGTGAGGAAATGCTGTGCACCACAGAGGGTGTGGTAGTGGGAGGAAAGGGTGTGTGCTGACGGTCCTTGAGACTTCTTGGCAGGACGTGACTCAGATCGTGACCTCCAGTCTTGATGTTCTGAGGAGTATGGAGAAATGCAGGCATTTTAAAAAAAAAAAGACCATGGCCTGTTGAGGAATATGAAGGCAAGAGTTGCAGCTTTGCAAACTCTCCCTTGAGGATATTAATTCCATTTGCAATCCTTGCACTACGTCCCCTCACTCCCAGTTACACAGGTGTACACCCAGTAAGACAAACAGTCGTTGATTTTGGAACGCTGCTATTTGCAAAAGAAATCCCGTGTCCCTATTTCAACGGGGAAGTTACCCAGTTGGAAGAATGGGAGCTCTCTTGTGCCTGGAGGAGGGAGCCTTTCATCTCATGGGTATGCGGAGCTACACAGGTTGAACTGAAGCCAGAGCAGAGTCAGTAGTAAATCGCAAGTCTTATCACTCCCCCCTCCCCCCCCATTGATACATCCCGTTTTGAAGTCTCCTGATTAATGCATGTTAATGTATACTTGTGCTGATTTATTTCCCTGTGTGTATCATACATACACTTCTTTAGTAGAGCATCACTGAAGGAATTCTTAAAGAGAGTCTCCTCACCCCCGCCTTTGAGCTAAATCACCAAGACAGGAAGAGAAGCAAAACAAGGGGATGGAAATGAAATGATGGTGGAAGAAGAATACGCTGTTTCATTGTGCTTGCCACCACTGATGATGCGGATGGCAAAAGGGAATAGGTTAAGGGGGCACATGACAGAGTAATAATGGCATACAGCTAACCCTTGTCTGTCGGCCTTGTAGAGCAGATACCAAGCTCTAAAGCAAAATACATTGAAGTTGTAATCAAACAAGAGAAAATCTGTAGATGCTGGAAATCTGAGCAACACACACAAAATGCTGGAGAAACTCAGCAGGCCAGGCAGCATCTATGGAAAAAAGCACAGTCGATGTTTCGGGCCAAAACCGAAAGATGTAATCAACCTTATATTTGTAATTAAGATTAGTTTTTTAAAAAATTTCTTTACTTTCCTTTAATTCAACTTTGTTTTGAAGTTTCCAACCAAAAGATTGAGGAGGTGGCCGTGCAGGACCCACATTATTGTGGCAGAGAGGATATCTAGGCTGGTACAACATCCTGTGGAAATTTTGTATTAAACCCATTTTTCATCATGTTGCACTGAACAATCCAGAATTCTGTAATCAACTTCTTGACATAGGAACCCAGACAGTCAAGTTGATCAAATAATTTCTTCATACAGATGTTTGGAACTCTACTTAAACCCACAGTATTTTATGATATGGAAGTCTGCACTGCATTGGGAAGAAATCATTATGACAAAAGTTGAGCTGCTGTTGATGATAATAGTGAACACTAACAGTAGCAGTTCTGAGCTTGAGCTATTTATAAACAAGGCATGGGAGATCCACTGCTGTAGTCAGATTATTTCAGATTGAAAAAGATATCCTTTCTCATCCTTTAAAAATGTAGACATAATTAAAAGCTAAATACTACAGAATCTGGTAAAATGAAATTAAACAAAATTCTTTGGAAACAGTCAGATAAGGGTGCATCCTTGTTGGAAAAAAACGTAGGGATACCTTTTTTCCCATTATTAAGCTGTCTACGTGTTCTCTAATTGCATTGAAAATGTTAGATTTCTTTCCTGCTAAGTCAGCGCAGTGATTGAAATGGAAAGTGAAACAGATTTCCCATTCTGCTTTCTTTTGCTGTAACTGTTTTCTCTATTTCTCCTTAGCTGAGAAACAGAATTTAATCTGTTTTGTTCAAGATCAGAGGCATGGTCTCCCAAAGCGAACAGATCTATTTTCCTCATGAAGAAATGCCCTCCCATTTCAGTTAGACTTACCTGTCTCTTGAAATGCATTGAAGTTACATTTTGCCTTTCACACAAAGCTTCAACATTTTATCAATATTCAAAAAAAATTTCTTAGCTCCACAGAGTTAGAGATAACATCAACTCTTTCCATTACACATTGACCTAATCTATTATCTTTTTAGATAAAGGCCAATGGAATTTCTGAATCATAGTGCCTGATTAAGATTTCAGGCACAAATATTTTAAATTGTGCAGACAAGTATGACAATACTGAAAAGGAATTATGTATATGCTTTTAGAATTCTATGTTTATTTGATCTCCAGTAGCAATATTTGATCCGTTGTTAGTTTATAGTTAATCAGTATTCAACACACTGTGTTAAGAGTTGTGCCAAAAAGACATTACGCTATTTTGAATTGCTGCTGGTGGTACAAATATTTGGTATTTTTGATAATTGGAACACTTGGAATCATGTCATGTGTTAAGATCAAAGTTTTCAACATTGAGGCAAATAATCAAATGAATATTTAGTGAAGTGTTTGTATTTCTAATGTAGAGTGATTGATGCTTATAAAATCTTTGGTGCTATGATGTTGAGAAGGTACATGGAAAGATGCTCAATGAGAATTGATGCAGATTGACAGTTATTACTGTATATTTGCAATAATTGCTCTGCTTGTAAGTACTAAAGGCTTTGTTATTGGAATGATTTAGTAACAAGCATGTATTTAGTATACATGTTAATAGCATATATCTTTGCTGTCAAAAATTAAGCTTTCTTTAATATTTTAGCAAATTTCATTTGTGAAAAGAAAAATTTTAAGAACAAACTATGGGTGATCTAAAAGTATAATACCCTTATTTTGAATCTGACTCATTTACATTAAACTTTAGTGCATTGAAGTTCATTTAGACTATAAGTGAAGAACATAAAATCTTTCGGCTAAATGTGTAAGTTACTATTTTTATAGAAATTTTGCACATTTCTTTAGCAAAAAATAAATTATGACAACAAGGAAATAAAACCAATTAATGTACCAATACTATTAAATACTAGATAAGTATATTCTTCAAAAAAATAAATATCCCTTTCACAAATGATATTTTCTATACTTAACTAAAATTATTAATTTATATTTATTTGACAAATAATATACATCAATTATCAAATTCCTAAAATTTTTGCAAACTAAACTAAAATTAGACGTTTCTAAGGTTACATTATGCACTACGATAATTGTAAATCTTCTCAACTTGCTGCTTTTAAATCAAATTGTGAGCATCAATTCCTGACAATTATCAAAAATTGTTTCTCAGCAATTGGTAACATAGCCTAGGAGGTCTGTTGTTAATTCCATAGTAAGAGTCGCAGGGAATATGATTAACCTGCGGGTCATCTCTTAATGTAATTATTAATGATTGATTCTGTTTATCCTTGAAATCGATATGAGAAGCGAAATGGCTTGGAAAGTATTAGGGTTTGATTTCTTTTCTCTCACAGGAATGATTCTTAGACAAAGCTAAGGCTAACTGTATTGGGATAGGAAAATCATAGAATTTGAAGGCAGTTTTAAACAGACGTTTACAGTATGCATCTTGTGTGATATTTCCCTTGTGAATGAATGTGACATAGATCAGTTAAAGATTATGATTTGGTATGGTAACATCTCCTGCCACTAATAGTTAAACCGGTGTATGGAGTAATTGATCTGCCTGTGAATGTTCCAATGTAAAAACAATTCAGGCTATTTGAACTATATTTTACAAGTGTGCATGGGACCTTTGGGACCGTATATTGAAAAATGTAGTTGTATGGCAATTCCATAGGAACCCAATTAAAACAGATTGACTCAGTGGTTTCCAATTTTTCATTTTACAAAAATTTAATGTACAGTTTTTTAATACAATTTCACACAAGAATATAGTTTACAATACCTTTAATCAGTAACATGATAAGTGTTTATTTGAAATTAGAAGGCGAATGCCACAGTGCACAGGCAAAGAGCTTCTGGGTGCTTAAGACAACTGCCTGCTTAAACCCTAATTCTGCTCTTTTACTTTACTGCTTGTTTTTTTTATTTGTAAGGCAAACATCAAGCATCACTTTTGTGATAAAGTAATTATCTTGAGAGAAAGTTGCCCTTTGTTTAGATTTCAGTCATTACAAGAAAAACAGTGCAACATGTGAATGAAAGATATTTCCAGAGAAATCGTTTCACTTGACCTGTAAAAGTTTTGGAAAAAATGATTGACAGATTATTTTTTGGAGAGAGGTGTTTTCATTGTATTGCCAATATTAGTCCCAATAAAGCAATTACAACCAGTTCTTCAGTGTGCTGAGTACAATGTATGTTAAGGCTTCTTTAAAAAATAATTCCAAGTCATTTTGTAGAATTCTTTAAAATATAAAATTGGCATTGATTTTAAAGTGGAGCATTTCAGAATTATGCATTTAATCATTTTATTGGTTCCTTGGCATTCAGAGTCTAATATTATTAGACTAAGCTGAAGATTCATACCACTGATAGAAAATGGTCATTATTTTCCTAGTGCTGTAAAATCTCGGTTGTTTGTCAATAGGCATGCAGAGCTTTTACGTGTTCCAAATAAGCTCTCTTTTGAAAATCAAAGTTGTGGCTCCGTGATATCAGCAACTCTTCCTGTCTCATCTGTTGCGTGCAGCTCATTACAGACAATGGCTGCCCTGTGGAATCCGTGGATTCCTGTTTGCTAGTAAAGTACTCTATTCTGTTCATGCAGTTCGTACTTAAACACTAAGAATCATAATGTCCAATTTGTGTAATCACAACTTAAATCACTATCATATGTGAAGTAAATAGTAAAAATGACAGGCTGGCTCTCGGCTGCTTATGAAGGTGCTTACTGGATCTCTTATCTGTTACTAACAGGCTTCTGCTTTCTACTTTTACAGAGGAGACTGCTTCACATGGTTAACATGGCAGCGAGACTTCATCAAAAAGTGAGTTCCAATGAAAATATCCTGACATACAAGTATGAATCAAAAAAGCAACAACATTACAAATGAGTTCACATATATAGCAGTATTGTGCTTTTCCCCAGTGTCCAGCAGTCACTGTTTGGTATCTAGTTGACAAGATTGATGCTGCAGTGTAAATCTCTGTAGCGCTGTCATGGCTGGTAACAGGCATCAGTGGACCTTTCCCCATCACAAATCTATCTTCTGTTGAATAGAGATTAATAAGATGAAGCACTATTCTTCCATATGTTGAGTTTTACTGCTTCTCACCCACCCCCACCCCACTGAAAATATAAAACAACTCAAATAATTAGAGTTCACAGTAGAATTACACCTTCTTCCATGGTCAAGCTGAAATCGAGTCACTCAGGTACTGTACATTTCAGATATTAGCTAGCCTAAGCTGCACTGGGATGCCGATGAGCAAGAGAGAATGGTTACTTTTCTGCTTATGTGGCAGCAGAGGAGAGATACCTTGATGTACTCATGTATCAAAATCATTTAAACAGAATCAGGTCACTGTCCTAAAGGACACTCTCTTTTCTGTTAATGCATAAAGAATGGGGAGTGAGCGAGACCACACGATGAAATGGCATTTGCTGAATGAAACTAACAGCATGAGGCCCTTGTATGAAGTTACAACATCATTTACATGTTTTATTCCTCAGGTGCGTTAATTCTTGCTGCTTGAATCATTGATCACCTGTCATTCGATTTCAACATTTGACGAATTATTTTTTCATTTATCTTTTATCCCAGCGTCACTTTATATTGTGACCTTCCTGCAGAATAATGTGCAAGATGTAAACAGCTGTTGCACCTTGTAGATTATTAATTATATGGTATTAATTTGGGGGGGGGGTGTTATATTATTTTGATGGTTATTAATTGTGCATCATTTGCAATTTAAAAGGTAGGAATGTGAATGGCTGAATAATTACCACTATGCAAGTCAATAAACGGTGATGTATTTAAAATACGCTTCCTGTAAAGTTGATAGACATGTGCTCTTTAGTAAATTATATGAATGAGGATTACATTAATATACATCTTAGAAATAAAAATATATTAATGATTAGGGGTAATTTGTGAATTTGTTTATAAAACATAAGTAAGTACCTTTCAAATATCTCAAAGCAAGTTGCAAATTTTGAGTCTGTAGTACGTGCAAGACCTTCCTTGTGCATAGCAAGCTCCCACTAACAATGATATTGTTTTGACCAGATAATCTGAAGTTTGGGTTTGTTTAAGGGAGGAATGTTGACCAATACAGTAGATATAATTTGCGTCCTCTTCCAAGTCATAACCAGGAGTCTCTGACATCCCTATAAATGATCAAGTGAGGCCTTTGTATAAGGTGTTACCCTTAAAATGGCAGTGATGACAATGCAGGGCTCTTCAGTGCCACACTAGGGTATTAGCTTCAAATTTTCTGCCTTGCACCTAAAACCTTATGTTCCAAAGTGATAATGCAACTATATGTGTGAAGTGTAAAAGTGGTAAATATTTTCATCCTAAGCACAAGAGATCTGCAGATGCTGGAAATGTTGAGCAACAGACACACAATTCTGACAGAACTCAGCAAGTCAGGCAGCGTCTATGGAAGGGAATAAACAGTTGATGTTTTGGGCTGACATCTTTTTGCCTGGATTTGTTGAGTTCTAGCAATATTTTGTCTGTGTGACTAAATATTTTCATCTTTTCTTTATCAAAAGGCAAAATTTATGTATGGAGTTTATACGACTGTTTTTATACCGTTCTTGCCATAGTTATAAAATGTAAAATAGTGTTATTTCAATATTGTACATTTTGTGTAATGCCTATTGTATTCCAAAACTAAACTTCCTCAGAGCAATCTATTTGTAGTGTTTCTTTTTAACTCTGTGATGAGCTCCTTCTCATGTAGCAGACTGCCTGTAGGAATATTGATTGCTGCAGGAAAAGCGCTAGACTAACCGTACATAATGAAGAACTGTGTGTTGCCAAGAGTGGCTCTAAAAATTAGGTGACTAATAATAAGTTGCTAGCATTTAATAGTAACACAGCACGGTAGCGTAGTGGTTAGTACAATGCTTTACAGCGCTAGTGATCATCAATCAGGATTCAATTCCCATTGCTGCCTGTAAGGAATTTGTGTGACCACGCAAGTTTCTTCAGTGTGCCCTGGTTTCCTCTCATTTTCCAGGGTTGGATGAGTTGTGAGCATGCGATGGTGGTACCATTTGTGGGCTGCCCCCGACCCAGACTTCGTTGATGTGATCTGACAGCTGATGCGTTTCACTGTATGTTTTGCTGTACATGTGACAAATAAAGCTGGTCTTCGTAAAGCCGTTCTTTATTTTGCTCAGAGTGAGGTTTGTGTGGAGAATTTACTTCTGACTGTGAAGATCATGGTAACAAAGTATGCACTTTCCTTTGATAGAACAGAACACAGTGGTGGTAAGTTAAAGTATTTGGGTGTATTGTGCTGCTTAAATATTATTACTTACGTGGCGTCTTTTTCGATTTAGCTGAATGGTCAGTTTCCCCATGGCTGTTCCTTAGATCATTGGCAGCATCCTTCTCGGTTTTCTTCCTCTTTTTGATGTCATTTTAAAGTAATACAGTTAGTAGAAATTGTGGAAGGAGTGGAAACCTTGTTAAAGTTTGCACATCACAGGCTGATTATTTGCCTTCATACGCCTGTTGCGCTTTTTCAGGCCTATTGCATGAAGCAAAGTTCAAAGTTCAAATTGCATTCATTATCGAAGTATGTATACATTATACAACCTTGAGATTTGTCTCCTTACAGGCAGCCACAAAACAAGAAACCCAAAAGATCCCATTAAAAACTGACAAACACCCAGTGTGCAGAGAGAGACTGTTGGGGGGGGGGGGACACAAAACAAGCAAACAATAGAAGTAAGCAAATAGCATTTAGAGTGAAAGTGGAGCAGTTGGAGCAGACCCACAGTCTCAGGCTCAGTTCAGCACATAGCAGAGCAAATGTCGCGGAGTACGCAGTCACAAAGCCCAGAACAGTTGGAGCAGGCTCAGAGCCTCAGCCTTAACGCAGCTAAGAGTGGAGCAAATGTCACGGAGCCCACTGACCCGATGCCCATAGCAGGCCCACAGCCTCTGCATCAGAGCAGCAAAAGAGCAGAGTAAATGTTGCAGAGCAACGAGAGAGCTGGCCCAACTTTCGCCTCTCTTACAACACCCTCCAGGGGAAATGCAGCTGAATATTCATCGCTTTATGTCCTCTATACGTTCGTGAGGAGTTATTAGCTAAAACAAACATCGGTCTTTATGTGTATTCTCTTTCAGACAAACCTGTCAGTTAAGATTATCCTGAAGTAGAAAAATGCCTGAATGGTGTTTTTTTTTTTCTTTTTCTCATTGGACCTCTGTACTTTGATGGAGTGAAATCTCTTTATACTTATAGCACTCATGCCTTTCGGGTGCCATCAGTATTTCTTTGAGGTTTGTGAAAATCCAATTGTATAGTAAGATTGGGCAGCCATGTTATGCTATGTTGCTGCTGAACATGGAAGGAAATAAAAGTGCAGGTCCCGTTGAACAGTGAATCATATATTTAACACATCTGTGCACAGCAATTGGTTAATATTGCAGGAGTTTAGAAAAAACCAGAGACATACAAACTGAGGGCCTCATAACATGACAGCTATCTCTACAATGGAGGGTTCAGGTGTCATTTAAATCCTCTGAGCAAGGTTTAATTGACACAGTTTGTGGATTCGACTTGCGTTGTGATGTGTTTCTGATCTCCGGTCGTTCCTTTTTCTGGTGCTGTTTTGGGCAATTTTGATTGGGACGGCCTGTGGATAATGGACAACCTGTGGATAATGGACAACACAGCCCTATATTAAACTGAACACAGCTCAACTAAATATGCCTGGACTCTTTCGATTTTGTGTTTTATGTTCTGTGCTTTTCACACTTTTTTTGCCATTTGTGTGATTTTTTTTGCGTGTGGGGGGTGGGTTTGATGTTTTTCTGTGAATGGATTCCATGGTTTTCTTTGTTTTGTGGCTGTCTGGGAAAATGCATCTCAAAGTTGTATACTGCATATTTACTTCGGTAATAAATGTACTTCAAATCTTTGGAGTTCTTCCTTATTTACATTATAGAACTTATTGTAAAAAAGCATTAAATATGAGGCTATGAAATTCAGCAGTAGAGCTGGAAGTAAACTTCTAATGAAAAATGCAGCATGTTATTTAGGTCCGTGTGAAATGGACAAACTTCTCAAACAGCACATATGCTGGATAAACTCAAGAATTTTACTGACAGGTTTATTAAGTAGTTTGCATAATATTTAGGATCAAAATGAAACTCTCACACACTCACTGTGTGAGAGAGCAACACTGACAAATAAGCAGGTCAATAATTTCATGCATTGCATGAAACAAATTGAATTTTCTCAATTTTAATTGGGCTGTTTACCTCAAAATTGTGCATTCCACATCTGGATTATCGAACTTTTGGACCCTTGCATACCAAAGTGGTATGGTAACTGTTTCACTTTAAAGCATTGTTTCTCAATACATCATGATTGGTTGCACTTTTCCATTAGTGTCATTGCACTTTTAAGAAGTGCAGATTTCAAAAGCTGTGTCCTCGCAATATGATCATCTGCTCGTCACTTTTAAAGGAGCAATTTCTGTTCTGCAGAAGAAGCTAATGAGAATCTACTAATGGACCGCTGTAATTCTTTTTAGCTAGATTTGCTGTGTTAAGACGTGTTACTGTTCAAATTAATTCTCAACTATGCTACATTTACAAGTATTGATGTTGTAACTGTTCCAAACTTTTTATAAGCCTGCTTTAGTGCAGAAGAATGTGAGGGAGTTTTCTCAAATTAGTGAAATTAGTTTGTCATTTAGAGAACAAGGTAAAAGTGAGGTAGTGATTGAAGTTTCCAATTTTATGGAAATTAGAGAACCGTCTTTTTGTCAATGTTAATGACGTTGCTGAAGTAGCAGGACATTGTGGCATATATTCAAATCATTTGAGTTTCGACCTTGAACTCTTGTTTAGTTGCACCAACTGAATTGAGTTGCTGTAATTCTTGAAATAATATTGTTAAGTAGTTAACAACCCACTTAGGCTTTTAAAAGTGCTCTGAAGTTTGTTAATCAGCTATAATCCGAGAACAAGCTCAGCAAAAGATACAAACAAGATTCTTTGCAGACTGGAACTCTTGAGCAACAACCGCAGAATACTGAGGAGTGCAGCAAATCAGGCAGCATCTATGGAGGGGGGATAAGCAGTTAAAGTTTTGGGCCGAAACCCTTCAGCGGAACTTGGAGCCAGAATAAGAAGGTGCTGGGGTGGAGGGGAAGGAGTACAAGCTGATAGGTTGATAGGTGGGGGCAGGTGAGTGGGTAGAGCAGGCGAGGGGAGATGGAGGAGGATGCTGGGAGGGGACGGTTGGAAGGAGAATAGGGCTGAAGAAGGAGGATTCTTAGAGGAGAGGACAGTAGATTTTGGAACAAAGGGAAGGAGAAGTGGGACCAGAGGGGTTTGATGGGCCAAAGAGGAGAAGAGAAAGGATGAGAGAATAACTAGGATGAAAAAAGAGGGAGGGAGGGAGAATTTACTGGAATTTAGGGAAATTATTATTCATGCCATCAGGCTGGAGGCTAACCAGATAGAATATGAGTTGTTCAGGACAGCTACACAATCGTCTGGTTCCAATGAAGGATCTTCTATCTGAACTGTTAGCTCTGTATCTCTCCCCATAGGCGCTGCCTAATATGTTGAGTATTTCTAGCCTGTTCGGATTTTATTTCAGATTTTCAGCATCTGCAGTTTTGTGTGATTTTTCACTGATTTCTACATACTTTTGGAGTCTGCCCTGAATTCATAGCCTTCTACAATACTAGATTAAACTCATTCTGCAATCTTTCTGCTGACCCCATTGAATGAATCACGTTTGATCCAGGACATGTACTAAAGTGCTGTATGTATCTGAACCATATCTTTTGATAAACTTGTATTCTTTTGTTTTACTTTGCCCTTCCCTCACATTCAACAACATTGCTGGGCTTGAGCTGAAAGACGAGTGAGTGTTCTTTATCACAAAGCCATGGTATAGCAGCACAGCTCAAGTCTGGCTGTGAAATTTACATTTGTGCTGAGAACCATATAACAATTACAGCACGGAAACAGGCCATCTTGGCCCTTCTAGTCTGTGCCGGACTTACTCTCCCCTAGTCCCACTGACCTGCACTCAGCCCATAACCCACCATTCCTTTCCTGTCCATATAGCTGTCCAATTTAACTTTAAACAACAACATCGAACCTGCCTCAACCACTTCTGCTGGATGCTCGTTCCACACAGCTACTACTGTCTGAGTAAAGAAGTTCCCCCTCATGTTACCCCTAAACTTTTGCCCTTTAACTCTCAACTCATGTCCTCTTGTTTGAATCTCCTCCACTCTCAATGGAAAAAGCCTATCCACGTCAGCTCTATCTATCGCCCTCATAATTTTAGATACCTCTATCAAGTCCCCCCTCAACCTTCTACATTCCAAAAAATAAAGACCCAACTTGTTCAGCCTTTCTCTGTAACTTAGGTGATGAAACTCAGGTAACATTCTAGTAACTCTTCTCTGTACTCCCTCTAATTTGTTGAAATCTTTCCTATAATTCGGTGACCAAAATTGTACACAATACTCCAAATTTGGCCTCACCATGTAGGTTTCTTCATAGAGATTCATTTTCCTCCCCTTCCCAAAGGCACGTGGGTTGTTGGGTTGAATGGCCATAGTACATGGAATATAGAGTACAGTGCGTTATGGGCCCCTTGCTCTTTGATGTTGTGGTAATCTATATTCACGTACTCCATGACCAATCAAACCCTATCCCTCTGCACAGCCTATAACCCTCCATTTTCTTACATCCATGTGCATATTTAAGAGTCTTTTAAATGTATTTCTTGAATCAGCCTCTACCATCACCACCAGCAGTGTGTTCCAGGGCCCCACCACTCTCTGTATAAAAACCCTACCTCTGATTAATTCATTCATTATGTGCCTTGTTGTATGGTGTGGCCAATCATGGTCCTTGACCAAGACTGTTCTTGGCAAATTTTTCTACAGAAGTAGTCTGCCATGGCCTCCTTCTGGGCAGTGCCTTTACAAGACAGGTGACCCCAGCCATTGTCAATACTCTTCAGCGATTGTCTGCCCGGAGTCGGTGGTTGTAAAACTAGAAATTGCGATGTGCACCAGCTGCTCATACAGCCACCCGCCACCTGCTTCCGTGGCTTCACGTGCCCCTTATTGGGATGGGGGGGGCACTAAGAAAGTGCTACACCTTGCTCAAGGGTAACCTGTAAGGTAATGGAGGGAAGGAGCATCTTGCACTTTCTTTGGTGGAGACGTATCTTCACCCCACGACCCAGAAGTATCTCGGCCTCTGATATCTCCCCTAAACTTTCCTTCTCTCACCTTAAATGGATGTCCGTTGGTATTGGCTCTTTGTAGGTGTGTGGTAGAATCTGATGGTGGATGGGGGGAGTGGAGTTTATGGGAAAAGCGATTGAGGTTGATTTATTACTGTCACCGAGATACCAAGGTACAGTGAAAATTTTAGTCTTGAAAGCCATCCATACAGATCATTTCAAAGCACAAGTACATTAGGGAAGTGCAAGGGAAAAGCAGTAACAGAATATTTAGAACATAGAGTTACTGTTACAGAGAAAGTGCATGGCAGGTGGAAAGAAAGGTACAACAAACCTGATGATGTAACCTGTGATGTCAAAGGTTAATTTTTAACATAAAAGAGCAGTTGACCCTGAGCTTGGTGGTGTATGTTTTCAATCTTTTGTAACTTCTGACTGAAGAATGGAGGAGACTGGGTGGGCCGGGTCTTGGATGATGCTGGCTGCTTTTCCGAGGCAGAGAGGAGTGTAGTTAGTCCATGGAGGTTTGCATCTTTGAGGTTACTGTGAGTCATCTCAGCACCAGCAACATATGGTTAACGCATTGAATGATTTTAGGTAGCCTCAATTATTTTCTCTGTTTCTGTCGCTTTATAATCTATGTACTTCTCTATGCTCTGGTCCTGTGGAGTAATATGTCACTTGTGCAGAGCGACCTGCTGGAAACTCAATGATTAAATGAGCGGCGGTGGAATAGCAGTTAGCGTGATGCTATTACAGCTCGGGGGCGTTGGAATTCGGAGTTCATTTCCGACGCCGTCTGTAAGGAGTCTGTACGTTCTCCCTGTCGAATGCCTGGGTTTTCTCCAAGCGATCCAGTTTCCTCCCACAGTCCAAAGACGTACCAGTTAGTTGGTCATTGTAAGTTGTCCTGTGATTAGGCTAGGGTTAAATCGGGGTTTGCTGGTCAACACAGCTCAAAGGGCTGGATGAGCCTGATCTGTGCTGTCTCTGAAAGTCCAAAGTAAATTTATTTTCAAAGTTCATGTATACAGTCCTGAGATTCATTTCCTTGCAGGCATACTCAGTAAATCCATAGAATATTCACCGTAACAGAATCAATAACAACCAATAAGTAAATAAATTCAATCACAAACAAGAGAGAATCTGCAGAAGCTGGAAATCCAAGCGACACACACAAACTGCTGGAGGAACTCAGCAGACCAGGCAGCACCTATGGAAAAGAGTACAGTTGATGTTTCGGACCGAAACCCTTCAGCAGGCCTCAATGTTGCTTGAACTATAGAGTTGTGGAGGAGGTACGGAGTCACAAAGCGCAGAAACTGGCCCTTTGACCCATTAAATCCATGCTGTCCATTGAACACCCATTTATGCTCATCCTGATTATATTCTACTCACATTCTTATCACTCATCTGCAAATGGGGATGGGGGAATGGAGTCCAATTTAGGAGGAAGCTGAAGGGCGTGGAGGATACTCATGAAGTCAAAGGGAGAGTGTTAGGACTGAACTCTGGAGGGGTCAGGATTGGAAAGCAGGACATTGGAGCTTGAGACAGCGGTCCGCTCGCAGCACCACTGTGCCATCTGCATTATGTACACTTCATCCAATTAGGTCATAACTAAACATCAGCAGCAGTGGGGACTGGTATGTGTTATTGTTAAGTACAAGCATATCCTGGATGTATGGAAACTAACCAATGGCATACTCCATCCTCTGGGCTGTATATTTTTAAATGATAGTCTTCCTTTCCTTCAGATCCACAGAATCTTCATTTGATCAAGGTTTGATCAAGCGTTGCAGGTTTAAGAATAACATTTTTATTCTATAACACATCACTGAAAATTGCTGAGATTAAGCAGATCTTAATAAAAATATCGGCCAAGTACAATAAAAACTGCTAATCAAACATAATTCAAACTAAACTTGCATTTTGTATTTGAATTGAAGAATTGGTCAGTAGCCCATATACAATATTAATTTTTCACCATTATAAATTTATTATAGTTTTATTTAATCGTAATAACACTTGAGACACTGTAAATGGCTTCAATATCCAACCAAATGGATAACTATTGAAATTATGACCAGAATTTATTTGGTTGAAGTAAATTTAGTTACTAAATATAATTTAAAGATTTTCAAGTTTAACCATGGTTCGGACTTAATGCTCTTTTTTTTAAACACGTTGTCTTTTTGTCAGGTTGTGCTCTTTATATAACATGGTGGTAAAGGGCCAATGCTGTGAACTTTGCCTTGTAGTTTTATGGTTAAGAGATGAGTATTTGTTCAAGGAAAATAGTGCACCTACTTGGGAAATGCAATGAAATTTATTATTAAGGGAAAATCATGAAGTTAAGGATCATGTGATTTGAAAAAAAAATCAAGTTAATTATAAATTAATGATAGCTTTAACACAATAGGATAGTTTTTTTAGTTTTTTTTGACCATGTTTTCTATTCTTCATCCTCTGAGCATAGCTATTCGAATGTCACACAAAAGATGATCCTTGGTTTTCAAGGCTGTTAGAAAGTTGCTGTACTGATAGAATTCTAATATTGTATAAAGGGCATGATTGTCAGGCAGAGAATGCAGGGCTAAAATATTTGTCTAATCTTCTTATCATTTTTACAATCAATAGTACTTCCTTTGAGGTTTTAACTATTTTTTTAAGACTTCAGGGTTCTAGAAATCACAAATAAACTCGATGATAATTTTCTGCTGTGGTAATGAAATGACAAAGGTGATTGCACACTATATGTATGCAGTTGAAAAAAAACAATAAAATTAATCTGAATTAGCCTGACTTGTCGATGAGAAGTATTTATGATATGTAGCAAAGCAATAGCTGAAGCTGATGTCATTATAGCAGGGAAGCAAGTTATTGCTTTAATGTAATCGTGTTTGAAATATAAAAAAACAGAGACAATGTTATGGTTTGCAGGTGATTGTGTTTTTGAAATTAAGTTGTAGAGGTTTTGATAATTGCTACCAATAATGCATTCAGAATGCAATATCGTTTATTGTGTTATGCCCAATTGCATTATTTTGTATTTTTGTTCTTTGTGTCAGCTTTGCAGACTCTGTAGTTAAAATGATTTTGCATTCCAGTATGATGTAGTTTAATACATGAAGCATGGAATAGCCAGGTTTTGTATTAATAAGTAACTCTATATATTTTAGTAAATCTGCTTCTTTTGTTCCCTGCTATAGATTTTGCTGCTTATAAAACTTAGCTGAATTAAAATATTAGTGCTATCTGTCTAACACAATATTGTTTCAAAGAAAAAAAATGTGTTGCACTATAATTCTGCTTATTTTTCTGCCCAGGGAAATGTGCAATATTCTCAAAAATGTTAGCATATCCCATCAGGAAATATTGTTAGAATTGTAATTATAAACCTTGCCATATTTACAGGAACTGGACATTTCTACAGGAATGGCTTACTTGTGATCTTGGAACATATTGCAGATATTTTGAGATTATTACTTAAACATTCATTCAAAATTTGTTACTCAAAATTGATTGCAAAATACCATACCAACATATTTATAAGAATATTTACCCTGCAGGCAGACGGCTCATGAAATCAATTAGAAACAAGCTGTTTTTTAAACTCATAATTAAAATTGGATCTGTCTTTGTCTTGGTGCCCAGCTTAGTTCAACACTCCAAAATCAGCATTACCTACCCAAAAAAAATAAGGTTGCAGAAATTCCAGATTTGTTCCGGAATGAATTGTTCTTATTTGAACCACTTTTGTTGCCAAATAATCTGCATAATTGTAACACTCCTTTTTGTGAGGCCTAATCATACTTTCATAATTTACTTTGTATTCACTGTTCCTGTAAAAACTTTCAAATCAATATTTTCTTGTAACATACCAATAACTTAAAATTTTATGCCAAATAAAACTCTGGGTAATGTATTTTGTAAGGTTAGCCAAACATTTTTTCTGTGTAATAATGTCATTTTCAAAATATGGATACCGTATATGGGCTTCTGACCAACCACAATTTTTTACAGACATGTAATAGAAAATTTTAAATGGAAATGAATAAAAGCATAGATTAACTAAATTATGGAAAACTGGAAATTTTTAGAAGTGTGTTCTTTGCAGATATTAGTTATTTCTATCACTAAATGAGTTACAATTTATTTTAGAATACTTCTGCATTTGATTAAAATTTTCATTATCTAATTGACAATTGTAACAAAACTGAAAAAAATTACTTAAACCGTAGTAAAAATAAACAAAATTCAGTTAGTGTTTGTTCATAATTTAATGTTCATGAATTTCTTTTTAAGATGATTAGAAAAGCAAAATATTAAATTATCTTTAAAATTCAATTTATTGCAGCTTCAGTTGTTAATATTAAGGAAGGCTCAAAATTATTTTTTTCATATCTGAAGTGGTCCCTGGAAAAACCTTGTTTTATTGAAAAACGTATCTGTCTTTACTCATATTGCAATTGGATGCATTTTCTTTTTGGTAGTCTGCCTAGTGTCATGCTCATTATATTATAAAGAATGTGGTAAAATTGTTAGATAACACTATTTATTTAAGGACACCCAAACTATTTTTCTTATCAAAAATGGTTGTATTAATACCATAAGGAGAGCACCTGATTGTGTTTTGCCTGCTCAGTGTAGCAGAACAAATAGTGCATTATAGTAGAACTGCATTGAAATCATCCTGTGTCACATAAAAATTGATGCATTAATGACTCAGTTCTTGGTCACCTCACTTCACATGAGTTATTTACTGCTTGTTGGGGTACCGTTCCATAGATACCAGGCATTTAGTAGTGTCTCATCCAAGTGACCATTAGTCATGTGTGAGCCTTGACAGTTGGTGTCAGTTGACTGCTTGGCAAGTCTGTGTGCCAGAGCTGAGCCCAGTCCATTCACAGTATAGCATCTAAATATGTACACACTCTACATATGATGTTAGATAATGATCTGGAGTATGAACCCTGATGTGTGTATTTTGATCCATTTGGTTGGATATTGAAACCATTTATAGTGTCCCAAGTGTTATTATGACTGAATAAACTACAATAAATTTAAAATGGGGTGAAAAATTAATATTGTGTATGGGCTACTGACCAACCACAATTGTTTACGGACATGTAATAGAAAATTGCCTATAGGAATGATTAACAGCAATTTGATACTTTTGATTAAAATTTTAATGACCTAATTGACAGTTATACATGGGTTAGGCCGTAGTAAAAATAAATAAAGTTTATTTAGTGTTCAATGAAAAATTTAAATATTTGATTGGAATTTTTAACTCTGTATCTTATTGATATATAGATGTTCAATTTTCAGAAATGCCCTATTTATTAAGGCCTAATAATACTTTTATAATGTACTTGATTTTGTTCCTCTTGGCTGTAATCATTTTCAATTTTATATTTACTTTTGATTCTGCTGAATTTGAATAGTGCCTTATAAATAATTTTTGTGGTTTTCCATTTTTAATACTTGGAGTTTAATGATTGGCTGTAAGGCTATGTGAAATAAGTTAATTCACAAGAGCAGTAACCGACATTAATGTATGTTACTGCTGAAGCTATCTTTTAATATTACAGTTTCGATAGCAAGGATAGTTGGAGCATACCTAACAGGCTAAATGGTCCAGAATGTGGAAAGATCACTCTGTGAATCCACGTGTCATTGACTTCTTTTTCATTCATCCAGAAGGAATGGTTGAATGATTTTATGACACAGTTTTAGAATTGGGGCCAGTTCCTATGCAGTACCTACATGTGCCAAGAAATGAGTGTTAAATAATGATATTGATGATAAATCAGTGGTGCTGAAACATGTGCTGATAGCAAACCAACTGGGCAAGGTGGTGCAAGAACAGAGACAGTATGTGCATACAGTGTTAGCTCAGCGGGCTACAAGAAGAGTAAATCTTCAAAGTAATGAAATCCTGGCTGCTCTCACTTTACTGTCATCATTCAGGTTTCAGCAGTATTAAAAAGGTATCATTTTCATCAGATCTTTTCAATAATTTCAAATGTCACAATTAATCTGAGGTCAGTGAGCTGCACTTTGCATGTGCTTCAATTTGCACCTGCGAGATAGTTCTGCCCTTCCATATCTCACAGTAATAAGAGTGGTCAGTGTAAATGTGACTTCTTGCTCATAATGTTGTAGAAACTGAGCCCATACAGTTCCCTTTGGTATACTTGAACAGGAACATTAATGTGCATGTGTCTCTGTGGCTGATGTAAATGTGCTACATTATGCATTTGGCGGGTGGAGGAGATATTTTGGTGATAAATCAGTGATGCTATTACCAATGTACCGAGAAAACACCATATGTTGTATCTTTGCTATAGTGGTAATATTAGCAGTAGTAAGGTAGCCCATCCAATTAAATGGAAAACAGAAATTCTGCTGTCCTGAATCTTTCTGAAGAGGCTTGACGCTGTCTCCATTGTAGGTACACTGAAAGATCCTGCGGCGCAAATATCACAGAAATTTGAGTCAGGCTTTCTCATTCTAGATGTCACAGAGAGGCAAGAAACAGCCTTTGACAGATGGATATTTTGCTTCACATCTATGGAACAATGTACAGCCTAGCCAGAATAGTTAACAAAATAAATGCACTGTTCAAAAAGAGAGCTGTATATCTACTGTGATATTTTTAAACAAGAAGAAATTCACAGCCAAATATTGGAGGGAAACTTTGTGAGGACAAGGGAATTATCTTTAAAGACTATGGTTCTGCATACTTGCATTTTCAGTTGTGTGAGTTCATTTCTAACAATTTGTTTAAAAATCATTCTTTAATTACATGCTGTAAATTGTTTATCAAGGTAAAAGTTTACTGTCCTGTATCCAAAACTAAAAATGTCCATAAAATTATCCATATTTTACAGTTTTTCTGGAAACCCTTTTGATGATGGAGCTTAGTCTTTGCTAGATATCTGCTTGGATCGTTCAGAATATATGGGTTATTATATTTTATTTATTTGGGAACAAGGAGAACAGCACAACAGTTTGGTTTTTATCATCAGTGGGCCAGGTGGCATTGGCGTTGCTTAAATAAAAGGAAGCAAATATTCATAGTGGAGTCTTCAATTTATTATGAGAATTGTGCAACAATCTGGAAGTCAGAAATTGCCATTCTGGTTTCACAATGGAATGTTAAGTAGATCGAAAGCGTCAAGTCTGTCTGCATGCAAGTCTTTGGTCCAGGCTAGCATTCTAGACAAAGTGAATGATCTACCTTGACTTGTACAGACACTGCCACCAGAAAGTTGAACCAAGGTCATTGTCGATCTTGCTCCATCCAGCTCCGAACCACTGTCACAGTTATTAATATGCAGTTTGAATTCGTATAAATGCAACATTTCATTGCATTTTTCTAACTAGCAAAAAACATCATAATTTTCAACAATTAATTTCTTTTAGAACTTCATATGGTTCCTTGTGTAGCAAAATTCTTTCTAATTACTGGATGTCTGGCCTGAATACTTCAGCGATATGTCAGGAGTTCCATGTGTGTAATTAAGTTTGGAACTTTAGTATGTGAACATGCAAATTCTGAACTTGCTGACTTCTTGACTAGCCCAACTATACTCTGATACTGGACCTCATGATCCATTGGCACAGATGCACTACAAGCAAGTAGAGCAGGGGCTAAGCACACAGCCTTTACTCTTATGGCTGTGTGGAAACACCAAATCTCGAACAGAAAATCCTACAAAAAGTAATGGATATGGCCCAGTCTGTCTCGGGTGAAGCCCTCCCTACCATTGCTCACATCCACATAGAGCCTTGTCACGGGAAAGCTGCATCCATCGTTAGGGATGCCCCTGCCACCCAGCTCTTTTTTCGCTGCTGCCATCAGGAAGAAGATACAGGAGCCTCAGAACTCACACCACCAGGTTCAGGAACAGTTATTGCTCTTCAGCCATCAGGTTTGTGAAGCAGAGGAGATAACTTCACTCAACCTCACATGCCTCATCACTGAACTTTTCCCACAACGTATGGACTCACTTTCAAGGACTCTTCATTCCATGTTCTCAGTACTTATTGCTTATTTATTATTATTGTTACTGTATTTTTTTTGTCTTTTTTTGTATTTGCACAGTGTTGTCTTCTGTACACTGGTTGTTCACTCTGTTGGGGCTGTCTTTCATTGATTGTATTATGTATGTTTATTGGATTTATTGAGTATGCCCACAAGAAAATGAATCTCAGGGTTTTATATGGTGACATATATGTACTTTGATAATAAATTTACTTTGAACTTTGAACTTCGATGAAATCTGGCTGTGAAGTATGTTTTTATTGCAATCCCCAGCACACTGTGGTGAATCCACCACAGATACTTTGCCAGATGAGACTTGATGCAGAAAGAACATATCCATTTTGAATGAAACTAAACAGCTGCATTGGATAAAGATGATTATTGCGTAATTTACAGTCTCTCAATGGTATGGGTTAAATATGAAGTGTTTTTTGTTTCCTTTTGTTTATTTTTTAGTAATTTTAAAAATATTTATGATTTTGACTATTTACATATTAATGATAGATATATTCAGAAATATTGGATGGCATTGACGGATTTCAAAGCTAGTTAGGCAAGACACCAGTATGGTTTGGTTATTTTACGGACAAGGCTTGTTCTCTGCGCTCTGCACTCCAAGAAAGTGACGATATCATTGGCACAGGGTCCTGCTACACTCCACAGATTTTCACTGATGAGCATTGGTATAGCTTTGATCAGGAAATTGCTGCTAGGCGATCTGTAAAAGATAAGTTTGTGCTCAAGTCAATGGGTAGCATTGTGGCTTGCCACTAGCCTTACATTCTGAGCTATTCTTTTGCACAAATCTCCATTGTGAGATGCTCCACGACAGAATATTCTTGGGTCATTATTTCAATTGAGCATCTTCAATTATTTACTGTGTATATGATTGAGAGCTAATTAATAAAAGAATGTTTTGATGACTGTTTTATGTTTTAACATTGCAGATTGAACATTGGATAAGTAATGCAAACTTAATTGCATTGTTAATGTCTGAAACAGCTTTTTTTATGCTAATAGATCAAGGTTATAAATTGAAATATTTTATTTTTGTAAATAATTGTCCTTGATTTAAAATTTTCATGGCTATTTTAACAATGTGTTACGTGATTTCTGTTGTTTCTTTGCAGGACTAATGCAAATATTTAAAAGTGATGTTGCTTGAAGAAAGAATTGTGTACCAATGTTATCATTGCCTCTTTAGTTTTTTCTTCCGCTGCTTCTGTCTTGAAGGCATTGACTCGATGCTTTAGAACTTCTTTTTCTGCCTATTGATTGACATTTAGTAAGTGGTCCAAGGGGCTGTTCTTCATGTACCAGCCTTGATAGTAAACATCAGTAAACCATTGCACATAGAAATAACACAGCTGAGCTTAATCCCACCCTCGCTTGAGATCAACAAAATGTGTTTTTAACAGAGGATGCCAGTATTGAGGTTAGAGCTCTGGCCACCTACATCTTAGCAGTAACTGAAGGATGCACTGGAGATCAAAGATGAGTGTGACTTCCCCGCTTAACTGTCTTAACTAGTCGAGGAATTGTCAGAGAACCTAAGTGTGCAAGTCTGTTTGTTGACAGAAAGAGAGGGAAAGATGAAGGTTATAACAGGCATTCCTGAATAGGGAATTGTTTTGGGAATATGTTTGGACAGGCACTGTCAACTATATGATACCTTGTCCGAGAAGCCATGATTATTGGTGAACGATCTGAAGGGTGTGATGTGTATGATCCCTTCCTGATTTCATTTATCTGTATATACATTGTAGGAGCCATGTATCTATTTTATGTCTGTCTATATTGTATTTTGTGTTGCGAGTTTATTATGGATAATTTGCCTCCTGGGTTGGGGTATGGTAGAAGCAAAGAGTACAGTTACGTATTTATGCTTTGTCTTGGATCAGTCTCGTCTAGGTGGAGCCATGGGGTGATTTTTTTTGTTGACCACTTAAAAAGTGTTAAATACGCTTAAATATGTTAAGATTGCTAATGCTTAGTACCGCCAACTTCGTTATTTTGTTATATTGCTAGATTTAGTTTCATTAGTTTTTTTTATTGTTCGTCTTTGCTGGTTTCTTAATAAAGGATCGAATGTACTTTCTTCAACCTAGAACTTCGTTATTTTGGAGCACGCTATACAGTTTCAGTCACCCCCCCCCCCCCCCACCCCTTCCCAAGGCTTAGTCTAAGCAGTTTTGGTTTGCTTTAAAGTAACGGCTACATCCTGGAGGCAGAAACTTTGGTCAGTTTTTTTTCCTTTTTCGCATTAGGAACGCTAATTTTTCGCATCACTACTCATGTCTGAGTGCAGAAAATGGTCTCACCCGTGAAATTCTTGGAAAGTTCAATTAGTTTACTGTTTTTTTAAGGCTAACCTACTGGATGGGGGTTGGTAGTGAGATGGTAAGAGGAGGAGTTTTGATGAGATGTGCTTTAAAAGTGTCTAGAAATGAAAAGTGACAACAAATACACATTTAACTCAGATATTTTGAGCTGTCCTTTCAACACAATGTTTAATTTAGATTTGTAGATTGGAGTAGAATTTCTCCATGAATATTGAATGCACGTCGTGAGGAACTTCTCTTTCAGTCAGTTTAGCCAAAGGAATAAGTGATGATACTTAGACCAGACTGCAGTATTTTTTTTCCTCATCCCTTTATTTCCCCTGGAGGCTGTTGACTCACGTCCCATCTCATGCTGTGTCTTCTTGATAGCAACATAATGGGCTGAGGTAGAGTGCCTTGCAGCCAGGGTTTATTGGTGTCAATAGCAGATCATGTGATTTTATATCTCCAGTTTGCCTCAGTAATATACTTCTCTCTCCACTTTGTTTTTTTCAGAATATCTTTTATACTTTTTTATAATCTATTCTGTATAAATAAACATTTATTCTGAACTTCCCTTTTCCTCCCCCCCTCAATTAAACTAGAAATGTAGTAAAGCAGAAAATATATTTAGTCAAAGTGGGAGTACTTTTTGCAACGGTCCAAATGCCTCCGATGTTTTTAAACCACAAGACCATAAGATATAGGAGCAGAATTAGGTTATTTTACCCATTGAGTCTGCTCTGTCATTTCATCATGGCTGATCCAATTTTTCTTTCAGCCCCAATCTCCTGCCTTCTCTCCGTATCCCTTCATGCTCTGTCTAATCAAGAATCTGTCAACCTCTGCCTTAACTATACATGAAGACGTGGCCTCCACAGCTGCCTGCGGTAAAGAACTTGCCATTTTATTTTATTGCCACATTGAATCAGCTTGCACAATTGGAATCTACTCCATGGATACAAAAGTCATTCACATTTGGAGACCCTCTGATCTGGAACTCACTTTGGAAGTCTAGACTCACCTAAACCAGAAACATAACAATACTCTACAGATGCTGATTTCACTCTCGTTGGATGCCCCTGGAATGAAGTTCATGCTGGTCTGAAGCACAATTTACTGAGCATCAGGGTTCATTCATCTGCAGAGAATCTTGTGACGACTTTTTGCTTCACAGCAATGGGAATGAGGTTGTTGTTAGTTATGGAGCTGATTCTTGGTGTCACCTGTATCAAAAGAGCAACTTCTTAGTGTAAGAATAAAACTGGTGTGCATTTTGTCTTGAAGTAGGTTGACGGTCTCCTCACACTCTTTTTTTCAATCTGTATAAGTAAGGCAATTTTTTTCCTGCGCAGTTCTTCTAAATGTCTACATTTCTTGCCAGTGCTTGTCATAATACCAAAGCTGTTCCAAAAGGAATATAGTGGAATATTGTTTATAAATGAATCATGTCCAGTAATAACTATAATCCTTCCTTTGTGTAAACTAATTTGCTGGATAAGAGCATGGGGAATAGCCAGCTCCAGTGTCAAGCGTACTATCATCCCCATCAAAGGAGAGAGCCACTTTCCTATTCCAATCACAAGAGATTCAGCAGACATTGGAAATACAAAAAATACTGGAGGAACTCAGCAGGTCAGGCTGACCAGTCATAATGAAGAGTCTCAGCCTGAAACATTGACTGTTTATTCCCATCCATAGATGCTGCTTGACCTGTGGATTTCCTCCGGCATTTTGTGTGTGTGTGTGTGCCACTTTACTATTGATGTCCATTTGTCAAAAAAAAATCAGCTATTCCTGCAGAATGTCTAATGAGTTTTGAAATATGTACACAAGAAATAGTGAATCTACCTGACGTTTTTGTCCAGTGTTAATATTTTAGTACTGAATCCCTGTCAGAAAATTTCAAATTTTATGATCTGTTATCATCCTTTTTATGCATGGACATGAGATAGTATATGGAGGTCTATTTTAATGCATTTCTCTAATTTTGAGTTGAAGTAACTGTAATGTTTCGTAACTCCAAAACATAAAATTAATTAAATGCAATAAACGCAGAGCTAGAAATGTAAGTTGAACAGTATTTACTTTACGTGAGGCACGTTGTTATGATGTGGTGGCGGCGTGATAACATATGCTGTGCACGTACTTTTACATATAACCCAGAATGAATTATTTAAACACCAAAGGATGCATAATCAAACAATGTATTTACAATATTTTCAAATATTACTGAAATATTAAATACACAAGAGTAATTTCCATTACAATATTGCAGATTATTTCCCACCTATTTTAATTGCATGGAACTTATATACATGATGGAAGCTAAAAAGACCATTTGGTATTAAAATGATTATCAATGGTATATGATGTTACTTAAATACTTTTCCTAAAAAAGCTTTAGCTAAGATTAAATTATAATTAACTTCAAAGACATTCTGCAGTTTAGTCTGTTTGATGTGCTTGAGTGTCTCCTGGAGTGAATCAAGACAAAGTATGATAACTTAGGTTTAGATCTGAAGCTTTATTAACCGGTCAAGATTGCACCAAGCTACAGTTGCCGTTTGAAGCTGTGGCTCAGACTTAGTTGTATTTTTAAGTTCATAGGGATGGTTTTGGGGTCAGGGAGGGGAGTTAGGCGTCAGGTTAGTTATCTAGGGGCAGTGTAATGGTCAGATTAGCATTTAAGCACAGGAATACAGAGGAGTTAGGGGTCAAGTAGAAGTCTAGGCCTCTGCTCTGTGCTCTGCATTTGATGTAGACGGCTGATGAAGGATATTTGGAGTCCAGGTCTCTGCTCCAGATTCAAAGGCCACGATGTGGACATGAGATCACGACATCTGTAGATGTTTGGCTGGCAAGCACTGTGGACAAGGTCCAGTGAGTCAGCAAGTACCTTCAGGTCGGTAGGTCTGGGATTGGATATCCATGCTAGCAGGAGGCACTGGAGCTGGTGACCCCCTAGATACATGAGTCAGTAAGTCTGGAGTTCAAGGGCTGGAGCTCAGGGTCCCGTCATCGCAAGTTTCAGGCCTGGAGTGTAGGGTCCTGAAATCAGCTAGTTTGGGAATGATACCAAAGATCAAAGTCCAAAGATCGAATGCAATGGAAGCCCTGGATCTGTGAGTCTGAGAGTCCACGAGGGAAGGTGAAGGCCCATTTGTGCGTTCCTGAGTCAGTTGGAGGCTGGAGGCCTGTCCGGGGATGGGAGGGCTGCCTGTGTGTATGAGTTGGGGGGTGGGAAGGAGGAAAGGTGCTTGATTTGCTGTTGTTTTGTTACTTGTTGTGTTCTGTTCTGTTTTGTTCTGCTAAGCATTGTGGGCATGCTATGTTGGTGCCAGAATGTATGGTGACACTGATGGGCTGCCCACAGCACATCCTTGTTAATGCAAACAACATATCCCACTGTATGTGTCGATGTACTGTACATGTGATAAGTAAATTAATCTGAATCTATAGTGAGAACACATCTAATACATTTCTAATTGTTTGAAATCCCCCAGGTATTTCACTCCATTTTCACCATACTGGTTGCTCCAGTACTCTGAATGGCCCAATGTGCATTAGTGTTAACTTGTGATAGTATGTTAATTATTAATGAATGACCATGATATCTGCTGTCATTGTAGGAAAGCTATTGAAATAGAACAAGATGTTGACAGTTACTTTGTACAGGATTTGTGGGTTGAAAGTTGGACAAATGAAGTTGAGTTTATTACCATGTAACTATGTACATGTATACTGCCAAACGAGACAGTATACATGTATATTGTAGGGTACAGTACAAATTACTTCGACTGTGATGCACCAGGGAGTTCAGAAACCTAACGGCCAGAGGGAAAGAAACTATTTTCCATCCTGACTGATCTTGTCTTTAGGCATCAGAGCCTCTTGCGTGCCGGTAGAAAGTCAAAGAGGATGCTGAATGGGTGGGTGGAATCCCTAGTAATACTAAGAGCCCCGCGTATACAGCACTCCTGATAAATAGTCCCATGGGAAATAGTCGTTACCAACCATAAATAATGGCATGTATAGCACCTCTTTGAGATTACTGTAGTACAAGTCTGTCCTACCTGGGATGTTGATAAATTTAATCATTTGGCTCCATTACTGAATTGCTGATTCTTGTATTGAGTTGATTTACCTTTCTTGTTAGGAGGTTCTTTTGATGTGGAATTCTTTCATAAGTCTGTTATAGAAAATATGATTTGGTTCCATTGTGTTTTGTGATGTAAGTTGTTATCTGGTGTATGTGTACATGTTTATAGAGCAAGTTGTTCTGGATATCTTACTGCTGAGGGCATTAACATGGTAGTTGCTTTTTGGATGTGCCATGATGGAAGGCCGTAGGCAATGCTGGTTTGGTGTTGGCACCACCTTTCAGAGCTTAGTGTCTCACGTGAGAGACTTATGTAAGGTTCTGTGTTTGTATGCACAATGTGTTTTCTGAGACTCGACTGGGGGTAGAAAATGGACTGGCATAGAAAACTAATGTGAGCCTGCAGTGCTCGTACTGGGCCTAGCTGTTGGGAAACATTTGTCTGCAATGGTAAGGTATTCTGTGCACAATGGATTTCCCTAAATATCAATATTTCCTGTGGGGCTATCAGTATTTTATTAAAAAAAGTCACACTTCTTATGATTTTATAAATGCTATATAATCTTCACTCAAACCTGGATGCAAAATTTAAGTTTCGAAAGTGGGGAGAGAATGACATCTCTTGACATGAAGGGAGCATTGACCAAGTACTAGCAAATCTTATTAGTAAGACAGAAGTGTAACAGGGCTGGCTTGATAAATTCACTAGTTATAAATCTAGGTCAGAGATTGTGTATCGGGCAAAAAGTAGATCATCTTCTTGCTGATAATGTACAGATGATTAGTATGATGAACTACTCTCTTTTTTTTGATAAGCATGGCTCCAACTACACTGAAGAAGCTTTCCACCCCATCGAAGGCAAAGTGATTGGTTAATAAAAGCACCTGCATATTCATAATTAAAAACACTAAGGTAAAGAAAATTGTGTAAAGGAAGGATAATCTTCCCATTGTATCCTAAATCTTTGCCCTCCAATCTCCTTTGCAATCAATGGATTCTTGGGTCTTCCAAGAGAGTGTTTTCCCAGCATAGGAATTGATTCTATGACACTAGTTGTTCCACTTTGCCACTAGCAGAATGATATGATGTCTGGATTTTACTAAATTTATTAGTAGGTTGTGGACTTCAGTGTTTAAATGCAGAAATCCTGGACTTGCTTCAGTTTCAACAGCTGAAAACTGCCAATTCCAATTGGAACCTCCGTCAGCATGATCCAGTCCATTAAGTTTGAATATATATTCCATGTGCTTGAAAGTGATTAATCTTTCGGTGGTCATGCTAATACAGCATTGTTGTCTTGTTAAATGCTGCACAAAGAATTCTCTGAACAGTAATCAGGAGTACCAATGATGAGAAAGCCCTCTTAAATATTAAAACATTTTGTGAACAAATAGCTAAACAAACAGCAGGAATTCTCTTGTTGACTAATGATAGCTTTATAAATCATCTCTCTCTTGACACTTTTGATGAATCAGGAGCTCCATCTTCCCAAGTAAATTGATAATATTAACTGGCAGAACAATGCTTGGGATATCCACACTGAAGAAGGCAGTATAAATAAGCTACCATATCATCAGCATTAGACTTTCTCATTCAAGAAAATTACTTGATACATTTATTTCTTTCTCATATAAGTAATGGTTATTTTGTTCTCTGGTTGCTCAGGAATTGTTTTCGAGATGAGAGTGTGGGCATAATGTCTGACCATTTTACAAAGTTATGCAGAAATAATTCGGGAGTCAGTTTAGTCTCTTGCGATTGGTTGTACCACCACTTCTCACCTAAAATAGTTCAATATAATGTCTCTGCTATGTTTTGTCAGTGGTTATGTAATTTCCAGCAAGTTTTGGGATTTTTGCACAAAGTGTGTAACAGTGTTCTTCCTTCTGCACGGCTCAACAAACTCTATCTTGCTCATTATCTCTGCATTTGCATTGGGATTTTGTGCCTAAATCCAAGAGTCTATCCTTTGAATGAAGATTTTACAGCTATGGTGATGGTAATTAATAGGGTAAGTTATATACTTTAAAGTATTTGCATTTCTAATATTTTTTGCATGAAGTGTTTCAAATATTTTAGGTAAATTTAGTTATTGACAAACTTAAAACATATAACTTTTAAAGTTGTGTATTTCATATTAGTAGTTTTTAAATGCAAGTAAATATCAGGGTCATGCAGAAACACTGAACTACTTTGACAAGTTGAAGCATGTCAAAGCTGGAGTGTGAGTTTGCCATCAAAGTTTTTTTCTGACGGGGCTTGTTAGGGCTTGTTGATAAGTCTCAGTTAGATTGCACAAGATTCTGCCAGTGATCGATGCAAAACTGTGCAGCTGCAGATGATGCAGCTGTCTCTAAAGTTTGGTGACCTGTGTACAATATTGATGTCAGGCGCTATCTGTGTAAAATTTGTGTGTTCTCCCTTTTCTGCGTGTGATTCCTTTGGGTTTACTTCTGTAGCCCAAAGATTTGCTGCTTGTTCAGTTCATTTTCCCTATACATTACCACTCGTGTCAGAGGCTTGTGGAAACAAATAGGAAGTGAGTGGAGGAATGAGATCGATGGGAATGCTCCAAGAGCTGGAATTAACTCGATAGAGCAAATGTGGTCTCCTAAGTCATAAGGAAATATAAACATGAAGTTCCATTGCTCAGAATGGTCCACTAGGAGAAAGCTCTTTTATACAAACGTAGATGTGGATAAGGCATGATATTAACATAGACAATGGATGACATTCAGCACAATTGTTTTTACTTAATTAAAGTTGAAGGGTTGGAACTGTCAGATCACACTCATTCATTTCCAGTCATTTCTTTGCTTCACTGTAGCAACTGCCATACATTTAATTAAGTAGTGTACAAATTGTAAACAGATGGAAATAATGCACTATGGTAGTTACTAAAATAAAAGCAAGTGAAAACCAAATCAAGCTTTTTGGCTGTTTATGGGTGTCCATTGCAGAAGGGTGATGTAATGTTTCACTGTTGAACTTTTTCATATAAGAATATGGAAATTCAAAGTTCAAAGTAAAATTTATTATCAGAGCACGTGCATGTCACCACATATCCTGAGATTCTTTCTCTCTGCACACTTACTTAGCAAATCTATAGAACAGTAACTGTAGACAAGACCTGTAAACTTCAGGAACTGTAGACTGAAAACGAACTCTGCAAATGCAGAAAATAAATAGATAGCAATAAATAACGAGCATGGAATAGCAAGATAAAAGATTCCTTAAATGAGTGTACCTATTTCCTTTTGTTCCAGAGCCTGATGGTTGAGGGGTAGTAACTTCTTGAAGCTGGTGGTGTGAGTCCTGAGGCCCCTGTACCTTCTACCTGATGGCAGCCAGTTGGGACACTATCCACCACACATCTGTAGAAGTTTGCCAAGGTTTTTGATGACTTGCTGACTCTCTGTGGACACCTGAGGAAGTAGAGGCGCTGTTGTGCTTTCTTCGCAATTATATTTATATGATGGGTCCAGGACAGGCCTTCTGAGATAGTGACACCCAGGAATTTAAAGTTTCTGACCCTCTCAACCTCTGATCCTCTGATGATTACTGGCTCATGGACCTCTGGTTTCCCTCTCTTGAAGTCTACCATCAGTTCCTTGATCTTATTGATATTGAGTGAGAGATTGTTGTTATTACACAACTCAGCCAAATTTTCAATCTCCCTCCTGAGTGCTGATTCATCACCACCTTTGATACAGCTCACAACAGTGTTGTCATCAGCATACTTGTATATGGTGTTGGGGGTTTACTTAGCCACACAGTTATAGGTGTAAAGTGAGTAGAGCAGGGGGCTAAGTACATATCACTGCCGTGCTCCTGCGCTGAATTTGCCAATCCAAGTTGACTGGGGTCTACAAGTGAGGAAATCCATGATCTAATTGCATAAGGGGGTATTGAGACCCAGGTCTTGGGAGTTTTTTGATTATTTTTGAGTGGATGATAGTGTTAAATGCCAAGCTATAATTGATAAAGAACATCCTGATGTATGCATCTTTGCTGTCTAGATATTCCAGGATTGTGTGAAGTGCCAACAAGAAAGCATCTGCTGTGGACCTGTTGCTTCAGTAGCAAATTGGGGCGGATCCAAGTCGCCACTCAGACAGGAGCTGATATGCTTCAACATCAGCCTCTTAGAGCACTTTATCACTGTGAGTGTAAGTGCCACTGGGCAATAGTCATTTAGACAGGTTACCATGCTCTGCTTGGGCACCAGTACAGTTGAAGCCTCCTTGAAGCAGGTGGGTACCACATACTGCCGGAGTGAGAGATTGAAGATAGCTGTGAAAACACCAGCCAGAAATTACAATGTTTGTGGATTCACTATTAATACACACTGCCAAAGTGTGCAATTTACAGTATATCTTGTTGCATTATTAAGGACCTCCAGCACCCAGGGCATGCCCTTTTCTCACTGTTACCATCAGGTAGGAGATACAGAAGCCTGAAGACACACACTCAGCGATTCAGGAACAGCTTCTTCCCCTCTGCTATCCAATTTCTAAATGGACATTGAAGCTTTGGACACTATCTCACTTTTTTTAATATACAGTATTTCTGTTTTTGCACATTTTAAAAAATCTATTCAATATACGTAATTGATTTACTTGTTTATTATTAAGTTATGTTTTATTTATTATTATTTTTCTCTCTCTCTGCTAGATTATGTATTGCATTGAACTGCTGCTACGAAGTTAACAAATTTCACATCACATGCCGGTGATAATAAACCTGATTCTGATTCTGAAGTTTTATTTCTCTGTACAATTGAACATCTAAGCTGTCGTTGGTACAGAGCTTGTTATATGTTGTAAGATACTTTAGAGCAGGAGTTCACAACCTGGGATCCACTGACCCTTTGCTTAATGGTATCAATCCAAAGCATAAAAAAATTGGGAACACCTGTCCAAATTGACGTGTAACTAGTGGTTTAATTTGCCCAAAATAGCAGAACATCCATTTTGGGGACATTTGGGAAGTGTGGAATTTGATGATTACATTTAGATTTGGACCAAATAGATTATGCCCAAAAATAGAGATTTAAGTAATAGGGAAGGCTGTAACTGAATCTATTACTTGCTTTCTATGCTCTTTACTGATTCTTTCTTTTCTCATGCTTGATGGTGGTATCCTTGTCTAATTTCAAATATGTAGCTAAATATTGCTGTCGCAGGGAAGCAGTATCCATCATCAGCGACCCCCACCACCCAGGTCATGCTCTTTTCTCACTGCTGACATCAGGAAGATGGCAAAGGAGCCTCAAGACTCACACCATCAGGTTCAGGAACAGTTACGACCCATCAGCAGGATGTTATCCCCTCTGGTCCGAAAGCTCTTGAGCCAGAGGAGCTAACTTCACTCATCTTCACTTGCCCCATCCTTGAACTGTTCCCACGGCATGTGGACTCACTTTCAAGGACTCCTTATCATATGGTCTCGATATTTATTGCTTATTTCTTTATTATTTTTTTCTTTAGTATTTGCAGTTTGATGCCTTTTGCACACTGGTTGTCCGCACTGTTGGGTGCGGTCTTTCATTGATTCTATTATGGTTATTGGATTTATTGAGCATGCCCACAAGAAAATGAATCTCAGGGTTGTATGTGGAGACATATATGAACTTTGATAATAAATTTACTTTGAACTTTGATTTGAATAAGAAGATTGAGTGCATTAAATCCAGGTTGGTTGATGAAGCAAATGGGTGGTAATATAGCTTATGAAGAGAATACAGAGAGGCTTTGGGTGGATGTAGACAGCTGATGTGAGTGGTTCAGGAAGCATAAAGTCAAAATCGAGTTTATTGTCATAGGTGCATGCACAGGTGTAATGAAAAACTTGGTTGTGGGCACGTTGCATCACATAAGCAGCATCGCAAGAAAAGCCTCACTCAAGCCAAAATTATACATTTTTTTTCCAAGAAATACCACAGTTAGAACAAAAAAAAAACAGTCCATCTTAGTGCAATATGATCAAAGTTGTCATAATGTTGCTGAGCTCCAGTGATTCGGGTTTTTCCGGTTGGTTGAGGAGGGAATGGTTGTGGGATTTAAGATTTCAGTGCCTCCTGCTCGATGGCAGCTATGATAAGCTATCATGGTCTGGATGGTGGAGATTTTTGATGATGGATAATGCTTTCTTGAGGCAGCACCTGCTCTTGATACTACTGGTGGTGGGGAGAGATGTTCCCCTGATGTATCGGGTAAAGTACAATACTCTCTGCAGCCTGTTGTGTTCCTGTACATTTGAATAGCTATACTAGACCATGGTGAAACCAGTTGGATACTTTTAACAGTACATTTGTAGAGGTTTGCTTGGATGTTCTGTGACACCTCCTTAATCTCCTAAAATAACTTTTATACATGATGGAAGCAATTAATGCATAGTATTTTACTTCCAAGTTGGTTAAGTGCAAGTAGAATATAATGCCGAAATATATAAGGATATGCACCTTGATGTAAAAAAATGGAAACGTGTAGTTTATTAAATGTTAGAAAATTGAAAGCTAATGATTTTGGGATGTTAAGTTGTCATTAGAGAGGATAAGATATGAGGGGAAAGCCTTTTACTACAATTTTATTCAACACTTGTGAGATGACACCTCAGGTATTGTGTACAGGTGTGGTTTCCCTCTGACTGGCTGAGTTTCTCCACCATTTTGTGTTTGTTGCTAAGGAAGGGATACCTGTAATGGAGGGAGTTCAGTGAAGATTCATCAGACTGATTCCTTTGATGGTAGCATTGCTGTACAAGAGGGCCTACACTTTTGGAAATGAGAAGAATATGAAATGCTATCAGTGAAATAAATCACACTCTTACTACCTTGAAGGATTAAATGATGTTTCTATTGACTGAGGTATCTGGAACCAAGAATCAAAGTAAACAGTTGACCATACATTGGGGGGAATGAGTTCATATTTATTCACCTTGGGGATAATGACTGTTTGGAATTCTCTACACAAGAGGACAGTGGAAGGTTGCTCATTCAGTTAGTCAGAACACCAATTACTATCTTTTTCTAGGTTTTAATGAATTGTAGGGACATGGATGGGAAAGTGGCATTGAGGAAGGAGATCAAATATGGTTTTATAGTATGGTGAAACAGATATGGAGAGCCGAGTAGTTTACTCATAGTCATAGAGACATAGAACACTACAGCACAGAAACTGTCCCTTCAGCCCATCTAGTCTGTGCCAGACCATTAACCTGCCTAGTCCCATCAACCTGCACAGAGTACATAGCCCTCCTTACCCCTCTCATTCATGGACCTGTCCAAATTTCCCTTAAATGTTGAAATCGACCACTTGCACTGACAGCTCATTCCCACTCTCACCACCCTCTGCTTCTAGAGGTTAGTCTCACCTAACCTCAGTGGAAAAAACCTGCTTGCATTTACCCTATCTACACCCCTCATAATTTTCTAAAGAATACAGTCCAAACCTATTTAACCTTATAACTCAGGTCCTCCAGACCCAGCAACATCCTTGTATATTTTCTCTGTACTCTTTCAACCTTGTTTACATCTTTCCTGTAGATAGGTGACCAAATATGCGCACAATACTCCAAATTAGGCCTCAGCAATGTCTTAAATAATTTCAATATAATATCCCAATCCCACAGGGCTACTCTACATTGGCTGCATATTCCCTTTCCCTCTCATGACAGTCACCCAGGTACCGGGCTCTTGCAACTTAGAGGTGATTCCCTCCATGTATCTCCTGTCTATCACCTCCTCATTCACCCATCTGAGCCAAAGGTCATCAAGCTGCAACACCATTTCCTTAACACGGTTTCGAAGGAGCTACAGCTCAGTGCCCTTTGTGCAAATGCAGTTATCAGGGAATCTGGAGGTCTCCCAAAGTTTCCACATCTCAACCAAGAAACCTACCACTAACTCTGAATCCATTCTCAATAGAAAAAGAAACTTACTGGAAGCTTACTTAGAGCCTGCGTCTGTGCTTGTCCAAGTCTGTTTTCGCTGTCTTCTAGTTCATATGTTCTTATAGAATGGAAAATGCTTTAAGTTGCCCTGATATACTAAATAAATGCAAATCTTTTACAATGAAAGGTGAATTATTTTTCTAATGCTTTACTGTGAGTCATGTGTTGGCTTATGATTTATGATTTCATTATATTTGCAGATTTAGACAACTTATTTCCTTAGTTTTAATTTAATACCCGATGGAAGCACTTAATAAACAGATTCTTATTTCCAACTTGGTTTGTTTACTATTAAGAAGTTACTAGCTGTGTTATCACAATAGGATCTGAGTGCTTCACCATTTGTGTTGTGCTTCGACTTCTGAATTTCTCAGATCATCTTTTAGTGATAAAGATGAGGCTTACATACTGCTATAGAAACAGATGTGACAACTATATTCATAATGTACTCGGCCACTTATATTAGCATAAAACCTTAGCTTTTGTTGTAAAGGAAATTGCTGAGTCATCTGCATATAAAAGGTTTTTAGTTTAAAAATGTAAAAGACCTTGTGGGTAAGAAATATGCCATCGAGGCATGTGGTTTTTCAAAGCCATGTAACAGGCAGAAAGATACCTGGTATGTTGTGCTCTTCTATACAAAACATCAAGTCATAAATCATCTTAATATGCTCACCAATAAATATTGTACAGCCTTCTTTATCCTCATTTATTATTAATGACAAGTAGGATTTAATATTTTATTATTTTTGCTAACAATGGTGTTCCATTCTCATTTTATATCCCTTAGTGGTATAATCAGATAACAAATTCTTTTCTCCAGATCTGGCTATCTATTGGATGATCATTGGCTGTTCTATGATCACAACTTGAATGCCTTTTCAATGCAAAGTCTACTCAGTCTAGTTGTTGTTGATCTCAGATTTATGAGACTCTCTGATTCCATCATATAAACAATATTCAAGGTTAGTTTTCTAGTGCTTGCCTGTGGCTGTCACCTCTACTTGTGTTTATGCTGAGCTTTGTTGAAACAAATGGTTGAAAAACATGAGTTTGAAGAAGCGCGTCTTATCTTCCTAATAAGCCTGCTGCAGTTAAAACATTGTATTCAGCAACTTCATACAACTGTGCTTTCCGGTATTTGTCAGAGTTGGCCAGTTCTAATGATATCTGTAACGTAACTCCATTTTCTTTCTCCACTGCTGCTGCCTGACCTACTGAGTATTTCAAAAGTGTCACAGTGTGTCTTTTGAGGGGTGGAATGATGAGATAGCTCTCTAACTTACCCACTCAGCAGAAGCCAGTTCCCCATGGGAAGCAGGGATTGGCCTGTGTAAGGAACATTACAGTTCCTCCCACCACCTCCCACTTAGTTGATGACGTTATGGCCCCAATGGAGTTTAAAATTAGTGTGAGGTAACCACTTGGCCTCTTTTCACTCTCTGTGTCACCATGGACCAGCAGTCGTGGGTGCCATGGAAACGATAAACAATGGAGTTATGTTGCAGTAAAGAGCGCCCGAGTGCACACTAGATAGGTATTTGCCACTGTTTGTATGTTTAGTGTCTGTTTTGTCCAGCCACTTCAGGCGCTTGGCTCAGATAAATAACCAAATTTAGCGAAGGAATTTCTGAATCTTCAGTGTCTGTCTTGTCTTGTGAATAAATAATTCATTTCCACATCTGTAGTGAGTTGCTTCTGTCCCCAGTTAACCAGAAACACTAACCTGATTTCACACAATGATATCTTAGATATTTCCCAATTACAAACCATCTTTAAAACACAAATCATTTCCTAAGCATAAAAGCATTCCTTAAACATAAAGGATTTCTCAAACATAAAGGATAAAGGATTTCCAAAACGCAGGGACAATTTCTATAAGCTCAAAATACGTACCACTAGGTTACAAATGAACGAGTTGTCCGTAGCAGAAATTGAAGCTGTAAGAAGGTATTCTAGTTCACCCTGTGTTTCTTCCAGGTTTCTTGAAGAAGTCACCCCATTCCTAATAAACCTGAATGCTCTCTATATTTATACCCTTTTTGTCCTGCTTGGGTGACTTCACATGCATATGCTAATTCTTCAGACATCCTTTTAACACAAATGGTCTCAAAGTCCTTTTTGGAGACATTTCTCAGCTAAGGCTGTTAATGCTGTGAAGCAAATTTCCTTGTGTACATAAAACCTTTCCAACAATAAACACGTAAGTTAATGATATGCTAAATGATATTATTCAACTATTCTGCAAGCTTCTTTGAACTAAGCAACTTAAGAATCAGCTTGTTTGTTTGGAACAACCCAAATTAAATAACCCATTGTCTTCTGCACCTTGACCAGTAATAAAACAGGTTTGGGTCTCTCTTTTTCACAGAGAGAGCATCTGCAAAATACAGAGCTTGTTTGCAAAGCTGTTATTTTTTACTTCATTTTTTACGCCATTTATATTTAAAGAACTGAAGACTGACTTCCTTTTAATGACCAGAAACTAAGCAAACTGTTAGTTGGAAGTTTACTTATGTCTGTGTTCTTGCATGTGGCAGATGCTTGTGTTTAGAAAGCAAGCTTAGCAAACATGAGACAGAAGTGAATATAAATGACAGAATTCTAATTATTTCTCAGACTGATGAAAGATCATTGCTCTCAAATTTTAGCTCTGCTTCCTTTCCCCAGATGCGGTGCGGTCTGAGTATATACCGCATATTGTTTTTATTTCAGATTTCCAGCACCTGCAATGCTTTGTGACAAAAGACTGCAGTTGTTGGAATCTGAACCAAGAAGTAAACTGCTGCAAGAAGTCTGTGGGCCAAGCAGCATTTGTAAAGCAAAGGAATAGTCAGTGATTGAGGACTTTGCTTCAGGAATGATATTGCAGAGGGGAAATTGCCAATATTTATCAATAAAAGAGATGGATAGGACAGTGACTGGTAGGTGATAGATGGAATCAGATAAGAGAGGGATGATGGACAGACAGAGCCAGGTGGTTGGCCAGAGGAAAGCAAAGGTGAACCAAGGAGAAGAAAGCCAGGTAGATAGGTATGTGGAATGAGAAGATGGAGGCAGGTGGGCAAGGATGATGAGTGTAGATAGTGAAGCAGAGAGGGTTGAGAAAGGTGAACAAAGAGAGAGGGACCCCAGGTGTAATGGTGGGTGTGGGAAAGGAACCAGGGGAGGAGTGTGTTACCTGTGTGAGAACTTGATGTTCCTGCTATTGGGTTGTAGCCTCATACCAATGAGTCTACATTGAGGTGTTGTTCTTCCAGTTTAGATTTGGCCTCACCATGGCAGTGGAGAAGGCAAGGACAGTCAGGCCAGTGTGAGTGTGCCTGTCTTTAATATCACTGGCATATGTTGTGAAATTTGTTGCTGAGTAGCATAGTACAGTGCAGTACATTAAAAAACCTATAAATTACAATAAAAAAAGGATTTGTATATTAAAATATAATACACAAAATTAAATTGCATATGTAGTGCAAAAAGAAAACAAAAATATAATGAAGCAACACACATAAAAGTTGCTGGTGAACGCAGCAGGCCAGGCAGCATCTCTAGGAAGAGGTGCAGTCGACGTTTCAGGCCGAGACCCTTCGTCAGGACTAACTGAAGGAAGAGTGAGTGAGGGATTTGAAAGTTGGAGGGGGAGGGGGAGATCCAAAATGATAGGAGAAGACAGGAGGGGGAGAGATGGAGCCAAGAGCTGGACAGGTGATAGGCAAAAGGGATACAAGAGGATCATGGGACAGGAGGTCCGGGAAGAAAGACGGGAGGGGGGGGGGACCCAGAGGATGGGTCCCGGAAGAAAGACATCATTTGTTCAGAAACTTGATGGTGGAGGGGAAGAAGCTGTTCCTAAGTCATTGTGTGTCTTCAGGCTCCTGTACCTCGTCTCTGATGGTTGCAATGAGAAGAAGAGAGCATGTCCTGGCTGATGGGGGCCCTTAATGGTGGATGCTGCCTTTCTGAGGCATTGCCTTTTGAAAATGTCCTTGATACTGCAAAATGATTGCCTGGTCGGTGCTTGGTGTCATCAATGTAGAGGAGGCTGCATCACCACAAGCACTAAGTGCAATAGAACAGTTTGGAAGACGAGTATGAATCTCTGCCTGACTTGGAGGGGCCTGGATTGTGGTGTGGGAGGAAGTGTAGGGATAGGTATTGCATCTCTTACCATTGCAGGGTAACGTGCTAGGGGATGGGAAGGGATAATGATCCAAAAATCTAATGCCCTCACTCCTACCCCAACTCCTTAGTCACTTATTAAACTGTATAATCTGCCTAGTTCTAGCTTCACTAGCACGTGGTACAGGTAGCAATCCTGAGATCACAACCCTGGAGGTCCTGCCCTTTAACTTTGCATCTAACTCCCTGAACTCCCTAATCAGAACCTCATCACTCACCCTACCCATGTCATCAGTACCTATGTGGACCAAGATCTCTGGCTGTTCACTTTCCCACTTAAGACTGCTGAGGACTTGATCTGAGATGTCCTGGGCACCTGGGAGGCAACATACCATCCGGGAATCTCATTCTCACCTACAGAAGCTCCTGTCCATTCCTCTAACTAATGAATCCCCTATCACCACAGTGTGCCTCTTCTTCCTTCTTCCCTTCTGAGTCACAGAGGCAGACCCAGAGACCTGACCACAGTGACTTTCCTCTGTTAGGTCACTCCCACCTCCCGCCCCCCCCCCCCCAAATAGTATCTGAAGTGATATACCTGTTGATGAGGAGGATAGCCATGGGAGTACTCTGTACCAACTCCTTAACCTCTTTCCCCTTCCTGACTGTCACCCAGTTCCCTGTGTCCTGCATCCTGCACCCTGCATCCTCTCTGTATGTCTTATCTATCACCGCTTCAGCCTCCCAAATGATCCGGAGTTCATCCAGTTCCAGCTCTACCTCCTTGACACGTCGGAAGCTGCAGCCAGATGCACTTCTCATAGTTGTAGTGTTCAGGGATCCTGGAGGTTTTCCTGCCTTCCCACATCACGCAAGAGGAACATTACACTATTCTGCCTGACTGTCCCAGCTGAGTTGAAATAAAGAAGATAAGGGAAAAAACTCCAACACGAGGAAATCTGCAGATGCTGGAATTTCAAGCAACACACATAAAAGTTGCTGGTGAACGCAGCAGGCCAGGCAGTATCTCTAGGAAAAGGTACAGTCGACGTTTCGGGCCGAGACCCCTCGTCAGGACTAACTGAAAGAGGAGCTAGTAAGAGATTTGAAAGTGGGAGGGGGAGATCCAAAATGATAGGAGAAGACAGGAGGGGGTGGGATGGAGCCAAGAGCTGGACAGTTGATTGGCAAAAGGGATATGAGAGGATCATGGGATGGGAGGCCCAGGAAGAAAGAAAGGGGGAGGGGGGAAGCCCAGAGGATGAGCAAGGAGTATAGTGAGAGGGACAGAGGGAGAAAAAGGAGAGAAAAAGAATATATGTTTGTGTGTGTGTGTGTGTGTATATATATATATATATATATATATATATATATATATATATATATAATATAAATAAATAACGGATGGGGTACGAGGGGGAAGTGGGGCATTAATGGAAGTTTGAGAAGTCAATATTCATGCCATCAGGTTGGAGGCTACCCAGACGGAATGTAAGGTGTTGTTCCTCCAATGTGTGGCAAAAAACTTGAGCTTTTCTTTCCTCTGCTTTCTCTGAGTGAAGCCTTTTTTCACTCAACACACACAAAATGCTGGTGGAACGCAGCAGGCCAGAGAGCATCCATAGGAGGAAGCATAGTCAACATTTCAGACTGAGACCCTTCGTCGGGACTAACTGAAAGAAGAGATAGTAAGAGACTTGAAAGTGGGAGGGGGAGATCCGAAATGATAGGTGAAGACAGGAGGGGGAGGGATAGAGCTAAGAGCTGGGAAGTTGACTGGAAAAAGGGATACAAGGCTAGAGAAGGGAGAGGATCATGGGACGGGAGCCCTCGGGAGGAAGAAAGGGGGAGGGGAACACCAGAGGAAGATGGAGAGCAGGCAAGGAGGACAGAGAGAGAGAGAGAGAGAAAAGGGGGGGGGGAGAAAACAAATAATAGGGATGGGGTGAGAACGGGAGGAGGGGTATTACCGGAAGTTAGAGAAGTCAATGTTCATGCCATCAGGTTGGAGGCTACCCAGACGAAATATAAGGTGGTGTTCCTCCAACCTGAGTGTGGCTTCATCTTGATAGTAGAGGAGACCATAGATAGACATATCAGAATGGGAATCAGACGTGGAATTAAAATATGTGGCCACTGGGAGATCCTGCTTTCTCTGGTGGACGGAGCGTAGATGTAGCCTTTTTTCACTGATGCCTTGAAGAGCTAAAGTCTAAAGATCACCACTGTTACTAGTCAATCCCAAACGCTGATTGGCCGCTGGTTAAACCTTTATTACACTGCGGTGAACTGCTCCTGTCTTTCATCCTCAGGCAGTGGACCTGTTTGAAGTCCCCTCCTCTCCAAGCTTTTGATATCCAATTGGCTGCCAGTTAAAGCTCTGTTACTTTAAGCATGTCATTGGTACCTATATGGACCATGACTTCTCACTGTTCACCTCACAAGTATGAATGCTGAGAACTCGATCTGAGATAGCCTGGACCCTGGCACTGGGGAGGCAACATACCATCCGGCAGTCTCATTTTTGTCCACAGAACCTCCTGTCCGTTCCCCTAACTAATGGATTCCCTATCACCACAGCGTGCCCCTTCTCTCTTCCTTTTTGTCTCACAGAAGCAGACTCACTGCCAGAGATTTGACCACTGTGATTTTCCTCTGTTAGGCCATCTCCCTGACAGCTTCCAAAGTGATACACCTGGTGCTGAGGAGTATGGCCACAGGAATACTCTCCACTGGCTCCTTAACCCCTTTCCCCTTTCTGATTGTCACCCAGTTTCCTGTGTCCTGCACATTGGGTGTGACTGCCTCTCTATGTGGCCTACCTGTCGTCACCCCTTCAGCCTCCCGAATGATCTGAGTTCATCCAGTTCCAGCTGCAACTCCTTAACGCAGATTGTTTGAAGCTGCAGTTGGATTCACTTCTCGCAGTTGTAGTCATCAGGTTCCTGCCTTCTCATATCCTGCAAGAGGAGCATTCAACTATCCTGCCTGGCATCTCTGCTGGTCTAATTGAGCAGTTATGAAGAAGGGGATGCAAGGAGAAACAAAACTTAACCGGGTGCTTTTCTTTTCTTTGCTTTCTCTGAGTGAAGCCTCTCTTCATTGAAGCCTCGAAGAGCTAAAGCCTCATAATCACCACTCCTACTGTGCCCACTCAGATGATGGCCGCTGCGCTTGTCCCTGCCTTCCTTTAATTTGCTCTTGTTAATCACAAACACCAAGTGGTCGCTAGTCAAAGCTCCTTTGTGCTGCTGCGACCTGCTGCTGATGCCCTTTTCTACTTGGACCTGAATGAAATCCCCTCCTCTCAATCTACTGATGTCCGGATTGGTCACTGGTCAAAGCCCTCTTATGCTGGGAGAGTAATGCCTGTAGAAACACAGAGGAGAAGATGTGTCTGCTAGTGGAATCCCATTTGATCTGGTGGAAATGGTGAAGGAGGAAATACTGGATGTGGAGGCTAATGTGGTGAAAAGGTGAGAGAAATGGGAACTCTATCTCTGCAATGATTTGCTTTTAAGCTGGTTTTTACATTACTTGCTATAAGCTCTATGTTCTTGCTTGGTGCCGCAATGTTCCAGCAGAGAAGAGGTAATGACTATTGGGAGGGATGTCCCTATTGTTTTTGCCAATATATTCCATGATCAAACAGTAGAAGGTGTAGGTCAAGCATTAAGCTCTGCTGTACATGCTTTTTCTTTGCTATAATGTAATGGCTCCCAGATAAAGCTAAGGAAGTTGGGGGTGGTAAACATTTCTATATAGAGAAACTCAAAATTCTTGTTCAGAATTAAGCTCCTAGTTACCCAAAACCCCACACTTTGAAACTTAAGGAAATCTCATTACGATTACTAGATAATTCCGAATAAATTTCAGCACACACCACTAAAAGAAGAAAAATGTTATTAGAAGCCCTTTGAACAAGAGCAATAGTACCTCTTTCTTTAAAATAAGTAGAGAATTTTGAGGAGAAACGTAATAAAAGAATAATTTAGTCCACCAATTTGTCACAAATATTAACCATAAACCCATGAGACCATAAGATATAGGAGCAGAATTAGGCCATTTGGCCCATTGCGTCTGCTGTGCCATTTCATCATGGCTGATCCCATTTTCCTCTCAGTCCCAGTCACCTGCCTTCTCCCTGTAACCCTTCATGCCCTGACCAATCAAGAATCTATCAGCCTCTGCCTTAAATATACATAAAGACTTGGCCTCCACAGCTGTCTGAGGCAAAGAAATCCACAGATTCACCACCCTCTGGCTAATGAAATTCCTCCTCATCTTCATTCTAAAAGGATGGCTCTCTTTTCTGAGGCTGTGTCTTCTGGTCCTAGACTCTCCCACCACAGGAAACATGCTCTCCACGTCCATTCTAAGATGGCCTTTCACCATTTGATAGGTTCCAGTGAGGTCACCCCTCATTATTCAGAATTCTAATGAATGTGGCCCAGAGTCATCAGACACTCTTCATATGACAAGCCATTCAATCCTGGAATCATTTTCATGAACCTCCTTTCAACCGTCTCCAATTTCAGCACATCCTTTCTAAGATAAGGGGCCCAAACTTGCTCACAATACTCCAAGAGAGGCCTCACCATTGCTTCATAAAGTTTCAATTCCATAGTGCATTTGATTCATGGATATGACCTTAACAGGAGACAAGTTACTTCCCTTTATTTTTGGACAATGTAAAAAATGCTTTATTACAAAATATTCAGCATATTATATCAATATTACGTTTACATGTTGAAATAAAGAAAAGGATTTGCAGCTGTAAAGGTCAATTTAAAGGAATAACTTAATGATAAATTATGACCTGATTTCATTAATTACAATATTTACTAATTACGCAGCAAATTTAACAGTCAGTATCCTGTTCATTATATTAGTTCTCTTAGAAAATAAGTTTATTTATTTTTAGTTAGAGGGCCAAGTTTGTGTTTCAGAATTAATACATTTTATGCAAATTTGAAATAGAATTGCCAGAATTGCTGATATTTCATTTTAAATTTAGTGAATATTCCTGATGGACCTGTTCTAATTTGTGTTATTGCTCATATGTAAATTAGGGACAGTGGAAATGAGAATGTTTAAGATTTGCCTTACCCTAAACTTAAACACATGGAAACTGTGACAGAGTTCTGGATTTATGCTCAGTGCTCACTTTTATTAGCTACGCCTATACTTGCTCATGAATGGAAATATCTAATCAGCAAATCATGTGATAGCAACTCAATGAATAATAGCATGCAGACACGGTCAAGAAGTTCATTTGTTGTTCGGGCCAAACATCAAAACAAGGGAGGAAATGTGATCTAAGTGACTTTGACCGTGGAATGATTGTTGGTGGCAGACAGGGTGGTATGAGTATCTCAGCAGCTGTTGATCTCCTGGGATTTTTGCACATAACAGTCTCTAGAGTTTACAGAGGTGGTGTGAAAAACAAAAAACAACATTCACAAAGTTGCAGTTTTGTGGGCAAAAATGCCTTGTTAATGAGAGATGTCAGAGAAGAATGGCCAGACTAGTTCAAGCTGCTTGGAAGGCGACAGTAACTCAACTAATGATGCGTTACAACGGTGGTATGCAGAAGAGCATTTCTGAATGCACAACTTGTCAAATGTTGAAGTGGATCGGCTTCAGCAGCAGAGGGCCATGAACAGGCATTCCACGGCCACTTTATCACGTTCCGGAGGTACCTAATAAAGTGGCCACTGAATGTATGTGATGTCATCTTGTCAGTTGTGATGGTCAGTTGCCTTATTAAGGTTTGAAGTTTTAATCCAATTACGCAAAACTCATGAGCACCAGAATTTAAATTTCATCATTCAAAATTAAACAGGTAGTTTAAACCATACTTTTGTATATTCTGTGCATTAACAATGGAAAATACCAGATAAAAGACTGTACAGAATAATGATTTGCAATTATAAATACTAAACAGTCAGAAAAGCTATCAAGTAATACAACAGACCTTATTAAAGAAAAGCTTTGGGCTTTTGAAACACTCCTACACTATTTAATTCTCTCAAAATATTTGCCAATTCTGTTTTAAACCGCATAATTATTTTTGTTTTCTTCCACGAGACAATGAAGAGATTTATTGAAAATCGGTCCTGGTAAAAACATTCTTCCTATTTTACTTTTACCTCTTTCTAATTATTCATTTTCCTGAGTTTGTAATCCTTGTTTTCCTTAGCTACACAAATTCTTGTTTTGATACTGTATGAGTAGGCTATGCTAACAGGACTTTCTATTTTAACTATAAAATATTATCACTATTATTGCAAAGATTTTTAAAATAAGTACTTAGCTGCCACTGATTACATTGATCTTTTGTACAGTAGCTCTTAAACATGCATTTATATACAACCAAATCATTTGAAATGGTAGTATACAATGTGACAATTTCACATCACTTCAAAGAGCTCCTTAGTATTTTATCCTTATTGGTGTGCTGAAAACAATAAGATGGAGTGGTGGAGGTGAGAAAACGAATGAGCTATAATATAACAGACTGCCAATCAGACTGCCATTCACTATTTCCAATTTAATCGTCTATGTCTGCTTCAGATATTTCACACAGGATACCTTTGCAATCGAGTCCAGAATGATAGGGGCCATCAGTCTCATCTATTAAATTGTAGGCTTCCTCCTCAACTACTTTTACTGTCATGGTGTGTTGGTTGGAAACAATTCTTCAGCCCGACCTGCTGTTAAAGTGTTAGCCCTCTACTCTGTTTCTTATTTCTGCTGCCACATGATAATAGACAGCAATCATAGAAAATGGTGCCTGGCTGACTTAAAGCAGCAGAAATTGGGGAGAACTGTAAAGTTTCTTCTGTCCTTGTCTTTGACTAATTTGTCCCAGCAAATAATTGTGTGAGCTATATCCTTGTAAAAGTAGGAAGTACAATATTTTAAAAGTTACTCAAACAATGAAATGACATATTATGAATAATTTGTTGTTCTATATGTAATTGTGCAAACACAGAATTTACTGGAAGAATAACTTACGCTCTTTGCCCTGAATTTCTTTGACAATTCCCTTGAATGCTCACTTCCATAACTTCAGAATAAAATTGGCCTGATGTTTATAAACAGAATTTTCACCAAAGCCACAATACCTGATTGGGAGAACTCTTAAGAAAATTCTGAATATGTGAAATGTTGTTAAAATTGACAAGCATTCTAGTTTCAATTTTAACACAAGGACATATGAAAAAGGAACAAGAATTGGACACTTGGCCTCTGGACTTTATTCTGCCACTCAATGAGATCGTGGCTGGTCTTTGTCAAAACCCTATTTCCTTGTCTGATTCCCACATCCCATAATTTATTTGCAACCAGAAATTATTGGTCTCACACTGAACCTCCACCGTCCTTTGGTGCTGATAATCCCAAAGGTTTTCTGTTGTGTCTGTGCACAACTACATATCAATTAGATAAAAGCGCGCATGCAGGAGATGGCTTTAACTGGTGCATTCACATTGCAGTGAGAGAGACAATGCGCATGTGTAGACAGCAGCACATCTGCAGACAACAGATCAATACGTAGTGCTAAGGGCTGGGGAATTGCCCTAAAAGAAATAGATCCATACATTATACTTCCTCCCTCTTTCCCAATTAATAAAACATAAAACTGTATATGTACAAAATATTTAATTTCTCTTTCATGAACCTAAATTCCAAATAAACATGCTTTCACAGTAACAGTGCAAAACAACTTCACGGTTCTAAAGGCTCAGTCATTTGGGTGGCCCGCTGTTTCTTTCAGGGTAGCGCCTCTGGACTTGTGGAGTGGCATTGGGTTTGGCAGATGTCTTGTCAACAATAATATTCCTGTCTCTCCTCTAGACCTGTGGAGTGGCATTGGGTTTGGCAGGTGGCTTGTCTAAGACAGCGTTCTCGCTTTCCAGTGTCACGTTGCTGTCCGTGACATCATCACTGAGAGGTAGGTCCGGTGACTGTAATGTATCCGTCTTGTTGGATGCTATCAATTTAGGTGTGTTTTTCGGTTGAGCATCCAGTATCTGGTCCACATGATGTCTCCATGTCTGATTTCCACCATCTGCTATGTACGTCAGTGGTTCAGTTCTTGCAGCTTTCCTCCCAGGTGTCTACTTGTCTTCTCAGTAATCATGCGCTAAGACTTCCTGTCCAATCATCACTTGGCAACTGGCTGAACTGTTTATTCTATCCTTCCCTCCAGAAGTCTGGTTTCAGGAGGTCTGTGTGAGATTTCATATTCCTTCTCATGAACAGCATTGCAGGTGTTGATTTGTCATTGCCTGAACAGAGTTCTGATACATGAAAAGGAAGTTGTTCATCTTGTGCTGTAGAGAAATGTCCTCCTTCTCCATCACTTTAATGGACTTCTTGAAGGTTTGGATAAACCTTTCAGCTAGTTCATTCGTGCTGAGTGGTGAGGAGCTGACTTGAAATATCTGATGCCATTTTTCTCCATGAACTGTTGGACGTGTATTGTGGGTCCATTGTCACTCACAATTTGTTCTGGTGAGCCATTTCTAGCGAAGGTAGTCCTCAGAGCAGAGACCGTCCTTGATGAGGTGGTTAAATTCATTTAGTATAACCTCTGGCCATTTCGAATGAGCATCCACAGCAATCAGAAACATGGAGTCCATGAATGGCCCAGCAAAGTCAATATGTACTCTTTGCCATGGTGATGACAGCCACTCCCATGGGTGTAACGGTCCCATGGGGGTGGGTGCATTTTGAACTTCTTGGCATCCCGAACAATTTTTGACCAAGTCGTCGATCTGTTTATTCCCTTCTCAACCACTTTCTCATTAGCATTAAGCAGCTGTGACAGTCTCTGGTTAGTGCCACCACTTCGGCTGCAGGTGCCTGTTGTTGTCACACTGAGATATTTGATTGAGTGCCAGTCTAGTTGGATTTTTCTCAACCATTCACATCCGAAAAGTGCTGGACCTCCACTTTTCAATACATAAAGCTCTAACTGTTGTGTCCGGTCTCCATACGTCACTTTTGCTTTCAGTTTGCCTTTGGAAGACACTTTTTCGCTTGTACAGGTCTTCAGCATCACTGAGGTCTTCTCTAATGTCATCTTAGACAAAAGTCTGTTGTAGTCAGCCTCTGAAATTATGGACGAAGCAGACTCTATATCCAGCTTCATTTTCAATTTTATACTAGACACATCTATTGTGATCCAAATGATTTTGTGATCTGCTTCAATTACACTTTGCAGTTCTAGGCATGACAGTTCACCTTTGTCAGACTCTATGTTGTCTGATTCTGTTTTATATTTGGTAACTTGATGCATTTGCTTAATTTTGTGTTAGAGACTTTTCACTCGGTTGTACTTTTTGTCTGCCTTGCATGTTCTCCCTATTTGACCTTGTCTATGACAGTTTCTGTAGATTATTTTCTTTGAAACAACAGTAATTTGCATCATGGGAGGATTTGCCACATCGATGACATTTTAGGTTTTTTTTGCACCATTTAGCGACATTTTGTGTATTTCACATTCTATCCTTTTCTGTAGTTTTGCACATCCTTTGCTGCAGTCTCTAATGATATTACAATGGGCAATGCCTTTTCTAAGGTTAGGTCTCTTTCAGACAGTAGCCTTTTTTGAGTGTTTTGACTATGCATTGCCACATACAAACCTGTCCCTTAATGTATCAGAAAGTCTATCAGTAAAAAGTCACAGTACTGGGAAAGTTTCTGCAGTTCTGCAATATATTCAGAAAGGCTTTCATCTTCTGCCTGGTTTCTTTTGTAAAATCTAAATCTCTCAGCTATTACCAGCAGTTTAGGGCTCAAGTGATTTAGTAAAATTGTAACAATTTCATTGAACGTCTTGCTCGCTGGCTTTGCAACAGTTACGAAGTCGCATAAGCGACTGTACGTCCTTGGGCCCATTAAGCTAAGAAGTGAAGGGGCTTTCTTTTGTTCCTCCACATTGTTTGCATTGCAGTATAGTTCAACCCTCTTGATATACGACTGCCAGCCTTCGTTAGCGCTATCAGGTTCATCAACCTTCCCAAATGAAGCCATCACCACATTATTTTCACTTTAAATTCAGCGTGGTTTTCACTGTTACTCACGGGTCCTTCAGCTTTCTTGTGCTTTTTACTCTTGCTGCTTCATCCCGTGACTGTCGGTACAGTTCATGGTATTTTCTGACATTCAGGTGTGTACTTCTCACCAAATTGTTGGGTCTATGCATAACTACATATCAAATAAATAAAAGCATGGAGGTGGGTTTAACTGATGTACTCACATTGCAGCGAGAGCGAGAGAGACAATGCAGATGTGAAGACGAGTGCATGCGCAGACAACAGATCAATACATATTGTTAAGGGGGAAGGGTTATTGCTGTGAAAGAAATAGATTTTACATATATTACATTTTCTATCCTTTTTCCTCATTTTCACCCATAATTTCCTATTCCTTATTTAGAGGTAGTGACCGCTAGTAGTAGGCTTCTCATCAGGTAAAACATCCTCTCTGCATCTGCCCTGTTGAGCCCCAGAAGAATTTTGTACATTTCAATGAGGTCATCTCTCATCCTCTGCAGAATGACAGATGAGCTTATTCAATCTCCCATACCACAGACCCGCCATCCAGGGAATGAGTTTAGTGAATCTTTCCTGTACACACACACACACACACACACACACACACACACACACACACACACACACACACACACACACACACACACACACACACACACACACACACACACCCTGTAGCAATTATATCCTTCTGTTTAGATGAGGAGACCAAACTCATATGCAGTATTCCAGGTTTGGTCCCAATAACATCCTACATAATTGTTGTAAGATCTGAATACTCTCCCAATCAGTAAAGGCCAACAAAACATTTGCCTTCCTAATTGTTGCATTCGCATGTTAGCTTTCAGTGACTTGAGCAAGAGGACCAGTGACTAGTACTTGTACATTTCACATTTAGATGATGAATGCGGTGCCCTACAGAAATGCTCATTACAAGCTAGCAAATATATTGTGACATTACATCACATTAAAAATGATGGAAGATAATTCTGACAGATCATAAGATTGAAGAATGATTTTGAGCACCTAATTCTCATGCTTAGTGATTTTCTTTTTATCTAAACAATGATTTAGTGAGTTGTTTTTTGGCCCACTTCAAGAGAAGTCAATCAAATTGAAAGTGCAGTTTGCCTCGATTCCATATCCTGCAATGACACACGCAGTCCATTCAGCCCAACATTTCTACCACCCATCTTCACGGGGGGGGGGGGGCATTGTGCATTGCTACTAGTATGTCAGGTGAAACTGGAGCACTCAGAGAAAGCCCACGCGGTCACAAGGAGAATGTGCAAACTCCACACTCAGAGCCCTAGTTCAGCATTGAGCCCAGGTCACTGGAGTGGCAGGGTCATGTCACTGTGTTGCTTTGTGCAGAGTAATATTCACATGGTTGCATATCTTGACAAAATGGTTTTGGAAGTATTGTAACATTTCAGAGATGAGGAACTGGAGCATTTACAACCTGGCTGCTTATTAAAATGGAAAGCAACATAAAAAAAATGCTGGAGAAACATAGCAGGTCAGACAGTATCCATGAAAATAAATAAATGTTTCTGGCCGAGACCCTTCTTCAGCACAAGAAGTGAAGGGGGAAGATGCTAGAATTAAAAGGTGGAGGGGAAGGAGAATAGCTAGACGGCGATAGCGGAAGCCAGGTGGAGAGGAAAGGTAAAGGGCTGGAGAGGAATGAATCTGCCATCAACGTGGCACAAGTGGAGGCCATGGACCAACATGTTGGAATGGGAATTGGAATTTAAATGTTTGGCCACTGGGACGTTCTGCTTTTGGCGTTTGGAGTGGAGGTGCTTGACGAAGCGGTCCCCCAGTTTATGATGGGTCTCACCAATGTAGAGGAGGCTGCATCACCATTACCCCAGCGGATTTGCAGGTAAAGTGTTGCTTCACCTGGAAGGACTATTTGGGGCCCTGAATGGAGGCTACTTGCAGGGATAAGTGTCAGGAGGGAGATTAGTGGGGAAGGGATGAATAGATATATTAACATGTATCTTAATGTTAATTTGGTATACCACCATCCATCTAACCTTTTACAGCCAGCACAATAGATAATAACAAAATTATGCAAGATTGTACTGCTTTGTTCTAATAAGGCAAAGTATAAAAAGAACACCAGGAGCTGAAAACAATTCGTTTTTCTCTTATGAATCATTCATCAGTCTTTCATAATATTTTAAACACAAGTTTGTTCAGGCTGAGGCCTGGATCTTCAAATACAATGGATTCCGGTTTATCAGGGCAGCCGTTTATCTGGGATATCTCTTAAAGAAAATAAATGAATCAGGAATATAGCTGGGATTCCCTTCATTTTTTTTGGACACAATAGCACTTAATTGGGACAGGAGACTGTTGCTGAATAGTTTCTAACTAGCGTCAGTTGTGTTGCCGTTAGACACTACAATTGCTTAGAATGAACAGTTTTTAAATAATGTCTGTTGCATGTGTGTGTGTTCAAAAAGCAATGATTTTTCTCACTGATAGTTGATGAGAAATAAGCAGTAAGACAATTCAGAACCGTTTTGTTCACTGCGGTTTCAAACATTCAGACTTGGAGATACCAGGTACGACCAGGAATAAAAATGAAATGATTTTACAACTTCAACATATTAAGAACTATGAAGAATATAGAGTTATTAATATCTTGAATGTTATCTTTGGTCCCCACTGGACATTCAGCTTTTACCTCTGGTGCCAAGTATGCATGGGACTGTAGCCACACGCCAGTACACCGTTTCAACAGGTAAGCTAAACCAGATGAGGGTAGCCAACCCTGTGAGATAAGGACATGCTTGTCCTAGCATTCGAAGTCAGTTCTGGTGGACTGGGTGGATGAGATGTACAGTGAGATCAAACAGCAAAGGTGATTCTGCACGCTACATGGAGATAGAAGGGCATGACGAAGTCATGGTTATTTACTGCAAGCAGGCAAGAGCCCAGATTTGATGTTTACTCATTCCACTGGATCCGGAATTCCAAGGTCAGGAGAATGGAACTGCCCCAATGCATTGGCTATACCACTTCAAGAGCTCTTCTATGCAGGTTTCCATAGTAGTATTCTAATTTGTTATGTATTTAATTTAAATACATAATTTGTTACTCAATTAAATAGCAGTTTGTCGTTTTAATACCTTTTTAACTATTTCCATGAAACTTCGGCGGATTGGGTAACCACTTAATTGGGCTAACATATGGTCCCGATTTGTCCCAATTCACAGGAGTCCACTGTACTCTGAAGGCCAGTGAAGGCTGTTCTGGCCTATGAAAGGCAAAGGTGAATTAAATCGTTGATGTCAGTCTTTACCAGCAGGTGGTTGCCAGGATAATGGGAACTCATTTACCAGGCAATTGTGAAACCTGCCCTCCAGTATGCCTTTGATACTAACAGCTGGTGTCTCAAGGCACTGGAATGATACTATCATTTTGCTGTCTCTACAAAATCTTCCAAATTCATCGGTAGCAAACCAATATCAGTGCCTTCTCTTGGGAAAATGCTCCAAGCATTTAGGCCCTAATTAACTTAAATTTGCTCTGTTAACAGGCAGGCTATGTCAATCACATGTTCGATACCCAGCTCCGAAAAGCAGGCTTACTTCTGCAGTTATGTCATCTGAGAGGATTTCTAGACAGATAACTGAAAATATTCAAGGATCTTTTCAAGCTTTCTTACAGAAGTTGCAACATTTTCAGTGATTATTGGGGACAACTGCCCCACAAAGAGCTCGTGAGTGGCACCAAGAACTCGGATGCCAGACATCGGGAATCCACACAAGCCTTGCCTAAGTGACGTAAGTGATATACTATCCCGCAGACTACACCCCTCTCCATCTCCTACCCATCTGGGGAAGGATCTGTATTCCCTCAGAATGCGTTCTCAGAATCCACAAAACAGAAGTCAAACCAAGACATCCACAATCCTGATCTACCACACCGAGAAGAGAAAAAATGTTTAAGTACAGTACATCTTCTATAACATTGGTATAGGAGGATAGCCTTAACACCCGTTTTACAAGCTATCAAAATGTGAGATTAATTTTTACCTAGTTTCCATCGTGGGAGACATAATAGTACCAGTTGCCTGTCAAAACTACAATATATCAAGGTGCGTTTCGGTCAAGATAGCACCAGTGAACAACAATTCTTCCGGCAACATCTTCCAGATAGTCAATTATTTCAGTTTTTCTACACCTTCTAGTTTTTTTTTTATCTTAATTTTGTTTTTGAAACTGCTCCGAGCCTGGGACTTGCAGTCTGTAGTTCGATCGAGTGAGCTAATGCTGTACTGTTCCCGAGAAAACTCCAGAAGAGAACGCGAGCACGAGCTACTGCAGTGCGAAGCTCAGAGGTGAGATAGGGGCCATGATCGACTACGTTTCTCACTGATTAAAGGGTGGAGGAAGATTGAAACATTGAGGAAAATGCGGAGGGGAGTGAGCAGTTCTCAGAGAGGCCGCTGTTTCATGTCACTTCCCTCGAAGAGGCTGTTGAAGAGGCTGCCAGGTCATGTCGCTTCCCTCGGAAGGGCCACTGGTTCATGTCGTTTCCCTTGGAGGGGCCTGTGGGTCCTGATGCTTTCAGAGATGCTACCGAAATTCAGAGATTTATGGACTGGACTGTAGTTCATATTGGCCTCTTTCAGTTCAGTATATTTTTTGTGTTCTCCTCATTCTTCCTTGTTGCCAATCGGCAGGCTGAGGGTTTGGTGAACGGTCAGTTTTTGTGCACGGGAGGTTTGGGGTTTGTGAGCTTTTGTTTCATACGGAGGGGATTAATGTCTTTCTTTCAACTACTCGATGGTTTTCTTTATTTTGTGGCTGTCTGGAGAAGGCAAATCTCAAAGTTGCATTCTGCATACGTACTTTGATAGTGAAGTGAATTTTTGAATCTTTGCATTATAATTACATTGCATAGTATCCTTATCTAACCACAATGAAATTTAATACTTGACAATTATAAATTATTTTAGATCAACCTTTTTTCTGCAATTTGAAGATAATAAAAGAAAAAAAAATCCTTTTATTTTTCATCTAGGAAGTCTAAAGAAATTTAAGTTAAGTAAGCTGTGATTAGTGTTAGTATTCTCTAAAATATAATCAGCAAGATTATATTAATATTTGGGTTTAAATTTGTATGTCTGTTATAACTAATGTCAATGCCAATTATCCCTTTACTAGGTAATTGATGGGAATGTTGAGGTAGTGTTTTCTGTGAAATTTTTCATTTTAAATCAAGATTTTCAGAAGTAAATTGTTAAATATTAAACTGGTTCCTGTGAAGCTCAGGCACTAATAATGATCCTAGTCTTTTTTTTGTTAGCTTATAAAGAGCATTTCTTTAGGGCACTGCATTTGTCACCCAATTCTGAACTGCAAAAAAAAAGGCGATACTAGGAAGAGACTAAGTAAAGATGTCTAAAGTCAATGAAGAATGGTATTTTGAACGGTAAATTCTGCAGGCAAAATAAGCAAAAGATAACTTTGACATTGTAAAAGTATCTCAGCAGAGATAGATGGTATCATAGGTATTAACAGGAAAGTCATAGGCTGGAAGTGAATGTGCTTCTATGGAAGCTGTAAATCTGAAGATCAGGGCCACAGGGTGACACTTTATCATCTGAATCATTTGAACTCGAGCCTTAGTTATAAGGGACTGACACTTCTTAAATGGATGAAGTACTGGGTCACTGCAATAGAGGAAAAAAAGGTACATATCTAAGATACACCTGTGTAGTATGTCAATCTTGAGATTAGCAATCATATGGGTCATGCCTTTTTAAAAGCATGATTTATAACAAAAGCTTCAACTTACCAGATTTAATGGGAGATGTGAAAGGAAATTATTGTTTTTGCTTCACTCATTTAAAGCTCACAGTAAATAATGTGTCATTTAAGCTTTAGGCTCTCAGATGTTAAATATTTTATTCATGTGACATAGGATTATCTAGTTAACTGCTCTCCAAGTGATCCTAGATTCAGGAAGCTGCATCGAGACCAGGGACTATTTTCATTCATTATTTTTTTCAGAGGAAAGCCTTCAAGAAACAATGCATTACTTTGCTCTATCCTTTATATCTTGTAGAGCCGTTCTTTCTGTGTTTTGTACTTTTTGGCTTCTGTCATGTTATTTCTGCCTGTACGATTTCATGTAATTCAATAGCAATAATGAATATTTTAAAAGTGAAATTTAAAAATGCATCAAACCAGAGAAAATGCTATCATGCATACTATTTTTACATAAAGAAAAATAACATGATTAAAACATTTGAGAACTCAAAGTGTTGATTTTGTTTGATTTAACTTCCTTTCCATTTCCGTGTGATACTTTGGTGGACAGTTTATTTAAAATAGTAACATTTTAGAAAGTACTTGCAATTTGCAGCTCGGCAAAAACAATTTACGAATTGTTGTTTTCTTTGATTTTGTAGTGTAGAGCAATCAAATTGAACACCGTTTTGGTTATTTTGCCTCTGGTAAAACCCTGACATGAGCCCACATTAATCCAGCTAACCTGGCAACAATAGTGCCCTGACTGTTTACCACTGCCTTTGATAAGTAGGTTGTGTGTGCATGCTTGAATGAAGTAGTCAGTGCCATTTTGCCTCCTCCAAAACTGGTACTGAAAAGTTGGGATGTCATGTTATAACAGTACAAGATGTTGGCGAGGTCACACTTGGAGTATTGTTTGCAATTCTGGTTACCCAACTGTTGGAAACATGATTAAACTGAAAAGAATGCAGAAAAAAATCCTAAGGATGTTAACCAGAACCTGAAGGTTTGAGTTGTAAGGAGAGAATGAATATACTGAGACTGTGTTCCCTGGAGTGAAGAAGACTATGTTCTATGTACATGAGGTGTAGAAGGCCTTCTCTATGTCCCTCATGATCTATATCCCCCTATATAAAATCATGAGGAGCATAGATAAGGTAAGTGATCATAATCCTTTAGTCTCAGACTAGGGGAGTCTAAGACTAGAGGATATAGATTTAAGACGAGAAAATAAAAATTTGAAGAGGACATGAGGAGCAAGTTTTTCACATACTGTACATGGGACGAGCTGGCAGAGGAAGTGGTGGAGGCAGGTAACAATTACAACGTGTATAAGGCATTTAGACAGGTACATGGATATGGAAGATTTAGAGGGACATGGAGCAAATGCAGGCAAATGGGTCTAGTTCAGGGAGGCAATTTGGTCAAGTTAGACAAGCTGGTCTGAAGTGTCTGTGCTGTGTAACTCAATGACTCTGTCATCCTCTTCCGATAAGATGGCAGTGTGCTCGGACACAGCGGCTACTCCAGGTACAATCTACGGTGTACTTGTTTACCCCTTATGTCTTATTTACGATTGCAAGTCACTGCTGGATGCTAAGAACATCAGGTACTGTAGGACTGCCCCATCAGTGAGCTGCTCGACAGCAATGTAGCTAGGCTTATTGCGTACCATTGTTGTGTTGTTGCCTGGACTTATTGCGTTCCATTGTTGTACTGGGATGGTAAGCTGTGTGAATGATTGCCTTGGGCATTTTTATTGTGATTGCAAGACCCTGTTGGACATTGGCATTGTAGAATACTGCAGGTCTGGTTCATCGGTTCATTAGTGAGACCGACAGCAGGAGAGCTGCATTGCCTCGATTGTGTTGAGGACTGGGCCTGTGCCGCGGTGTTGCCTACTGCATTTACCCAGGGAGGAGGTGCTGGAAGCGGTGTGGCATGGTGTTCCTGCTGGGTCGGGGGCTGGCTCACCCATCAATTCTGCCCTCCAGTGTTCACTCCATGGGAGAACAAGCTGGCATGGGAAAACTTATCATTAATCTACAGTCATGCCACTCAGGGACTTGAACAATATTTTTTTCTTCTTTGTGACTGCTTGTTTTTTTTCTGAAACTATAACCATATTTGCAACTTGTGCTATGTGCAGTGTGCTGTTGGTAATGTGTTTTGCATTTTGGCCCTGGAGGATGCTGTCTCATTTAGCTTTATTTATGAATGATTGAATGATAATTAAATGGCTATATTCAGTTGGAGTTTGAGGAAATTTAGTTTATCACCTAAAATACCCAAAAACTTCTACAGATGTACCATGGAGAGCATTCTGACTGGCTGCATCACCGTCTGGTATGGGGGGAGGGGGTGGGGGAACTACTGCACAGGATCAAAATAAACTGCAGAGAGTGGTAAAATTAGTCAGCTCCATCATGGGTACTAGCCTCCGTAGCATCCAAGACACCTTCAAGGAGCGATGCCCAGAAAGGTGGTGGCCATATCATTAAGGACCCCAACCATCCAGGACATCCCCTCTTCTCATTGTTACTATCAGGAAGGAGGTACAGAAGCCTGAAGGCACACACTCAGTGATTCAGGAACAGCTTCTTCCCCTCTGCCATTCGATTCCTAAATGGACATTGAACCCATGAACACTACCTCACTACTTTTTTATTTTTGTTTTTGCGCTACTTATTTTATCTACTTAATATACATATATATACTTACTGTAATTCAGATTTTTCCAGTATTATCATGTATTGCATTGTACTGTTGCTGCTAAGTTAACAAATGTCATAACATATGCTGGTGATATTAAACCTGATTTTGAAACCCGAACTTGATGCTATTTGAAGAAATGTGGCTGATGCACGAGACCAGTGGTTCCCAAACCTCTTGGGACACCACTCCCCTGTCTCCTAGCCCACATACCCTCTCATTTTTGGGCCATCACATAAAAACTGTGAAGAATTTTTTATACTTATGATTAACTGAAAGAAAATTGAAAATGTAAATTCAAAGTAGTGACAAATAATTGCAGAAATTATTCAAATCTACTTAAAGCTACAAATAACATTATTTTTAATATAATTACAGTAAACGCAATTTTCTTAAAGAATTTTAGAGCGTACATTATTAGTCCAACTATTTACTACTTAATTTCTTTTTCACCTTTCAGTGAGATGGATGGGCTAGGTGCAGTGATATCAGCTTCTTAACATCAGGCTGAATGTTATTCAGAAGGAGACTCAATTACTTATGTTCACTAACTTGCAGTCTATTTCATTGCCTTAGAGGGATTGGAAAGGGTGAGCAGTTTCGAGTTTCTGGGTGTCAAAGTCTTTGAAGATCTATCAAATTACATATTAATGCAATTACAAAGAAAGCAGAATAGCGGCTGTATTTCATCAGGAGCTTGAGGAGATTTGGTATGCTACCCAAAACTCCTGCAGATTTCCATGGATGTGCAGAGAAGACCATTCTACTGGTTGCATCAATCTCTGGTACGGAGGAGTGACTGCAGAGGATCCTAAAAAGGTCCGAACTCAGCCAGCTCCATCATGGACGCTAGCCTCCCCAGCATCGAGGCCATCTTCAAAAGGCAATGTCTCAAAAAGGTGGCATCTATCATTAAGGATCCCATCACCCAGGACATGCCCTCTTCTAATGCTACTTGCAGGAGGAACTACATGAGCCTGAAGATGCACACTTGTAGTTAGAAACAACTTCTTTCCCTCTGCCATCAGATTTCTGAATGGACAATGAACCCATTTTTTTAGATTATGAGGACACTCAGTCCTCGTTTATTGTCATTTAGAAATGCATGCATTAAAAAATGATACAATGTTCCTCCAGAGAGATATCACAGAAACACAGGGCAAACAAAGACTAAAACTGACAAAACCACGTAATTACAACATATTGTTACAACAGTGCAAAGCAATACCGTAATTTGATAAAGAACAGACCATGGGCACGGTAAAAAAAAGTCTGAAGTCCCGATAGCCCCATCATCTCACGCAGACGATAGAAGGGAGAAACTCTCCTTGCCATGAACTTCCAAGCGCCGCAAACTTGCCGATGCATTGGAAGCACCCAACCGCAGCCGACTCTGAGTCTGTCCAAAAACTTCGAGCCTCCGACCAGCCCTCCAGCATCGAGCACCATCCTCTGCCGAGCGCTTCGACCCCGCCCCGGCCGCTGAGCAACAAGCAAAGCCGAGGACTCAGGGCCTTGCCCTTCGGAGATTCTGGATCACGCAGTAGCAGCGGCAGCGAAATAGGCATTTCAGAAGTTTCACCAGATGTTCCTCTGTATTCTCACGTCCATCTCCATCAAATCAGGATTGTGCACGGCACCCTACTTGACAGATAACAGATATCATCATCACCGGAGTGGCTACTGCAAGCTGCGTCGCCATCTTCTCCTCCCTTTTGAGATAATTTACATTATCTCATTATCTTATTTTGTTCTCTTTTTGCTCTACTTATTTAATTTAACGTGAAAAAATATATTTCATTGTAATTAATAGTATTTTTATTATGTATTGTCCTGTACTGCTGCTGCAAAGCAACAAATTTAATGACGTGTGCCAGTGATATTAAACCTTTCTGATTGTGATTTTTTTTAAAATGGAGTTGGGCGACTACACTGATACCGCGCGCCAATAAATATGATGTTCAAAAGGCAATAACGAACATTTTGTCCTCCTTCTGTAGTGAACATTTTTATATGGTGTAGGATCGTGTTCAGAGATTTCTTTTGGCAATGAAAAGTCTTGATACGATTATTTGAACCTCAGCTCAGTGAACATCATTTTGTAGTGAGATCAGTTCTTCCTCCATCATTCCTGTTAATTCCTCTTTTCAAGTGTTCAGGAATGGATTGAATTTGGATTTGGTTCAGGAGAAGATCCTGAACAGGGTATAAATTGTCCTAACTGTATAATTCACAACTGGTATCATCTCAAAGTAATTGCACAATAGCATTAAACTGCTGAGCTAACACAGCAATATTTACATAAAACTTTAGAAATCCACAATACTAAGCACCACTGGAGTAGTCCATAAGTTCCTAGCAATTGAGAAATGATTGTGCTTGGTATATCTGTACCTCAAGTTTTATCAGCTTGAGCTGAGAGGGTCAAAAAAAGCAATAAATATCGAGAACACGAGGTGAAGAGTCCTTGAAAATGATCCCATATGTTGTGGGAACAGTTCAGTGATGGGGCGAGTGAAGTTGAGTGATGCCATCTCCCCTGGCTCAGAAACTTGGCGGCTGAAGGGTAGTGATTGTTCCTAAACCTGGTAGTATGAGTCCTGAGGCGCCTATACTTCCTGCCTAATAGCAGCAGTGAGAAGAAGAGAACATGACCTGGGTGGTGGATGACCCTGACTGCGGATGCTGGCACGCAGAAATGTCACATTGCATTTCAGCAAAGATAACATGCTTCAAGCCAGGTCTAAGAGAATGGTGGGTTAGCAAGAGATGAGGTGATTACATGATCACTATAATCACTTATGAGGCACCGAGGGTCAAATGCTTATAATAAGTATTTCATTTCGTAAATTAAGCCTGTAATCCTTCACCTGCACTCCCTTGCTACGGAGTGTCCCCTTCATCACCCATTTTATCTTTATTATTCCCTTTGATATTCCCACCCTGTGGGGGTGGCGTGATACGATCCATTTTGGGAACCGTTCCACTTGACAATTCAGTGCTAAGTGTTTCCCCATTTTCTGCAGAAATGGGGCTGTCATATATAAGGTAACTTGAGTAGCATGAACAATGCACCATTGTATGATAAATTGCTTTCACTTAAATTTATTGGGAGTGGCCATGCTTGGGATCTCTCTTATCCATCTGATTGTAACCGATATTGTATTTGCTCTGGTTTCTCTCCATCTCTCCATCCTTATTTCGTGAGCGATACTTCCACCCTTCAAGCCATGCCACCCCAAGCAACCTCCAACAAACCTGATTGACCCTAACGTACTCATGGGACAATCTACAATGACCAGCTAATCTACCCGCTTCGTTTTTGGACTATGGAAGGAAACAGGGAAAACCCATGCATTCCATGGGGGAGAGGTACAGAGACTCTTTATAGAGCGATGCCGGAGTTAACCTCCAAACTCCAAGTGCCCTAAGCTGTAATAGTGTTGTGCTAATTGCCACACTACTGTGGCATCCATCTTTAGGACCCTTGCTCAACATGCGGCAGTTGACCTCTGCCAGCAATGTTCTCCAATCAACAATGTATAATTATGCTATCCCTTTCTATCACTTCAGGAATTAACACAAAGCCCACTGCCTGGTTCCTCCTTCATAATTATACAATGCTCAGTGGCTAAAATTGCTAGCATAGATGTCAACTACTGTTTGTAGAGCAAGAATCCTACTTCATTCAAAGTTTTCACCATGGAAAATATGTTCTGCTCAAGAAAGTGTCACAAACCTGACAACAGAAAATAAAATAAAACACATGATGCAGACCTGAAGTAAGGACACAGAATGTGTGGAACACTCAGCATGTTAGACTGCATATGTGGAAAGAAAAATATTTAATGTATCAGGTCATCAAGGGGTCTTATTTCTGAAAGGTTCACTCTTTCCAAAATTGTTGCTTGACCTGCAAAGTGTTTCCAGCATTTTCAGTGGATATTACAGACCTTGAAAACTTGGTTTTTTTGAAAGGAGTTTATTTGTTGAACAAAGCAGTTTTTTGAGGAAAACTATCTTTATTAATGCATGTATTCCCAGTCACACTATGAAGATGACTTTGGCACCCTACTGTTTCCATCTTGCAATCTCATTACTCTCTTGCAGCTCTACCCCAACATATGTAATTGCAGAAGATGATTTAATAAGGATTCTCAGTTAAAGTATTTTCTCTATGAAAATGAACTACTAGCTGATCAAACTTCCCACAATTCAAGCTTTTCTAGCTAAGTCCCAAATGATTCCTCAGAACTCTTGACAACGCAATCATTTGAGCATATTCTGAACCATGGCTGTCTAGTCTTCCTATGATTACTTCTCCTCGGGTCATATTATTATACATTACAAAAAATTGGGTAAATGACAGATGTACATTTATGTGGAAATAACTTAAGAGTAGTGGATAGATTGATCTCTATTCCTGCTTAAATAGTAAAGAAAATGTTCCTAAATATAAAATTTGATTGCCGTTAAGTTGCTACTTTTCAATGCATTCTACAACCAGTCTTCTCACACCATATATTTTGACCATTTTTACTTCATATCATTTCATATCATTTCTCCTATATCTTGAAAATCCATGAATATATCCTCTACCACAGTGATTTATCCATTTTAAAAAGTCATCAAAGAATTAATTAATGTAGCAAATGAACTTAAAATTTCATACTTAGATGATATTTTAAAATATTTTCTGTTTGTATACCTTGTTTCTTGAGTGAAAATTCTGGTGCCTTTCAAATGATCAATATTAATTCAGAATATATATCTTTACATGATTTTGTCATACCTTCATTTGCACTGGAGACAGAAATTCTATTTGCTGTGTTCCAGTTGTGTGAAACTATTTACTTCCAAATCCTATCCTCCCCGAACCCTAAACCCATATTTATCTGTTCAAGCTTGTCATTTCCTTTTCCCCACATTATTCAAACTAAACTGCTAAAAGTTCAACCTGTTTGTGGCTTCATACTTTTTGCTTTGATGATTATGTTACTCATGTACTGTGTCCTTTGAAATAATCTAACAGCCTTTGTTGCTGCTGCTATTCATGCAAATTGCGGCACTTCTCCGGGTGCCTTTTCCCCTCAAAAGAACTTGAATATGTTGTGCCTTTGAAATCTGTGCCAATGTTTCCCCAAACTTTTTGCTTTGATCTCTCCAAATAGTTTTTTTTTAACATAGAAACATAGAAAACCTACAGCACAATACAGGCCCTTTGGCCCACAATGCTGTGCCGAACATGAACTTACTTTAGAAATTACCTAGGGTTACCCATAGCCCTCTATTTTTCTAAGCTGCATGTACCTATTCAGGAGTCTCTTAAAAGACCCTATCATATCCGCCTCCATTGCTTGCCGGCAGCCCATTCCACATACTCACCACTCTGCGTTTAAAAAAAAACTTACCCCTGACATCTCCTCGACACCTACTTCCAAGCACCTTAAAGCTGTGCCCTCTCGTATTAGCCGTTTCAGCCTGGGAAAAAGCCTCTGACTATTCACATGATCAATGCCTCTCATTATTTTATAATCTTTTGCCCCATGACAGGATCACCACCACTAATATCCTTCTCTATAATCGTGGAAAAACACAGTCTGTCCATCTTAATTATTCTTGACTTTTCTTTTGCCTTTTTGTTTTCCATTTCCTCCCACCATTGTGTTCCTAGACTTCCAGTTCCATTCTCGTCCATCCATCTCTGGTTTCAAATCAACCCTAGTGCTGTCTCAAAGAACTGATCTAGTTCTCATCTCAAAATTGTCCCTTTGGAATATCATTTATAAAGACAGCATCAGTTTCTACATCTATACCAACAAGTGCTACTGAGCTCTATCTATTCACCATCTTCCCTTATCCTTCTAAGTTGTCAGAATGCTTATCTGCCATCCATAGAGAACAATAAAAAAAATCTCATTCATTAAGTGTGGGAAAGACCAAAGCCATTGTACTTAGTCCGTATCACAAGTTCTATTGTTTAATTTTGTTGGTCTCCTAACAGCTGTGTGCCTTGAACCAGATGTTCACAACCTACCTGTCAGATTTGACGCTACAGGAATTTTGGATATTTATGTAACAGCATTAGAATGGTTTCCAACTCGGCAAATCTTCTAACTCTATCACTCCATTCCCTCATCTGCTTTTGAAAGCCTCATCTATCCTTCGCTTACATTTGCCTATTCCAATATATTCCTGGTTGGTCTCCGTTCCTCCAAGAGGACCACAAACTTGTCGTGGTTTGGAGGCTTGCATGCCTCGATGACCCAGAGAGCTATGTCGGCTGGAGTCAGGGCTTATGCTTTGGCTCTTGGAAGAGTCACCCATGCCAAACGTGTCAAAGGATAGAGAATGGTCCACTTGCCCATCCTCTGGGTTTTTTCCCGCACTCCCCCTTTTCTTTCTCCCTAGGCCTCCTGTCCCATGATCCTCTCATATCCCTTTTGCCAATCAACTGTCCAGCTCTTGGCTCCATCTCTCCCCCTCCTGTCTTCTCCTATCTTTTCAGATCTCCCCCTCCCCCTCCCACTTTCAAGTCTCTTACTATCTCTTCTTTCAGTTAGTCCTGATGAAGGGTCTCGGCCCGAAACGTCAACTGTACCTCTCCTAGAGATGCTGCCTGGCCTGCTGCATTCACCGGCAACTTTTATGTGTGTTGCTTGGAATTCCAGCGTCTTCAGATTTCCTCGTGTTTGAAGAATACTGTATCTGTGCACAGAGAGACAGAGGACCTTCATTGCTGCCCTAAACATCAGTGACGTAGCAGGCAGTAACTGGTCTCCATCATCTTTTCCACTGTAATATAGAACTCCTTCAAATTTCTCCTCTGTACTTGCTGACCTTCATTGGTTCCTGTTCAAGATAAAACAACTTGATTTTTAAAGAAGGCTGAGACAGGTTTCCTGCTCTCTATCTTCAATCTCTTCCATTTTATAACCAGCTAGGTTGCCTGTATTCTTTCAGTTCATTCCCAGCTCTACTATCAGCAAGCGTGCTCTCAGTTGCCTTAACTCAAAGCTCTGGAATCCCATTTCTAAATCCTTCAGGCTCTCTGTCTTCCTTTTAAAATGCTTCTTAAAATTAGTCTCTTTGACCGAAGCTTTTGAACATTCCTGGTTTTATCCTGTGCAGCTCAGCATAAAATATTGCTTGATAATGTTCATAAAGTGCCTTGGGAAGTTTTATCTGGTCGAAAGTGCTGTACTGTATAAACTAAATCTTTGTTTTTACTTTAATTGCTTTTACTCTTCAAATTGTCTGCATTCTTGAGTTGTAGATTATTTTACGCTAAAACATTTTTAAAGTTCTGTTTATTTATTTATTTTATTGAGATACAGCCTGAGTAGTCCCAGTTACCCTCCCCCACCCCCCGATTTAACCATAGTCTAATCATGGGACAATTTGCAATGACCAATTAACCTCCCAACCGGTACGCCTTTGGACTGGGAGAGGGAACTGGAGCACCCGGAGGAAACCCACATGGTCATGGGGAGAGTGTACAAGCTTCTTACAGACTGGCAGGAACTGAAACCGGGTCACTGATAATGTAAAGTGTCATGCAATCCACTACGCTGTCATGCCACCTCTACCAGAATCAGCTTAAAATGACTGTTTGTTCTATTTATAAGAAATCGTCCTCTTTTGATGTAGTAGTGAATAGTCTTTAGTGTTTCTGGTAAATTTACCTGATGCACAAAGTGAGGGACAGAAACTGAAATCTGAAGAAGCACACACAAAATGCTGGAGGAACTCATCAGATCAGACGGCACCTATGGAGAGGAATAAAAGTCAACATTTTGGGCTGAGATCCTCTATCGGGACGTAAACTGAAATCTAAAATAAACAATACAGGAACACTAATTTCCAAACAAAGTCGTCATTTTTTTCCTGTTTGGAATTGGGAATGCATCTCAGGTTCTGCTGTAATCAATAGTGGGTTACTATAGTTTTTCAGTTCCAACAAGAATGGAAGATTAGTTGTCACAAATGCCTAATTCCAAAGCAGTTCTAATCAAAACCAGACTGCAGGTGGTTTTCTGTAATCTTCTTAATGCAAATTATTTTCTGCAGGAGTAAAGTGTCTGATTTGAACTACGAAGTTTATAGCACAGGAAGAAAGCCCCTACAGTAACCTCATGGTCACCCATGGCTTCCTTTAAATAATCCTGGACCAGAACCAGTGGGAGTATTGTCAATATTCCTGGGATTGCGGAAGACTCCGATCACAAACCTGAACACCGGATAGATTCAACTAAATTAAATTCCCATCTTCTGCAGCAGGAGCAGTTAGTCACTCAGTAAATGAAGACAAATAAAAAAGGCAGCAAGTAGGAAGATCAATTTAATATGGGTGGGGTGTTAAAATCAAACCCAACAGAACAGGAGTGTTCTGAACTCTGGCAACAATTGCTGCAGCACTTTGGTGCTAACTGATGCTTTGGCATGGAAGTATTAAATCCATTCTTTCCTCTATAGATCTGATGTATGAAAATATTTTATTTAAAAATTTGAAATAATTATGTTGTCTTTTGCTGCTGGAAATGGATGAGAAAAGTTCAGTTTTACTTTCCCACAATGCTATTAAATTTACTCCAACCCTTCAGAATAGAAAGCAACAGCAGTTTTATTTTGAGACTAAAAAAATGAAACCAACCAAATTAAATAAAATATAGAGTTCAGGGAGTGAGCCCAAGGCAATAATTTAATCCTTGGGCTCAGTTAATATTCATAAATCACAGACGTCATCTGAACACCTTGATTTGATTATAATCTTGTTACTCTTCAATCTTAGGTGTATGTTTTTCTAATATAGAATTGTGTGCCATTTATGCATGACAAGGTGCCATGTTTTGATAGGAAATGAAACACGTATTTTTCCCCATTTTTCATTTAGTGACATCATCAAAAGCTTCCAAGTTGGAGCACTTCCATATTATCTTGAATGAGAAACCAGAATTCTAACTTTCTTATGGAGTGAGTTCCAGGCGTTTAGAGAAGAGCACATTTTTCGGTGTATCAAATGGGGCTGTCTGCACTGTGACAGGTGTGTTAGCTGATTACTGAAGTGGAATCCTTGTCACAGTGCAGGATGGGTGCTGTTAAAGTTACTCTCATCGTTTGAATTAACTGATTAATCTTAGATCAAAAAACAACTTTATTTGCTGGGATATGCCTTCTACAATAAGGATAGAACAATTGAATCAATTTCAGTTAAGGTATCTTGAGGAATATTGTAGGTTAGGGATTCCCAACCTGGGGTCCATGGACCCTTTGTGTAATGGTATTGATCCATGGAATCAAAAGGTTTGGAACCCATGGTCATGGTTAAATGTTAACTACATAGCATATTTTTGACCGTATTGTAGATGCAAACATTGATTAAGACCATTTCAATTGCATTATTTCCTGACTACTTTGAATTATTTTGAACAAAGCTATATTCATTCTTAATTGAAACATCTTCACTTCAAAGTTTCAAAGTGTGCTTATTTAAAGTACATTTATTATCAAAGAATGTATAAATTATACAGTCTTGAGATTTGTTTGCTTACAGGTAGTGTGATGGGATCCTGAATTACCCCTATTAACTGTTGTTTTGAAAAGGGAGAGAGAGTTATTTAACACCAGCTTGTTTGTAAAAGAGAGAGAGAGAGAGAGACACAAAGACTAACGGTTGGACTGTCACTTTAAGGCACTGGAAGTAACTTTGGATTTCTACTGAGTTGAAATGGAGATAGCACTGAGCAGCTCGTAAGTTGCCATGGTATCCGAAGGCGGTGTTATTTAATGGACACTCGATGTTATGATTTTCGGCAGGTTGTTGACACTTTCTTTAAGGACTTTTGCCTGCTTGCATTTCTTTCACAGACAGGAAGGAGGGGTTACTTGAATGATAGTTGATGCTCAGCACAAGAAGACAAAATAGGAGGTCAGATGATACAGAACTCAGACACGTTTGGACAATGAATGAGCATTGTTGTGCCCGCAGAAAAGGTGGGTTTTGGAGGATCGATCAGGCAGATCGATCCATAGCTCTTGCAGTGGAAAGAAGAGGAAAAGGTTTGACTGGTGGGGAGTTGTCCATATGTCCACCCTTGCCTGGGGGATAGCTCCACCACAGAAAACTGGTCCCCTTTGTTAAAGTCGTAGTCGGCGACTTTTAAAGGATTTCGAAGGACAGCGAGAAGATCGACGGCGTCAGCTCACCTGAAGACTCAAATCAATCTCAATATCTCTCTCTCTCTCTCTCTCTCTCTCTCCCTCTCCCTCTCCCTCTCCCTCTCCCTCTCCCTCTCCCTCTCCCTCTCCCTCTCCCTCTCCCTCTCCCTCTCCCTCTCCCTCTCCCTCTCCCTCTCCCTCTCCCTCTCCCTCTCCCTCTCCCTCTCCCTCTCCCTCTCCCTCTCCCTCTCCCCCTCCCTCTCCCCCTCCCTCTCCCTCTCCCCCTCCCTCTCCCCCTCCCTCTCCCTCTCCCCCTCCCCCTCCCCCTCCCCCTCCCCCTCCCCCTCCCCCTCCCCCTCCCCCTCCCCACCCTGAACTGAACTTTACTCATCATTATAAGACTGTATCTTTCTACCCCTAGACTTAAAGAAGCTTGGTTTTTCATACATATATATTTCCACACTTACTGGTTTACTTGTATATATATATATATATAATCATTGCTAACCTGTTTGATTTATCTACATTTATATTACTGTATTACATAGTTACTAATAAATATTATTAGTTTATAGCAATACTGGACTCCAAAGTGTTTTCCATCTCTGCTGGTTCCTTATTCCCGTCACAGGGTGCGTGACAGGTAGCCATGAAGCAAGAAAGAACCCAGTAAAAAAATACAGGCCACCCAATGTGCAACAGAAAGGGAAAAAACTGCAAATAATAAGTGGCAGGTGTGGATGGAGGGAAAATTGTGTGGGGGAGCAGCTGAAAGAGTTGAGAGTTGGATCAGCTTTCTACGATTTGACTCAGTGTAGCTTCAAATTGGGTTTTACCTGCTTCAGTTCTGAGATGAACTGATGGATGTGCTGTGCTTTAGATTTCCAGAAGGCAGTTGGTAAGGTGCTGCATCGAAAGTTGTTTTGGAAAATCAAAGGCCATGGTGTATAAGGTTGGCTTTTGGAGTGGTAGACAATAGGTTAACAGGAAACGGAGAGCAGGTATAGCTCTCTTTCTGGTTGGCAAGATGTAACAAGTGATATGTTCCTGGAATCCCAACTTTTTTTTTACAATTTATATGAAAAGCTTAGATGAAGACCCCAAAGGACTGATTGAGAAATTTGCTGATTAAAATGTAATTGTTGGTTACTGTTTCTGGGAATTTGCTTTCTTTCAATTTGGCATGCAGTTTGTAATCAGCATTAATCACCTTGCGTTCAAAGTATCTCATTTTAAAGCACGATGTGAAGTTCTGAATGTGAAAGCTGTGTATAAAGCTAAACATGACTTCCTTTTCTGACATATACAGTCCTTTAGTCTTGCACCTTTCTACATCAAAAGACAATGAAGTGCTGTATGGAATCACAGAATTATTCTAGCTTGAAAGCTTAAGCTTATTAAGTTCACACTGGCTACAAATAGATAAATTTTGCCAGTCCTATTTCCTTGGTCTTTCCCTGTAACTCTGCAAATTAGTCTCTTTCAAATGCTGTCCAATCCTTTTCTGAAAAATGCTGAACCACCAGAGTCGCAGTAAAAATTGGCCCCTAGGTTCAATGGATCCAAGCATTGTAGGTACCAAGGGAAGGCAGAATAGACTTCAACATTAGGTTTATTTTCATTGATGTACTTCTAATCAATGATGGAAAACATATAGTACAGCTTTTGGCAAGGAGAGGGATGTTTCTGAGAAACAAAAGCATATTTCCTGCCTGTGAGCTATAGTACTTTCGGAAGAAGAGCCAGGTAGCAGAAAAAAAATGTTGATTTCCTTGCCAAAGGATAACCATAAAAGCAGGACTTGTTTATCTGAAGGTCTCCAGTGTGAGCTCTGCCCGCAGCTTGCCAGCACTTGGCATGGTGCAGTAATTGCTCTGTGAGGAAAGTGCAACCTTATCTAGCATTGCCTCATTGTTCAATTGAAGTGGAGGTAAGGAGAGAAGCTGTGCTTAAAAAAATCTGGTCTTGGGAAAAATCAGGGATAAATAGAAAAAAGGAATTTCGTATGATGGAAAGGTTGTATACAAGCAATGCTTAACTGTTAAAATAAAGTTATTTTATCCACCTACAGTCATTGCTATCTAACCCGCTAGCTTCCATAATACTTTTCTGAGTACGAGGACATTAATGAACCACAAGCACTAAGGGAATGAGGTAGCTTTGGAAGTAATTAATAGCTGTTTTAAGAGTGGTATATAATTGCTGCTTCACCATTTGTAAGGATCCATGATTTGTTCATGCAGGTTGGCAAGAACAACATAAAAGCCTGCAAGCAAATGACAGCAATTCTGGAAAGTCCTATTGGTGCCATCCAAGTATCTGGCTGTGGAGAAGGCATTCACTCCATACAGCTCCAGGATAATTTTGTACCCAAGGACAGGTGAGTAAATTATCATTGATTTTCAATTAATTAATTATTGTTACAGAAAAGCACCTACTGAGGATTTGATTGTGATTCAAAAATAATAAACCAAAAACAGTTTTAGAGGGGAGGTACTGTATGAAGATGGCCTCATTGAAGCCTTGTGTTCCATTTATTGGATGGTAAGTTTAGCCTAATATAGGCCATTCCTCCAAATAATCGTGCTTGTGTTGATCATTTGAAACATAGAAGTTTAATTTTGACTGTTAATTTTTAATGAATGTAAAGACGAGTGTCAATATTAGATCTTAAGACATAGGAGCAGAATTAGTCTGTTCAGCCCATTGAGTCTGGTCTACCATTTGATCATGACTGTTTTATTTTCTCTTTCAATCCCACTCTCCTGCCTTCTCTTCATAACCTTTATTGCCCTTGCTAGTCAAGATCTTATTAAGCTCCACTTTAAATAGACCCTACTTAGCCGTCAGTGTGAGTGAATTTCACAGATTCACCACCCTTTTGGCTAAAGAGAATGGCATGGCACAATCTGTTGTTACATTTTAAAGACCTGGCACAATACAAATGAAAAAGCTGAAATGTGTACGGTAACTGGATTTTGTCAATGGAAACATGGAAGCTCAGCATCAGGAATTAAATGAATAAATAAATAGACTCCAAATTCCAAAATAAGGGCGAGAAACTTGGGCATCTTTTGTTGGGTGTTTAATCCAAGTGGTATCATATTATGTATATAAAAGCTGTTGTGATTTATTAGGCAAAATTTTGCTGGAAAAGTAACATCCTGTGAACAGCATAAGAGATAGGAGCAGAATTAGGCCATTCGGCCTATCAAGTCTGCTCTGCCATTTCATCGTGGCTGATCGATTTTCTCTTTATAAGACCATGTGTCATTATTGATATAGAAGTCAATCACTAAGCTGAGGTAGGAAAGGGCTTCAATGAATATTGAATAGTCTCAAGTAGATTAATATTTATGCACACTGTTGTTAGTTTCCTGAAAATGGTACTTGTGCTTTAACCTCTGCTTGACTTTCCCAATTGCACATTTAAAACCCATTAAAATTACCACAGAAAGTTAAGTCTTGGAATTGCCAGTGCAAGTACTATTTTAATGATACAATAATTGTTAATAAATGTCAATCAAACTCTCTTGTCCAGAAAATAAACAATTCAAATGTGGGACCTCTTCTTTCAAGTTGCAAATTGTTGAAATTCTGAACATAATACAGTGTATTCTGGGTTAATTGGGCCATTGGTTAATCGGGGCTGCCTCTAATTTGGATCAAATCTTCAATAACGAAAACTAATCGAGAAAATAGCCAGATCTCCATCGTTTATTTGGAAGTCTATACTGCTTAATTGGCATACAAGACTGCTGCCAAACAGTTTCTAATGAGTATGTCTTGTGCACTTGCATGGCCAATAGTTACTAGACACACTTAGAGGAAATAGTGTTTAAGTAGCGTCAGTTTTGTGTATTTGTGTTCAAAAAGCAGTGATTTTTGTGACTGATAGTTGCCGAGAAATAAGTAGTAAGTCAATTCAGAACTGTTTTGCATACTGCGGTTTCAAGCATTGAGGATTGGAGATGCCAGGAATGCCCAGGAACGAAAGTGAAACGATTTCACTACTTCAACAAGTTAGGAACTATGAAGAATTTGAAGGTAATGGCAATCATCTTGAATGTTGCAAATGAAAATGACGATTTCGAGCATGCAGTTGTCGGAAGTAATGTATAAAGGCTGTCCATTATCTAAACTAGATTTTGTTCATTTACAGTCAATCAAAAGAACACAGTAGCGTACACTGGATGAGTTCCTCTATGGATAACAGAACTTCTGTCTCTTTTGTGCACCCAAATGTCCTCTTGCATTTGCTGTGTATTGCCATCTCTCACTCCTAGCTAAGTCGTAGGAAAGATATTTGAAATCCAGTCTTTCACGAAGCGCATGAACAGCTGTGTATTTCTATGATTCAATAAATGTGATACTCTTCAGCAGTTAGTTCCTGTATCTGTATTATGAATCCATTGACTGGGTGACTTCTGAGTAGTAATATTGTCTTGCACTGAACTTTACAGCTGAAACAAAATGGAATATAGTACATAATTCCACCTGAATAGATAGATAGGCAGATGCATTTTTGTCACAATCGATTATTGGAGTTTTCAAGCCTTCCTGTATGAGAATAGGCTTTACAAACAATCGTGTTGGAATCAGAATCTAATAGCTGATTGTCCATGATGGCAAGCTGAATCTGATCAATGTGTAATCTGTATTATTTGCATTTTTGTACAAAGTCAAGTCAGTCATTGAAAATCCCTTTTTATAATCTGTTCCACCAATGTGCATTATTTGGTACAGCAAGATTTTTTATAAAAACATTCACTATTTAAAATTAAAAACAATGTCTCTGAATGTGTATAATCAGCAGTTTGTGTGCAATAATTAGACTAAATTCCTAAACACAGTACTTTAGTATGAAGTTTTTATTATGGTCAAATACTTAATCTATTGTAAAGATAAGTGAGAAAAATAATCTTTGAATGGATTCAAATGGACATGTGCTCCTATTATTCATAACCTCTGGCAGAATGCAGTTAAAAAATGTTGAAATTTTGAGTTCATAAAGTTACCCAGTGTATTTCCACCTTTCAGCACTACTTTCCTTCCCTTTCCGATTCTGTCATCTTCCCTCTTCCTTCCCAGTCTTGGCCCACAACATTGACTCTTTACCATAGATGTTGCTTGGCCTTTTGAGTTCTTCTAGCATTTTGTGTGTGTTTAGCTCTATGTCTGTAGTCCTGCAGCCCTTCAAGTATTTTTCAAAGGTGTTGAGTGTTTCTGTCTTTATTTCCCTGTTCGGGCGGTGGTTAGAAGATCACCATTATCATCTGGTCAAAAACATATCTCCTCAACCGTCTTTTGATTCGTTAGCTAATTACTTAAAATCTTTGACCCTGCTGAGGGTATTAGCACTTTCAATGCACTTTATTGAAGTCTTTTGTAAACTTATGCAGCTCTCTTCAGTCTCCTTTGTTCTGAGCAAAAAGAAGCCCTAGTTTAAACAATCTGTCATCAATGATAAATTGTTTCAGTCCTGGTAACATCCTGGTAAATCTCCCTACACTACTCCAGCATTGACACACACTTCCTGTGAATAGAACTGCACTCAAGCAGTGGTGCTAGTATAATCTCTCTCAGCTATCCAGTTGGCTAGGGCCTAGCGGAGACTAGCGGCCAGTGTGACAGCCAGCCAATCAGAACAACGAGTTGGACCAATATAAATGCAGGCACGCAGCAGAAACAGCACTCAATTATGCACTGATGATGTCACCTTGACTGGTGACAAAATGCTTGCGACCTAACCTCCGAGCTTGGCAAACAAGCAGCCAACCTGAACTACCAATCCTTTCTTTCAGTTCAAATGATCTCTGTTCTTATGTTTTATGCCTCAGTTAATTCAGGAAAAGCACCTTTAATTTGATTTTAGCCACTTTATTGAACTGTTGTATACCGTTAAGGATCTGTGAACATATATTTGTATGGTGCCTCTGTTCCTCTGCACCACTTGCTATCCCTGCAGGTTGCACCCCCCCCCCTCCCCGGCATTTCTTTTGACTAAATTCTATTTCCCATTTTTCTACTTAATTAATCAGAACTTAAGTATTTTTCTGTAGTTTAAAAAACTTCCTCTTCATTGTTAGTCACATGGCTAAGTTTGGAATCATCTACAAACTTATTTTTCATGTCTTTGACTTTGAATTTTAATGTATTAATATATATTACAAAAAGGCAAGGAATTGGAAATCATCTCTGTGGAACCCACCTAAAACATGACTGAAACTGTTATTAGGACCTTTACTTACCTTGCAATAGTGCACTACTCTCACAGTTTTACTTGGAGCTAGAGTGTACTTCATTGAGGTTTCTGTAATTATACCCTCATTGTGGCATTTAAGCATATGGTCACTTTGAGCAGATATTCCATCCAGCTACTAGGGCTTCTGATGAACTTATGATTTCTGAATGGAAGACGAAAAATCTGGCACTGGCTTAATCTGGGAGTGGTATCTCCTGTTGCATAGCCCATGTTGCTGTCTGTTTCTGAACTGTACCAATGTCCCTTGTGGAAACTTAACAGGCAGTGCACATTGTCAGAGCTGTTGGGTTGGGAAGCCTGCCTACCGAGCCCAGGTTGCCGCAAGTACAGTGAGTGACTCTATTAAAGCGAATGGGAGAACAGTAGGCAGACCTTATCTGATTTGATGAAGTTAGTTGAAATGTACTTCTCATGTCTTAAGTATGTTTACCGGAAGTGGTTGTTGTTTGTCTATCGTCGACGTCAATGAGGACCTCGACACCATTATGATGGTGTCGAGATTAGCACGTGATTTGGATTTAAGTGAGGGAGAGTTGCACAGCGTCAGCCTCACTCTCTCTTCCCAATTCTCATCTGGATCCAGTGGCAAGACAGAGTCGAGATGGCTGGAGATGGGACTAGGCGCAGTGGATGACCAGGACGTCTTCTGTGTCTTGTCCTGCTCTGCATGTTCCACGATGCTTGCAGAGACCACCTTATTGACCGTTGGACCTTCCATTGATCTCGTCCACTCAATCCGCCAGAGTCTGTCTTCATATGCTGGGATAGACAACTGCCTATCTCACTGAGGGTTTGAGACCCGTTGGCTACCCTCACTTGGTTTAGCCGGCTTGTCGAAGCCGTTGCCCGGGGTGTGGCCGCTGTCGCATGCAGATAGCTATGGGGAGCCACAGATGAGAGCTGAGTGCCAGGTGGGAACCAAAGGTGGACTAACCGCCTTGAAAAGGATGTGACATGTTTCCCCACCAGAGGTGCTACCCCTCCCTGACACCCATACGCCCCTCCGGAAGTGGTATGGGCAGGTACAATTACAAGGTTTATAAGCCAATTGGATGCGTACATGGATAGGAAAGGATAGAGTGACGTGGACCAAACACAGGTAAATTGGACTAACCTGCTTTGTTTAACTTGGGCGAGTTGGGTTGAAGGGCCTGGTTCTGTGCTATATAGCTCGATAACTTTTGTAAAATTCTGCTAAACTTGCATGCTTGTGACTTTGGCGCTGCGGAATTAGCAAAATTTCAGACCCATCAGACTTTATTCTATTAACCGTCCAACATACCCTTTTAACTAATTTTTTTTTAGATGTTGCACAGAAGAAAAATCTCCCTTGAATCTAGTAAGCTAAAGGGAAATGAGGACCTGGTAAGTTTGAAAGGAGCATGAGGAACAGAGCCAGCTGAGCTTAAAAAGGGGGAGCAAGATAACTTCGACCTCAGTGAGTGGTCAGGAAGGGCAAGGCCCAGAGTCCCAGTGAGTGGTCAGGAAGCAGAGTGACTGGGGCCTCAGTGAGTGATCAGGGAGGGCAGGTGCTAGGCTGCCTTTGAGTGGATAGGGAGTGCTGCAAACATCACCTGCAGAGCCAGATGTCAAATATCACGATTTCTGGAGAGCCAGATTGTGAACGGTGGGAGTTTTATTGGAATTTTTTTTTGTGATTTTGTTTTATTTCGAGATTTAGCTCTCAAAAAAACCCAAACATTTTTCATTGTTTTCAGTCCTCAATAGCTTCAGGGTGTTTTAGAATGTTGGTGAATGGTTTCTTTAATTTCAGCAGCAACTGGAGGGTGTTTGGGTGGGGCGTCATCGGCTGCCAGAATCATTGTGTGTGAGGAACTGGCCACTTAAACAGAGAAAGATCCTGCAGTCACAAGGGAAACCGGACCCTGAGCACAGGTTTTGAATCAGTGTAATGAGGTCACATGCTATCCGCCCTCAGTAAGTTTCACTGTTCAATGAAACTTGGAAAAAGCAATGAGGGTAGGGTATTTCATTGTCTATCACTGAGAGTGGCTTGGTAATATCACCACTGATGGGATTGCTGGAGCTATGAAGGAATAATTGGCAGATTGGATCTGCAGCGGGTTGTCAGTGAAGCAACACAAGTGGTAAATTTATTCAATCATGGCCTCATTAATCTACTGATTGTAGATACACCTATGTATTTTGGCCTTAAACTCCCAGAAGCTTATTTCCTACGTGGTAGTACCACTGCACAGTTCATCCACAGACAAAGTCCCATCTTCACTGAGCACACTAGGTGCTAAAATGGATTAAATTGGAGCAGAAATGGGAACTCAGAACTGAGTATCCATGAAGTGCTATGTGTTCTCCAACATAATCCACAACCATGTGGCCCAACACATCTCCCACTCTGCCATCAATAGACAATAGGTGCAGGAGTAGGCCATTCAGCCCTTTGAGCCAGCACCATCATGCACTGTGATCCTGGCTGATCATCCACAATCAGTACCCTTTTCCTGCCTTCTCTCCATATCCCTTCACTCTGCTATCTTTAAGAGCTCTATCTAACTCTTTCTTGAAAGCATCCAGAGAATTGGCCTCCACTGCCTTCTGAGGCAGAGCATTTCACAGAACCACAACCCTCTCTGTGAAAAACTTTTCCTCAACTCCATTCTAAATTGTCTACCCCTTATTCGTAAGCTGTGGCCTCCGGTTCTGGACTCCCCCAAGGGAGTCTCAACTTCCCCAATGACACACCATCAAGCCAGGAACTATTCTTATTGAGTGATGAAAAGACAACTCAGTGAAGCTGCATACAGGGCAATCTCACATCCAGCAGATCAGATCGAAGCTCTATAGTTCTGACATCTCTAGTTGAAATTGGTGATGGGCACAGTAAGCATCTAACCAGTGGAGGAGGCTCATGGAACAACCCAATTTCCTTAAAGATTTTCTCTAATTATCCAGTGTAACTTCCTCTGCAGTATCGTTGGAAAACGATGTAAGTGGCTTGTGGATGTTTGCTTGCCTGTTTGATCTACAGATATCACCACACCAATTCTCAATTCTCACTGCATGCTGCTCTTCCAGAAACCTTAGGTGCCAAGGGACTTTGTCTGGGTGGGTAAAGTTTGCAGGGAGATGGTGCATTGTAATGAGGGTAGTCGTGGTGAGTAGAAATTCTAAAGATTAATTTAACTGTGGGCCTCATTCACGGTAGGAATGAAATCCCACTTGCCTCTGAATGCATTTGTCAGGCACAAAAGCAACACTAGAAAGTAGATTGTTTTCATCTCTTGAATGTTGTGTTAATATTCTGCCAAAAAGGAATATTTATGAAGTTATAGTTGTAGGTAAGCCAATTAAAACTTATGTCAACTTCTTTGTAGAAGATTCTGATCTATCCCAGAATGGTTTACTGGACTGGCAGTTTATAACAGTGGAACTCCCATTGCTGGTCAGGATGATATCATCAGTTAGCATCTGTGCCATAGGAAAGCAAGTTACCAGAAGGGATTTAATGATGGAGCCCAGAATCAAATTGGAGGGACCTGTTTAGATAGGAGAGGTGGTATCATTCAAGGACATATTGCAACCAGTTTTTAACAAGCAGAACACAGAAGTGCAATGGATAGGGTTGCCAACTGTCCCGTATTAGCCGGGACATCCCGTATATTGGGCTAAATTGGTTTGTCCCATACGGGACCGCCCTTGTCCCGTATGTCCCCCGCTAAGGTAGAGCGTTCCTATGAAACCGTTCGTAAACCGAAATGGCGTAAAGCACAGAAGCAATTACCATTAATTTATATGGGAAAAATTTTTGAGCTTTTCCAGACCCAAAAAATAACCTACCAAATCATACCAATAACACGTAAAACCTAAAATAACACTAACATATAGTAAAAGCAGGAATGATATGATAAATACATAGCCTATATAAAGTAGAAATAATGTGTGTACAGTGTATCAGAATCGGGAAGGTTAAGCCAAAACCGATTTGTAGAAAAAATTCGGCACATACAAGAATGTATACGCCACACAGATGCACACAGGTACCCGTGCAAGACTTAATGGTCATGGTAGTCTTTCTCGGTGTAAACACAAGTGTCCTGTATTTGACTGCTACTTTTGTCCCTTATTTGGGAGTGAGAGAGTTGGCAACCCTAGCGATGGATGATGACACTGACATAATAAAGGAGAGATTCAGTAGCTTTTGAGCAAGTGGTACTATTAAAGAAGACAGTGGCTTAATCTCTGGTAACTATGAAAAAGGTTGTAGCTCATGATATTAACTTGTCTGCTTTCTTCTGTGGCCTGGATATAGTAACAGAAGCAAGATCTGTGTGCTGAAAAATGTAAAGCTGATTTCTGTAGTCATTTGTAAAGAGGAGGGCTTGAATTATATTAGTAGATAGTTCGCTACAATTTTGGGCACCCCATGGAACAAGCTAGAACAATGCAGTGAATAAAATAACAATGTAAATATAATTAATTTCATCAAGAAATTAATCATATGTAAGGATATAGACAAAGTTCATGTGCAGTGGTTTCATTCTAATCTAAATTTTATCTTAGGCGGTTCTTAGAGCACACATGGTCTGACTTTCCAAGATACTGCATTCAGCTGTACAGTAGATAAGTAGAAGTTTGACTATTTTGTGGCAAAAAATATACAAAGAAGCAGTGAAAATTGTCATAAACCATGGAGTAGCAAGACAAAATACTAGTTACTTAATCAAAAATGTGTCAGACAAAGATAGCAGAATAATTAATGGTGATTTTTAATTACAACAATTTGCATATATAAAGGTGTTGAAGGTGCTAATGTAATACATTATAGGCATAATTTTAACCCTTATTTACAGGAAAGTGCATGGGTACGCAGTCGGAATTATTAACTCACTCTTACAGGAGGTTTTCAAACACAAAACACCTTTCTTTAAATATTCAGAACCACTAAGGACTGGGGTAAAGGAATCCAGGCCAGATGAAATCCAGCTTGTTGGTATTTAATATTTTATGATTTCCTCTCCTATGCATGTGGGTTTGCAGACCACAAAACAAACAAAACTACTCACCCTTTCTATGAATATTTGGGCAAGAGGTTCTGAGTAAATAGGAAAGTGGAACATTTAGTTTCAAAGCATTTTAGTCACTGTTCATACCTGAGCCTGCCCTGTGATTGAGCACTGGTTATCTGATAGATGTAAAGAGAAATAACCATCAAATGTGATTGTCTGCTCTTCCAGTACTCTGACTATTGGCCTAGGAAAGGCAGTTAATTCAGCCCAGACCTAGATTTGGACAGTGGGACTTTTTCATTCAGTGTTAGTGCACAGAATATAGATCAGGATCAGGCCCTTTAGCTGTCAATGTGAGTGCTTGCCAGAATGCCAAATTCCTCATCCCATCTGCCTGCACATGATCGGTATCTGTCCATTCCTTGCCTGTACATTCCTTAAATGTTACTCTTGTGTCTGTATCTACCACCTCCCCTGATAGTGTATTCCAGCTTCCTACCTCTCTGTCTCTGATACTGGACAGATTTGAAACATTTCAAGAGACTACAGCAGTCATCAGACACAGAGGTCCATGTAACGTGAGCTTTTGCATCAGCATGGTAAAAATTTACAGAGGCAAGCATCGAGTGTTTCTGGGCATGGGAGTGGGTTCATGATAATCTGACCAATCAACTGCTGAGAATTTTGCAGTGCATTTAAGTACCTTGAGGTCATGCAACACACACAAAGTGCTGGAGGAACTCAGCAGGCCAGGTAGCATTTATGGAAAGGAGTATAACTGATGTTTCAGGCCGAGATGTTGACTGTTGACTCCTTTCCATAGATGCTGCCTGGCCTGCTGAGTTCCTCCGGCATTTTGTGTGCGTTGCTTGGATTTCCAGCATCTGCAGATTTTCCCTTCTTTATGATCTTGAGTTCATGTCAGCTCTAGTGAGTGAGTGTGCAGGTGAGCAATAGACTCTGTGGGTAGTTGGTGAGAATATGGGAAGAATAACATGGAATTAGTATAGGATTATTGAAATGGTTGATTCTGTAAACGAGCAGATTGTGGAGAGTTTCAAAACTCATTGCAGTTTAAGGACTTGTGCATTAAATTATGTGCAGGTGGAAATCCCAAAGTTGAAGTAACGATAACAAGCACTGATAATTTCACCACCTCTCTTATTGTGAAATGCAAACTATAATCAGTTTTCTTGCTTTCTGATGAAAGCTGGAAGGTGATTTAGAAATTGTCTTTGAAGCATTGAAGCAATAGACCCAGTTTTTGGCATGGCATTGAAATTTGGGTCTTCCCATGAAGCTGTGTGGAATTTTGTGGTGGGCATGTCCTCTTCATCATTGCTTACAAATTATCTCTCTATAATAATTCACAAAAAGTTAAAGGTATTGCATGTGTAACCTCTAATATCTTGTAGTCAGGTTTAAAGTAGTACTCTGGGTGAGTACTGAGAACGTAGTCTCCTAAATCTTCATGTCTTCAATTATTACACAACGGTTGCATCATGTGGCCTGAAGCAATTGTTCTGAACTGAGATGCTATTCTTCACAATTAAATTGTTTAATCTGTGTTAAATCTGAGCTCCTGATGGAGTTGCATTGTAAAACTGCGTGGCCTAAATTAGAAAGGTGAAAATAACTTTCTGAGCACATTTTTCTGAAATCCAACTCTAATTACTGTCTTCATGACGCCCAATACTATAATAATCAGGGAAGGCAAACAATGGAAAAGAATACGGAATACTGTAATAGAAAGACCAATTCTACTCGTGTTTTAAGGACAAGCCAAAATATAATTAGTTGTCCTGGCATAAAACACCCTCCATATTTGAGGGAAAGGGAACATCTTATTCAAGGCATGTTGCTATTATTTGATTTGATTTCATTTTGAACAACTCCACAATGAAGTCTGTAACTCAGGTAAAAATTATCAAGGACATTTTTTGTTTCAACGTGTGATTAGCCCTTAAAAATTGGCGCTTAACAAAAGTAGAGGGATCAGAAGTGGAGAAAGTGAGCATTTTGAAGTCCCTGGGTGTCAGTATTTCTGAAGATTTCACCTGGTCCAAACATTTCGATGCAGCTATAAAGAAGGTAAGACAAAGGTTATATTCCATTAGGAGTTTGAGGAGATTTGGTTTGTCACCTAAAACTCTCAAAAACTCCTAATGTACTGTGGAGGGCAGTTTTGACAGGCTGCATCACCATCTGGTATGGGGAGATTGCTAGTACACAGGATCATAAGAAGCTACAGTAAGTTGTAAAACTAGTCAGCTACATTATGGGTACTAGCCTCCATGGTATCTAAGACATCGGTGCCTCAGGAAGACAGTGCCCATCATTAAGGACCCCCACCATCCAGGACATGTCCTCTTTTCATTCTTGCTGTCAGGAAGGAGGTACAGAAGCTGAAAGGCACACAGTCAGCTATTCGGGAATAGCTTCTCCCTCTCTGCCATCCAATTTCTAAATGGATATTGGATCCATGAATGCTACCTCACTTTATTTTTCTGTTTTTCCACTAACTTTAACTATTTAATATACATATATGCTTGCTGTAATTGATTTTTTTTCTATATTATAATGTATTGCATTGTACTGCTGCCACTCAATTAACTGGTGCCATTAAACGTAATTCTGATTCTTACTATGGAGTGGACCCAGGACTGTCTGGTTCCAAGGCAAGAGTGCTAATCGGCCAGTGTGTTTGGAGTATTGGTAATATCGACAAGTCACAAAGCTGAAGTGCTTCCAGAGGTTCTATGTCATGTGATAATTTTAACAACCTTGTAATCAGTTAACTAAATTGAAAAAGCTGAGCTGCAACTTTTCAATTAATGAATAGAGCTTAACTAAAGGGCATTTTGTGTCAGGACGAATGTAGCTTTATCTTGACTTGTCATTAAAGATTGTATTGGAATTGATTCCACATTTTGTGTTATCTTCCATTTCCCTTCCTTCCTCAGTCATTAAAGTATTGTGTTTTATTGTCTGCCATGAATTTACAATAGTAGTTTGGAAACTGATGTTAAGCAGGTTTATACTGTGTACTCTGGACTAGCCAGCATTGTTTTCAGTGAACTGCTGGAGGCTGGCTACAAAATACTGGCCATTTAGAAAGAAAAATTCCATAGAGTCAGGTGAAACAGGGGTGTCTGCTTGTACTTGAAAATATACTCTGGTCAGGGTTGATCTAGACTCGCACTCTACATTTTTCCCTCCTCCTTTTTGCCTGTCTGTCCCCACCCTTGCTCCCATCCCACTCATCTGTTCCCCAATGCACACGTTCATACACTCAGTGGCCACTTTATAAGGTTCCCCTGTACACCTACTCATTAATGCAGATATCTAATCAGCCAATCATTTGGCAGCAACTCAATGCATAAAAGCATGCAGACATGATCAGGAGGTTCACTTGTTGTTCAGGCCAAACATCGGAATAGGGAAGAAATATGATCTAAGTGACTTTGACCAGGGAATGATTGTTGGTGTCAGATGGGTTGGTTTGACTATCTGGGAAACTGCTGATCTCCTGAGGTGTTCACACATAACAGTCTCTAGAGTTTAGAGGGAATGGTGTGACAAACAAAGATTAACCAGTGAGCGGCGGTTCTGTCGGTGCAAATGCCTCGTTGATGAGAGAGGCCAGAGGATAATAGTTCAAGCTGTCAGCAAGGCAACAGTAACTCAAATAACCACCGATTACAACAGTGACATGCAGAAGAGCATTCTGAATGCACATGAGGTCAAATCTTTGAAGTGGGTGTGCTACGGCAGCAGAAGACCGTGAACATATACTCAGTGGCCACTTAATAAAGTGGCTGTTGTGTATTTAATATTTCAATAATACTTGAATAACACTGTAAATATATTGTTTTGTTGTTTAAATAATTCATTACAGGTTATATGTAAAAGTACATGCATGGTGTATCTTATCGTGCCACTATGTTCATACATGCGTGCTTGCTTAAAGTAAACACGAAACTAAGACCCATTCTTCTGGCTCCCGTCTTTTTCTTGTAACTAAAACCTAAACTAATTGCAATACATAACAGTGGCCACTAAGTGTATAAATCATTCTCTCTTCATAAGGCTTAACAAGTTAACACAGAATTTATCCGTAATTCACAAGACCTTAACGATCGAGTTGCAACCAACAGCAGACTTGGCTCTGTTCTCCAGATTTATGGTAATGAAGCCTAAGGTTGGATTTCTAGGGAGTATTGAACTTTGGGTTTAGTTTGCGAGGCTCGCAATCAAAGCCTCCTATCATTTTCTGCAATGAGTTTTCTCAGTTTGGTGGCACAGTAAGGTAGCAGTTGGCATAATGCTTTATCGCACCAGTGATTGGAAGATCGGAATTCAATTCTTTCTGCAGTCTGAAAGCTCTGCGTGTAGCTGCGTAGGTTTTCTCCACGTGCTTCTGTTTCCTCCCACATTCCAAAAAGGCGTACAGCTTAGAGTTAGTAAGTTGTAAGACTGCTATGTTGGCGCTGTAAGCATGGCAACATTTGTGGGCTGCCTCCAGCACGTCCTCAGGATGTGTTGGTTGTTGATGCAAAGCAACACATTTTACTGTATGTTTTTATGTACATCTCCCAAATAGAGTTAATATATTTCAAGCAATTTTGATAAAGATTATATTCTGCAGGCCTGTTGATAGTGTTTGAAACTGATATCACACACAATTTATCTATTATTCCAAATACATAGACCTTAGTTACTGTAGTAGAAAAAATTTTGATTTCAAGACATGCATCACAGCCCTGAGCACAAATCTGATCCATGTCTCCTGGATGTGCTGAACTGAGGTAGCTACAGACTTCCAGAAGAGACATTAGACTGATGATCCCTCTTTTTTCATCCAACCCTTTTCATTCAAAAATACATGGCATTGTTTTTTGACAAAATGGATAGGAGTGACCTGAATGATTTAGTCATGTTTATCTCTAAATCAAGATTTCTAAATCAATTTATTTGCTCATTACTGTATGTGAGAACTTCCTCTGTACAAATTGGCAGCTAAGCTTCCTTCAAGAAGTACTTTAATTGGCCTCATAGTGATTTAGTATATATTAAAGGCACTGTGTGATTGCAGATCTGTGCTTTGTTTATAGTGGCAGTCCATTATTTTTCCTTGTTAGGAGACTGACCCATAGTTGAGGTTCTGTAGCAAAGGTAAATGGCAAATGCAAATTAATCAGTACAATCTTTCCATTAGTTGCTCATTATATGAGCTAGCTTTAAATATTCTGGATACGATCTATATCATGAAGGACTTTTTTAAACTTCACTGGGGCAAGTGTAAGAAAAAAAATTAAAATTGATACATTAAAATTGCATGTTTTTTTAATATGGAACTGTGCCACATGACCCATTTTACTTATCTTAACATCCTTTATCTATAATATATAATTTTGTTTTCTTGTCTTAATCAAGGAAGTTTTTTTTGTGCAGAGGATGAACTTTTCATCAGCTGACCACAAATCCTAATCCTGTCAACTTTGTACGGTAAAGAATTCCCCTTGTAAAAAAGTTGAAGTACTGACAAGTGAACATTTGCGATCCATGTCTTCTTATGGGAGGCCCATTTTTAAGCCTTTAGTTCAGTAGCCAGAGGCAAGGTTGAAATGCAGAACATTGCAGGTGAGAAACATCAGTTAATTATCATGAAAATATTTAACAGCTTAGACTGTGAAGAAGTGACCAGATGAATATGTTGGATTTAATGAAATATGATACATTGAAGTGAATTGATATTAGAAAGAAATGTTAGCAGGTGTTATTCTAAAACAACTTAATTGCTGAAAATAAAAAGTAATTTAGCACATTCATAGACAATTTAACACTGTCGTGGGTTATATTACAAACTTCCTGTACCAGTTCTCTGCTCTCTCTATTTATTAAAACTTTTCATGCAGTAAAAACATTTTACTTGTTAATGAGGGAAAATGGAAGAATTAATGACATAGAGTTGGATCTTCCAAGATGTCTCCTGTAACCATGCAAAACCATCTCCTTTTTCCTGTATGTAGTTTAATTTCTGTGTTAAGGTTCAGTAAGCAAATGCAAATAGATTTAATGATTTGCATCAGTAGATCATTTCTCAGTATAATATCCTTTGCTATTTTGGTCAAGGACTTTTTCTTTAGTAAGCTTCACCTATTTCCTAGAGCAAAAGTTATTAATATTGGTAACATTAAGATATGTTCAAATGAGGAGAGAGATGAATTTATCATGTAGTTACAGTCAGATTGGTCCATCATCTTTCCAGTCAGGTTAATTGCAGCAAAAGATATGTATAGTACATTTTATGTGCAAGAAATCACAAGGAGTTATGAAAAATAATGACATTTAATGAAATGTTTTAAAGAGCCCATTTAATTTAAAATTTTCAGAATATAAAATTATGTAACTTCTTTTTTCTGTGGGATAGCAACACTCCAGTAAAGCTACTCCAGGTTTTTTTTTGTGCAAGTCTTGGCTATTGTTAAATAATGAAGTGTGCACTAAAGAAAGTATTTCAGGAAAATATCTTGTAATAGTAAAATAAAGTAAGACATATATAAATTGTTAATAAAATGCTATTCCAACAAGGTATTTTTGGAGAATTTGGTTCCTTCATAGTTTTCATTCATCAATATCATTTTTTCCTGAGCTTCTATCACATCCTTGCATATTCCATATTTTATACTTCTTTTGTGTTTTAAATGAAAGACAGATTGGGAGAGGACACCAGTTCTGTTGCATGAGATGATCTCGTACAAAAGACAAAGAAGTTTACAACTTTCAAGCCATTTTCATTCTCTATCCTACTTCCACTCTGACTGTGGCTTCCTACACTGTTACAATGGGGCACCGTGTAAGCCTGAGGAAGTAAATATAATGGCTTTATAAAGCAATGCATTATTATTCTTAAGTAAGGACATTGCACCCTTTTGAATTCTATCGAGTTCTCCATCTTTAGGTAATGTAGTCTGTCATTCTGTGTGCATCAGAACTGGCCATTTTACCAGTTAACCGTCAGTTTTTTCTCACATCATTGGCATACACTAGGTTGCTGGGCACATCCACCATTCCTGCTACATGACACAGATACAGAAATACCACCTATTTCTAACTCCCTTTTGAATTATTTGGTCATAAACAATTGGGGATACTCTCTTTGTTCCATCTATTATTCTCCTACATACTCTCCAGCTAAAAAACTAATCTGTTTTCCCTCTTTCTCAATTCCAACAAGGGGTTCTTGACCTGCAATGTTAACTCTTGTTTCTCTTCCCACAGTTTTTGCCTGATCCGATGAGTATTTCCAACGTTTTCTGTTTTTATTTCAGTTTTCCAGCATCTGCTTTGTTGTTTGGATTCTCGGAAATCTGCCTCTCGTTCTGTGATTTACAAGTTTGAAGTTAATTTCTCTATAGTCACCAAGCACATCTTTCCCCACTTTCTGCTTTCCGTAGGAATTGCTCCCTATGTGACTCCCTTGTCCATTTGTCCCTCCCCACTGATCTCCCTCCTGGCACTTACCCTTGCAAGTGGAACAAGTGCTACACCTGCCCCTACAGCTCCTCCCTCACTACCATTCAGGGCCCCAAACAGTCCTTCCAGGTGAGGTGACACTTCACCTGTGGGTCTGTTGGAGTCATCCGTTGTATCTGGTGCTCCCAGTGTGGCTTCTTGTATATCGGTGAGACCTAATGTAGATTGGTAGACTGCTTTAATTCCACTTCCCATTTCCATTCCAACATGTCCACCCACGGCCTCCTCTACTGTTGTGATGAAGTCGCACTCAGGCTGGAGGAGCAACATCTTATGTTCCGTCTGGATAGCTCAACCTAAGGGCATGAACATTGATTTCTCAAATTTCTGGTAATGGCTCCTACTTCTTCTCCATTCCGCATCCCCTTTTCCCTCCATCACCTGATCTCCGTACCTGCTCATCGCCTCCCTGTATTGCTTCTCCCCCTTTTTTCTTTCTTCCAAGGCCTTCTCTCCTCTCCTATTAGATTCCCTTTTTCCAGCCCTGTATGTATCTCTTCCACCAATCAATTTCCCAGCTCTTTATTGCACCCTTCCCCCCAGTTTCACCTATCACTTTGTGCTTTTCCCCCCCTCCCCCCACCTTCCAGCTGTGACTCCTCTTCTTTTTTATCCAATCCTGCTGAGGGGTCTCGGCCTGAAACATCGACTGTACTCTTTTCCATATATGCTGCCTGGCCTGCTGAGTTCTTCCAGCATTTTGTGTGTGTTGCTATTCTATAAATCTGGCAAATATATGCTTTATATATCAAATGTCTTTAAAGGGGGAATAGGTCGCAAACAAAATTGCATAAACCACTCTCAAATATTTATTACAGGTATTAGATTCAAAGTATTGTACTAAAAATCCTGTCCAGAAAATGCCATCTACAACCTCAATCCATTTTGTTGTACCTGCTGTGTTATGTGCAGAAAATGGGTAATGACAAAGGAAGTGCCTCATTGGAAATTACAAATGCAGTTTAGTGTATTTTTATGAATTATACAAAATTATGTACAAAAATTGCACAAATTTATATCTAATCTTGTAACCCCTACTGTGATAGATGGTATTGCATAATAACTGGAATGTTTTCTCTAATTGAGAGTAATATTGCAATGCTCTATAATTGAACTATATTTAATTCAGGATATTGCACATTGTTTCTTTGATGAAATAATCTGTTGTTTTAGTTTTTAAAATAAGACTATTAAAACAAAGTGTTTTGGTTAAGAGTGGAGCTTTTGCTCTTTGTGGAAGCTTGAACAAATGGAAGATTTACAGTGTCGAGGATTAACCACCATTCCCATAAGTATTAATTTTAACTCTACTAATAAGAAACTGTGCAGAAGTGGAATTATGAGTTCACTAGTATCCTATGAAAGGTCAGTTGTTAAAAAGGCAATGTCTGACATTCTGAGAAAAAGGTGCTTTCATTAATCATCCTGAAATTGTCAACATAGAGTTCTTTGACCAATGAATGCACGCGAGCTACAAGCAATTGTTTAAAACTATACTGCATTTAATATGATTATTTTGACCAGATTAAAATGGTCAATTACTGATCAGCACTTTAAAATATTTGGTGTATTTAGGGGAAAACAATGGTCCATTTTTCTTGCCTTAGCTACGTAAATTTTTAAAATTGTCATTCACCTTTACGTACCTCTTAAATGCAATTTCATCAGCTTTTAGATTTAATTTTTCAACTTTGTGTAGTTTCGCTATAAAATAGTTATATGGGGTAAATTATTCTGTCCGTAGACAAATTAAATCGACCAGATGTTTCAAATAAATGTATTGAAATAAGGAAATGCATTAATACCAGGATATTATATGATATTACACAACTTCCAATAGTTAGCATGTTGATGAATTTTCTGCTTTGTGTATTTTTATCATAAGCTTTTCTATTAATAAAAATACAACCATTTATTACCCTAATGATTTCTTATATAAAATAACTGACTTGCTCGATCAGCTATTTTTGTCATTAAAACGTGCACTATGAAAAGTTGCTAATTATGCTTGGGACACCATGTTATCTAAAGAATGTACTTTAAATTAAAACAATTGTATAAAAGTTAAATTCTATCATTAACGGATTGTCTTTAATTACTGTTTTCACAAGCAAAGGCAGTTCAAAAAGCTGAATTCAAAAATTAAGACAATAAGCTTAGTTGTGCATTTCTAAGGTTACAGAATCATATCAAACTCTGAGATCTATCCTCTCTGTATTTATCTCTTTGATATCTCAAGAATTCTTGCGATCTTAAAACTATTCTGACTATGAAAACATATAAATATTTATATAAATATATTAGCTACTTTATCATTACTGGCAAAGAAATTTCACTTTTATTCCATTCGAAGAACAAAATCCTTGTAATTTTATGACACAGAGAAGCCATTCAGCCTGTTGTTTCTATACTGGTTCTAAGAGAGCAGAGTTCTACTGCATAATCCATGGCTCTTGGGGCACACATCCAAGCAACTATTAAATGTAACGTTGTATTTTGCTTCCATCGCTCAATATTTTAAAAGCCTGTATTACTGAAATAATATTTTAAATTCAATTAATGATTTGTAATGGAGATTATTAAAATAAACCTGTATCCTTGTATATTGAATGTTACTACTGCCAAATAACCTTTTGGTAGCGTCAACATACACAGTGGAAGCTGTCTGTTGCAAAATAGTAAAGAAAAAAAACATATATAGAAAATATGTCAGTATCTGAACTCAGCTAGTGCCAGATCCAAAGGTGTAAACTCTTTATTTGCTATGAAACCATGCTTGTGTAATGAAAATCTGAATGCTAATCTGAAAGACTGTCAGAAGATCCAGAATCCACCCCACAAACCAATGAAAGTTAGTATCTCCAGCCATAAAGCACAAGCTCTCTTCTCTGTACTGATTGATTCGATTATTTACATGTCTTAAAAGTGTTCTAGTTCAGCTGCTGGAAAAAGTCAGTCATGAAAATATTCTCCATATAGAATAAGAGAAGACCTATAAAGGTTGAGAATCATAATGAGCTCAGAGGTGCAAGTAATTTATGAACACTCTAGTTTCATTTCTGATGAGGCCATGGGTATTTCTACTATTCAAAGACAGCAGGAGTAATCTGAAGTTTGGATTGTGTTATGTGAGAGGATGGGTTGACAAATTTTTTTTTTAATTTGGAGGAGGTGCAATGGGCAAGGTAGAGGCAAGAGTGGAAAGAATCAGTTTCAGAAAAATTGTGGTTATACTGACAGAGGAGTCCTGTAAGCATGACTCTATACAAGTAGGTCTAATCCATTAGATCACCATGGAAGATAAAGAGGCTCTCAAGGATATTGGCTGGAATTTTCTGTCATCAGCTCTGTGGAGGAAGAGGCAGTTAGAAAGGAATCCTCTAAATTTTACTTCCGGAAGGTTTCACCTCTTCCTACCCCGCCAATATTATGGAGTAAAGACAGTGCAAGTACAATTGTCATAATTCACCAGACTTGCTGGACCAAATCTTCTTTCTCTATTGTATGCATTATGATATTAGTGAAAGATTTATTTAAGCTAAGAACATTGTAAGGTAAAAATAACTAAGGATAACTACTTCACACCTAGAATTAGTGATTTGTAGGATGGACTGCCACCTAGTGCAGGCAGTTTAGATATAATCGAAATGTCCCAAAAGGAAAATAAGACAGATTTTCAATTTGCTAGAGACAAGAGGGCAAGTGAGAAAATTAATGGCCAGAGTCAGCCTTGACCATGTTTTTTAAGGTTCTTTTTCCTGTGGATTTATCTTGTTTTGCTAAATATGAGGTCAATTTCAGATCAGATTATTGCTTGGGGATTCAAAATGCAGCTCATTCTTTGGGAACAATATCTGTACCAGTGATGAGAGTATCTAAATTTCATGTATCATTTAAATTAGATTTCAACAAACTACTTTCTTGATTTCCCCAAAACATATTTTTGGCATTCTTTGACCATTATATTTCTGATACTGTTGGCAGTGCCTTCAACTTTTGTGCTGAAGTGGCACCATTCTGTTTGAGATGCTTCAGGTGACCAGGAAAGTTGCCATCAGCGCTATTCAAAGGCTAAGGATTCTTGCAGTGTGTTGGCTCACATTCTTCCATCAACAAAAAACAACAGGGATACTTTCATCCTTTCAAATCTAATTGAACTCTATAGGTTTTTGCCATGTGTAAAATGGCCACCATAGTTTCTCGCTATCATTTCTCAAGGTTATTCAAGAGAACATTTCTGGAAAAAAGATGAGACAATATGTAAATATAAATCCTTCAATAAACATTTTTCAAATTCTTCTGCTATAACATGATTAACATTGCCCCTTTTTACACTTTTTGTCTTGTTTGACGAACCAAGCTAATTCCATATCTTCAAGAAATATATTTTTTAAAAATGATTGAATAAGAAATATAGTAAAAATAAGATAAAAGAACAACATTCACATTAACTACAGCCCTGTGTTGTACTGAGATTTTGTACAAAGTCCTGTCTGGATAGTATTAATCAATCAATCTTGGGGCTGAATACAGTTGGTTAGTTAAGACAAATGGCTGCTTAACCAGGTTGGGCTCCCATGGAAAAACCTCGCAGGTGGGATTTGGGTAAGAAAATTTATTTAAAATGTGATACATATCATGTAATGTTATTACAGCTATCACTCTGTGATAAAAGTGATCTAAAGGGGCCACATTTAATTGGAATATTCATTTAATTGGGGCAGTTAATTAGACACACATTTTGGTCCTGTGTAATCTAATGATAACATTATAGTACATTGTAAGAATTCCACATAGTGGTTGCCATTTTATGGAGTCATTTTAAATAAAAATTATCAAAAATAAAACATATTTCTTGTCATTTGAGACATTTCTTTCTGTTAACTGCATTATAATGACTAGGAACTAATTTGAATGTCCATCTCTTTTTATCATTTCAGCTGAATTATGCATTCTTTGTTGTATTATCCAAGCTAATTATTTAAATTATCAGTATTATTTGATACATTTACCAGCTACTTTTATTCCACATACAAAAACATCGATTTAGTATTGATAACTGATATTTTAAAGTGCTTGTAATAATTTTTTTAGGATTGATTTGAAAGAACTGTTTATAAGGGGTAGTTGGATAATTGGGACTTTAACTCACCACAGAGGTGTCCACATTAACCTTCATAAGGTTGTCGTGTCCCTTTGGACCCCATTAGCTTTGATTTTTCTCCTAATGTGCAAGATTTGGATTTTTTTTCAAAAAGTACATTCTGACCTCATTATAACGCCATTGGGAAACGAGCATTTTGTATATTATTCACAATGGCTTGCGCCTTGTAATATATTGTAACATACCATAAACTATAACCTGTAGGCTTCAGAAGCCATAGTACAATAATGTTTTGTTCGACAAAGAATACTGTACCGTGAAGAACAAAAAAAAATGAGCAAGTGAAAGGAAATTGTTGTAAACCTGATTAGCTTGGTGTATTCTAGGAACCTTTTAGAGTTTTCATTTGAGCTCCTCAGAGGATTAAATGCCTTTTAATTTACATAATATATATATAGAGATATAAATGGATTTTAATATACTCCTTTGCTTATGTTTTAAATAAATATATTAGAAAAAGAATAAAATTTTAAGCACATTTCTTATGCACAAATATTTTAAGTTGACTGAGATGTGATATTTACATCAAGGTTTCATAATCTTAAAAAGCCTGTTAATCATCTGAAATAGGTGAATATGGTGAGGATAATTTTTTTTTAAAGTATTAAATAAGACAGAAAGGACCAAATCTTAAATACCAGAAAGGAGAAAAAAGTATGGATAGATTTTAGTGGTCTGCAAGTTTCAGCTTTAATACTGTGACAAGGTATGTAATTCTATGTTCAGAAGCTGCATTTATCAAAAATGATGATGATATACATATCGCTTCCATATCACAGAATGTTCTTGGTCAAAATTGGCTGGAGGCAAGTGATATCTTCGAGTAAACAGTATATGAAGACCATATCTTAAAATGATAGATCACCTAATTTTGTTCTGACAGAGGTTTTTGCCGCAACAAACATCTGTCATTGAAACACCAATTCAGAGATGTGGAAGCCAAATTGTGGAGGATGTTTTTGTATTTGTCAATCCTACTCAGAAGGTTGCTGGTGTCACTTACAGAGGGTTTACAAAGGTAGTACGAAGTATCATGTGATTCTTTTAAGGAAAATGTTACCAAAAGACTTCAGTAAGTGCAGTATAATATACAGGAAAATATTTAGACTTACACAATAAAATACATTTTCAGCACAGACTAGTTCAATAAAAATAAATGCATGTCTTCTGGGAGCATACAAAATAACACTAATATAATTCTATGGTGTTAACTATCCATAAAATATTTGCAGAAACAAAATATATGTAAATACTTTTAACTGATTATTTCTCTAATCAATTATTACAAAATGCATAGTAACAGCCAACAATTGTGCCAATCTCTGCTAAGAACTTCAGGAGGTGAATGGCCCTCTTTAGGAGGGGTAGGAAGAGAAATTCTTAAATTACAAGGGCTTTGAATCAAAAAAGTGACCAAAGGACCTATCATCAATACAATTTGTAAATTCCTGTTTTTTTTAATCACGGTTATTTTGGAACACTGGACTAATTGCACCGTGGTCCAATATTGATTTGATATACTTGGCTAGGTTAGCATCCTACAAAGTTAACTGTTCTACTTCTAATGCTAAGACTTTGAAGGGTTAAAAACATCTTTGAGTGATAGATCCTGTTATTAAAGTAAAGGAAATGTGCATGAATGACATATTCTTTACACACCTCAACTGTCAACATTTCTAATCAAATCATCTCACTCCTCTTGCTCTTAAGTGATACATGCAATATACCCTGTAATAAACACGCCCAAGTCTAATGAGAGCCCCTAAGGCAACTTCAAATGTATGAATTCATTACAATTGAACAACATAATCTGCAGGGCAAAGATGCCTGTGATCTAACCTCTTTACCTCACAAGGCTTCGGTTTCGAGTGAAAAATGTTGTACATTTGTTTACAATGTATTGCTGCCGTATGAAGTATTGTTCATTCCTGTAGTACATAAGATGGGAAGGCTTAATGGAAGAAAAATCAAAGAAGCAATCTTTCATTTTGTTCTTCTATGAAAAATTCAAAAGACTGAAATCTCACCCACAGAAATTTTGCAAGCATATTATTTTCCAATGTTCAGATCAATTTGTCTGTCAACCATGCTGAGAGGTGGAAGGGCCAGTGAAAGCAATTTAGCTTGTGAGGTCCTAAATAGAAATGTTTTAGAAGACCTTGTCATATGTTATGTTTTTTATATTACAGTCTGTTTTTTTTTTTATTTGCTGCAGATATTATGGAACAAAATTGGTATCAATCATGTAAGTCAACTATAACCACTCCACAAATATTACTTTTGTGCATATGATTCAGGTGAAATTATTTGTAAATTAACCTTTTGCCTAAATGTAAGAGGCTCGAGACTAGAAATAATGCAAGCTGCTGGTAATGTTGATTTCTTCTGCTTAGAACACACCATGGTGCATTTTAATTTATAGTGCCCAGGTGAATTAAAGCATTTGTGTTTGGTGAGGTACCTTTTAGTGATTTTATAAATGCTTTTATTATTTCGTGCTTTTCTATTACCAATCAACGATATCTCATTACTCTCTGCTTTGCTAGATTTGGCAAAATTCATATAGTTTAAAAAATGTGTTATAAATTATTTGGTGTATTAAAACCGGGATATTCTACATCCAGATGTTCTTTGCACATTTACAGATATGGACAAAAAAAAACACAAAACTAGGTATTATTTGGCAAGATTACCAAGAGAAATAAAATGAGGATTACTCTCATGAGCCTGTCCCAAGAAAATTGTCTGGCGAACCTCAAATTAAATTACATAGTTACTAATCTGGTGTTAGACACTGGAGCCACGCATTCGTTTGCAGCTACTTTAATGAATGGAAGCAAAATAAATGGTCTCATGAGAGCATAAGTGGAAAACACAACATGAAAAACTAAACTTGTGCTTTCCATTCATCTTAGGAAACATGCACTTCTCGCTTTGATATCATCCATATTTTCTTCTAAAACATGATGGATTTTCTTCAACACACCAGTGCTTCGTGCCTCCTCTTATTATTCAACTCCAAAACAATAAGGTAGGGAAAGCAAAGACCCAGAGAAAAGGAGATTCCTACAAAGATATTGAAGGCAACATGAAGCAATATAGTAAACTTATTTTGGAGGAGATTTTTTTAAAAAATGAGATACAGTCTTTCATATCAACAGGGCAGTACTGAGGTAGTAAGAAAGTGAGCATGGCATAAGAGGGACATAAGATATGGACATGGATGTATGATTGGAACACATCACTCTGAACGCGTAGGAAAATATCACAGAGAGTTGGAAAAAAGATTGTCGTTTAAAAACTGAATCTGTGTAGTGCTGAGAGCCAGAAGGGAATGGCTGACAATGGACTAGGCCTGAGTCATTGTTCAGGAGAGGATTTGGATTAGCTGGAAACTGTGAAAGACAGTGATAAGACTAGTGCAGAAAACATGAAAGAAATTAATCCACAAAGTGATAGATGAGAATTTTTTGGCAGGGTTGCACATGAAGGAGGTACATGGATATGCAGTTTTTCTTGGTGGATAAAGGTTACTGTGGCATACAGACTGAGACAGAAAGGTCAGTGTTGAACAGATCATCAAAGTTTATTACCAACGGGCTCAGTGCCAGTCAGTGACCAAGAAGCTTATTGAAGATTGTCATCGAGGCATACGCTGCCAGTGAGCGCCAACAGTGAGCTTCAAGAGAGTAAGACTGATGTTATCAGAAAAGCTGGTTGGATGGGAAAGCTGTTCCTCACTTGGACAGTATGTCACTGACTGGCTAGGTTGATGGAGTTAAAATTAAAGGCATAAAAGTGCTGGCAAGTTTTGAGCTGTGGGAAGTTTCATCTGATCCAGGACATAATCTCAGGCAGAAACTTGTAAAGCTGTGGTCCTTTAGTAATGTAGCACAGATAGTTTAGCCAACAGCAGTAAAATGTATGATGCAGCGGAAATATTTTTGACATAAATTTTTGGCAAATTCTTGACATAAGTGCTATCCCCATCAGAGATGGCACTTACTGTGGATAATGAATGTAAACAGATTAAAAATAGATTCATGGAAATTCCTAGAAGAAAGAAAGACTTGTGAAAGCTGCATGAGAGGTGTATCTGTGTGTAAGGCATCCCAGCTTCAAAATCCTTTCACGAACAAGATCCAAATTGTCTTGCATGGTAGAATAAATAATCTCTAATTAAGCAAATGCACATCTTTCCCCATATTCTGTCTGGGTAACCTCCAACCTGAAAGCATGACCATTGATTTCTCTTAACTTCCAGTAATTACTCACCCCCACCCCATCTCCCTTTTTCCCATTCCTCATTCTGGTTACCCTCTCGCCAGAGCACATCATCTCCCTCTGGTTCATCACCTTCTTCCTTTTCTTCCATGGTCCACTGTCCTCTTCTGTTAGATTCCTCCTTCTTCTGCCCTCTACGTCTTCCATCTCTCCCTTGCCAGCTTCTTCCTCCAACCCCTCTCTTATCCACCCACTTCCCCCTCACCTGCTCTCACCTATCACCTGCCAGCTTGTACTTCCACTCCTCCCATGTTCTTATACTGGCTTCTGCCTCCTTCCTTTCTGGTCCTGATGAAGGCCCAAAAAGTCAGCTGATTATACCCCTGCCTAGATGCTGCCCTACTTGCCAAGTTCCTGCAGCATTTTATGTGTTACTGAAGATTTCCAGCATTTGCCGAATCTCTGTGTATATAATATCTATCCTAAGTGTTTTCTCACTATTGTGGAGAATGCAGATCATGGAGGAAACATTGAGTCGGGGACTTTGAGATTTTTTTTTTACTGTGCCTATGGACTGTTCTTCATCAAATTATGGTATTGCTTTGCACTGCTGTAACTATATGGTATAATTATGTGGTTTTGTCAGTGTTAGTCTTTGGTCTGTCTTGTTTTCTGTGATAGCACAGCAGAGAAACATTGTATCATTTTTTAATGCATGTTTGCATTTCTAAATGACAATAAAAGAGGACTGAGTGTTTTCATAATCTAAAAAACGTTGTTTGATGCGTTCGGCTGGTGGGAGGGGAAGAATTTTCGTTTGGTAAGTTGGTTTATTATTGTCACATGTACCAAAGTATAGTCAAAAACTTGTCTTGCATACTTTTCATACAGATTAATTCATTACAACAGCAGTGCCAAGTAAAAGAATAACAGAAAGCAGGAAAGAACTGTTTCAGAATGAAGTGTTGGAGTTGCAGAGAGAGTGTAGTGCAGTTAGACAGTAAGGTAGACCATTACTGAGGTATATTTTGAAGTCATCTAATACTAAGGAGTTGGAACTGCAGTAGATCCAGTTCAAACCAAATCACTAAATTCGCTGATGACACAGCAGTGGTTGGCTTAATCAAAAATGACAATGAAAGGCATACAGAGAGGAGGTAGAGCGGTTAGTGTAATGGTGTTATCACAATGTGCACAAGACCAAGGAAGCTGCAGGCTGACCACTCCTCAATGGCGCATACGTGGCTGTTCTGTGGAGAGAGTTAGTCGCACCAAGTTTCTGTGAGTGCACATAACGGATAATCTCACCTTGTCCCTCAACACCACCTTTTTGGTCAAGATAGCATGGCAACATTACCACTTCCTGAGGAGATTGGGTCTAGTGAAACTCTCCCCACATTTTAACCAATTTTTACAGGAGCACATTGGAAAGTGTCCTGAACAGCTTCATCGTTATTTGTGATGGGAATTGCGAGGCATCTGACTGCAAGTACCTACAAAGGGTTATGAGGACTGCTGGGAGGATCATCAGAGTCTCTCTTCCACCCATTAATGATATTTATCAGAAGCACTACATATGCAGGGCCTTCAGCATTGTCAATGATCACTCCCAATTGTCCTTCAATCTCTTTGACCCCACATTACCATCAGGCAGGAAGTAATGTAGCATTTCGGCAAGGACTGTTAGGATGGGAAACAGCTTCTTCCCCCATACTATAAAGCTATCGAACTCCCTGCCATCATCCAGGTCTAATCACGTGTGAAGCATTGGTGGCATTGTATTGTTTACTTTTTAACTTGTATCGTAAATGCACCTTATTATTTGTTACTTGCTTCTGTTAACATTACTTTATGTGTTATATATGTTCCGTTGTCCACTTTGGTCTGGCAGTATATACAAGTGTATGGCTGAAAGACAATAAATTGAACTTGAACTAATATAGTGTAGTAACAGCAGGATAGAAGCTGTTCTTGGGCATCCTTTCAGGCTTTCTATTTTCTGCCTGATGGGAGGAGGGAGAAGAGAGAACGCCTGTGGTGGGTGGGGTCTTTCATTGTGTTGGCTGCTTTACTGAGGCAGTGAAAATCGTACAAAGACTATGTAAAGGGGAGGCTGATTTCCGCGACTTGCTGAGCTGTGTCCAACTCTGACTTTCCTTGCGATCACAGGCAGAGCAGTGTGTACCAAGCATGATGGATCTTGACTGGATGCTTTCCATGGTGCACTGATGAAAATTGGTGAGGGTCAAAGGGGACATGAGGAAGTTGAGGTGAACTTGCGTTATTAAGTTGTGGGTATGCTACGTTGGCGGTGGAAGCATGGTGACGCTTGTGGACTGCCCCTAGCACATCCCCGGACTAAGTTAGTCATTGATTGAAATCAGACATTTCACTTATGTTTCAATTTTTCTAAAGCTAATATTTACACGCTCTTTTCACAAATACCAATCCAGATCATATAGAATGAATATTACTGCCTCCTCTACTCCACCACAAACCACCTGTTGGTGTCGATCTTCTAAGTCTTGCGTGCTTGTCATAAACTTGAGATTGTATGCCTGTTGTCGTAGAAGCCTATACAGTATCATTGTGAGTATTCCTCGAGAAGCCTTCCTATCCTCTCTTATTTTTTTGACTTCCATTCATATGCATAATTTCATTTAAGTTTGTATTTTAAATGTCTGATAAATAATGACAACAATTTTTACTGTATAAACAGACCCTTTATTTGTAGCAATGTGGTGTCTGAAGAGAGGATGCTGTCCAAGTTGCATGCCATCTTGGACAATGTCTCCCATCCACTACATAATGTACTGGTTGGGCACAGGAGTACATTCAGCCAGAGACTCATTCCACCGAGATGCAACACTGAGCGTCATAGGAAGTCATTCCTGTCTGTGGCCATCAAACTTTACAACTTCTGCCTTGGAAGATCAGACACTCTAAACCAATAGGCTGGTCCTGGACTTATTTCCATCTGGCATAATTTATATATTATACACTTATACTCTATTCTTGGTTGGTGCAAATGTAACGAAACTTAATTTCCCTCGGAAACAATAAAGTATGTATGTCTACCTATCTATCTATTTAAATTTGCCTAAAGAAATTCATGGATATCAGTTGGTGATCTCAGCAGCACTCTCACCTCTGAGTTTAAAGGCACTGGGTTCCAGAGGGAGTGCAAACACTGGGTACCGTACTGAGGGAGTGCTGCACCAGTGGAGGTCCCCTATGTGGATGGGACATTAAATATAATAAATAGGGGTGATATTGGTTGTTTGAGTCTGCTCTGCCAATCAACAAGTTCATGGTTTATTTCATACCCCACCTCAAATCCCACACACTTTACCTCCTGACTTTTTTTTAATATCCAGAAATCTATCAATCTTAGTGTGGAATACAGGCAGTGACTGAGCCTCCTGGGTAGTGAATTCCACAGACTCACCACTCTCTGAAGCAATTTCTCTTTGTTTCAGTTCTAAATGAACTGTCATTTTCGGATTGTAGGCTCCTAGTTGTAGACTACATAGTCAGGAGAAGCATCCTTCTTGTATCCGCCTTGTCAAGCCTGCTAAGAATTTTTGTATATTTCAGGAAGGTCACCTCTGATGAATAAAGACCTTGACTACTCTGTTTTTCCTCATATGACAGTCCACCTTGCAAGGAACCAGTCTGGTGAACCTTTGTTGTGCTTATCAAGTGCAGGGTTTTCTGGTTAATGTGGACATATCGGCTCAGTGAAGCAGTTGTCCCAATTAGCCAAAATTTCATGGAATAGTTAAAAGGTATAAAAAAAAGGCAAACAATTGCTTAACTGAGTAACAAATTATGTGTTTAAATGAAATACAGAACAAATTAGAACACTCCCTGTATTACCAGTGGTTGTCAGTTGTATCTGATGATGACAGGGAGCCCGGGTATGAGAGTTTTAGAGTGGAAAGGCCATTGCACTGGGGTAGTTCCTCAGAAGTCTGATCCATTGGGATGAGTAGATGTCGCAACTGGGGCCTACTCTTGTTGCAGTAGATGACCATGACTTCTTCTGTACCTCGTCATGCCCTTTGCTCTCCACGTAGCGTTATAGTACCACCTTCCTGGCTATTGGATCTTACTGTGGATCTCATCCTCACAGTCCACTGGAGCTGATTTCACATGCCAGGACAGGCAAATCCCTATCACACTGGGGTATGACACCCACTGGTTGCCCTCACCTGGTTTAGTATGCCTACTGAAGCGGTGTACTGGGATATGGCCACTGTTGCATTAAACAGCTACTTCGATCGACAGGTGAGAGCTGTGGGGACCAAATGTAACATTTAAGATAATTGGCGATACCTTTAAATTCTTCATAGGTCATAACTTGTTGAATAGTGAAACAGTTTCATTTTCACTCCCGGCTGTTCCTAGCATTTCTACGTCTGAATGCTGGAAACCACAGTGCGTAAAACAGTTTTGAATTGTCTTACTGCTTATTTCATGCCAACTATCAGTGATTTTTGAACAGAACCTCACGCATCTGATGCTATTTAAAAACTGTTGGTTCTTAGCACGGTATAGTGTCTAATGGCTACTCAAGAGCACATGACTTACGCTAGTTAGAAGCTGTTCTGCAACAGTCACCTGTCTTAATTAAGCAGCATAGTGTCCTAAATAAACAAAGGGAATCCCAGTTATTTTTCATAATCACTTTTTGTTCTTTAAGAATTGTCCAAATAAGCAGCTGCCTCAATTAACCAGAATCCACTGTATAAGTGCTTTTAAGTAAGGACACCAAACTCTGAATGGAATACTTCTGGTGAAATTTCTTCAAGGCCCTTTATGATGATAATAAGAGAACTTTTCAATTCAAGTCCTCCAGTAATAAAGGCCAATTTACCAAATGACCTTGTATCTGCAGCTTCCACAGGTTATCTTTCTGATCCCTTCAAACATCTACATTTTCCAGTCTCTCACCATCCATGCTTTTGTTTCTTCCATTGATATTCTTAACCTCGCATTTTTCCACATTATACTCTGGAGGCCCAGTCTGCAGTATCAGGTGATCTTGAATGGCAAGATTTTGAGGAAGATCTGAGAAACTATCCTTGGTACTTTGGTTAATATTTTAACCCCTCATTCAATAAGTCTTGTGAAGAGTTTTGGGTTCCAAATTGGAGAAAAAATGTGCTGGCATTGGAGAGAGTTCAGAGGACGTTCACAAGGATGATTCCGGGAATGAAAGGGTTATCATATGAGGAACATGTGATGGCTCTTGGCCTGTACCCGCTGGAACTTAGAAGGATTGCGGGCGGAGGGGGGTTCTTAATGAAACCTTTTGAATGTTGAAAGGCCCAGACAGAGTAGATATGGAAAGGATGTTTCCCACGGTGGGGGAGCCTCGGGCAAGAGGGCACAGCCTCAGGATAGAGGGGCATTCATTTAAAATAGTGATGCAGAGAAATTTCTTTAGCCAGTGGGTGGTGAATTTGTGGAATTTGTTATCACGGAGATGTGGAGGCCAGTTCGTTGGGTGTATTTAAGGCAGAGATTGACAAGTTCTAGATTGGACATGGCATCAAAGGTTACGGTGAGACGGCCGAGGAGTAGAGCTGGGGGGGGGGGGGGGGTGGAAAAAAGGATCAGCCATGATTGAATGGCAGAGCAGGCTCAATGGGCCAAATGGCCTAATTCTGCTCCTATGTCTTATGGTCTAATGGTCCAAAAAAAGACACACAATGTCATTATCAAACTATAATTATTTCGTAACTTATTGTATATAACTGTCTTGTTACCGTATTACAACATAAATGATAATTTTAAAGCATGTGTTTGGGATATCTGAGAAAGAAGGTGCCTTATAAAAACGCAAACATGAGGAAATCTGCAGGTGCTGCAATTTCAAGCAACACACATAAAAGTTGCTGGTGAACGCATCAGGACGAAGGGTCTCGGCCCGAAACGTCGACTGTACCTCTTCCTAGAGATGTTGCCTGGCCTGCTGCGTTCACCAGCAACTTTTATGTGTGTTGCTGCCTTATAAAAAGTAAGTTTTACTTTCATATATGCAACATATACTGTATAATGACTGATGATCTTGAAACTCTCGTCTATCTAAATTGATACACTAACATTGTGTTACGATGCTCGTGAAACTCAACAAACACTGCAAATTTTGTCTTCAAAGAGGGTCAATACTGTGGCCATTTTCAGGGGAAGAAATGACCAATTACTATATGCTCAATCAAAGCTTGTACTGTGATTGGGATCTTGGGTGGGACTGGGTGAAAATGCCATCACTGATTTCTTGGTTTGGAGCCAAGGAAGAATTATTGTGCCCAGTGACTTTGAGGTTGTGGTGGAAGAAGCATTGGGTTCACTACTGTGCTCAAAAGTTGGAGGAATAATAGTTGAGACTAGTGCTGTGCAGTGGTGAGGGCGAATGAGTCAGGATCATGGGGGGGGGGGATCACTTAGTCAGAAACTCAGTGGTTTGGGAGGAGTTGAAAGGCATTAGATGTTGGCTCAAGCTGGATAGTTGAGTATGAGAAGTTTAAGGGTTGTGGGTCTCTTTCTTAATTGCCATGTGTGAATGAGGGAATGGGCAGGAGGATGAAGAATAAGTATCCGACTTAGCTGACAGGCTTCACATCCACGGTTGTATCAAAAGGGCTTGGTTGAACTGGGAATGAGGAGAAATGGAGCAACTAAGACTGTTCCTTAACAGTGCTCCAAAAGAGCCATTACATAAGGACAAAAGGAAATCTGCAGATGCTGGAATTTCAAGCAACGCACATAAAAATTGCTGGTGAACGCAGCAGGCCAGGCAGCATCTGTAGGAAGGGGTACAGTCAACATTTCGGGCCGAGACCCTTCGTCAGGACTCCTGACGAATGGTCTCGGCCCGAAACGTCGACTGTACCTCTTCCTAGAGATGCTGCCTGGCCTGCTGCGTTCACCAGCACTTTTTATGTGTGTTGCATAAGGACAATGCCATTCATGTTCTGGGATGCAGGAAATGCATCAAGAGCACACAGGTGACTCATGTCAGGAAGTGCCTAATCAATTCCTGGAATAGTGCTCGATGGTACGGAAATGGAAGTTGACATGTTTCATTCCAGAAATAGAATATTTTTAGTTCTTAAGCACTACAGAAAAATCATGATTTCTTCAGTACAAATGGGAAACAGTTTGCTGACTGTTTTATTGTGAAGACAGAACGCTTAGAAAACTGGCGTAAGACACTAACGCAGCTATCTAAACTGACATTGTTATTGATGGTACCAGTTTATTGTAAGTGATGGACCCTACCAAGGAACTGATAATCAACTTTAGTTCAGCTATTCAATCCTGAGATAATGAGCACTAAACATATGCAAAATATAGAAGTAAAATATAAGCTGTTTAATTCATACTGAGTTTTAACATTCCAATCACTACAATATATGCAAACTGGCTTCAGCTACCAATGCTTCCATCAACAATATTTCTCTTAGTTCTTAGACAAAAATTTGAAGTGCATATTTGAATGTCCTTTATGTTGCCTTCACAATGTTTTGCTATGCCATGGTAGCATAGTGGTTAGCACAACGCCACTACAGCACAGGGCGTTCCAGAGTTCAGAGTTCAATTCTGACGCCACCTATAAGGAGTTTGTACGTTCTCCCCACGAACTGCATTGGTTTCCTGCAGGTGCTCTGTTGTTTACCTCCCCACAGTCCAAAGACATACCTGTTGGGGAGGGGGGTGTAATTGGTCATTGTAAATTGTCCTGTGATTTGGCTACTGTTAAATAGATGGATTGCTGGGCGTTGTCTCATTGGGCTGGAAGGGCCTATTTCACACTGCATCTCTAAATAAAAATAAAATATATATATTTGATATGAAGACATAATCATAAGTTAGAAGATGGATTGATTATCTCCTAGAATACAGGTGGTTACTTGTTCTGTTTATTGTCACATTGTGTTGCCTAGATATTACAGAGCACCCTAAAGGTCATGGATGAGATGGATCAGTAATCGTAGATACACATTACAAGGCATTGCACATTTTTGCTCTCAATAATGTCTGTTCTTCAGCTCCCAAGACTAGGCTCAAAAGATTGGTCATGGGCATAATTAGGCTTGTGATCTCATAATTACTTATATTGGTGGTACTCCTGCCCCGATCTCTTGTAGCAGCAAGAATGTGGATGATAGGCAGATAGATCAGAAAGAAAGGGAAAGGAACAGAAAGGAGAATGATACCTGAAACAGGAGAACTTAGTGTTTGGGTTGTTGACTACTCAGGCGGAAAATGAGGTGCTGATTCTGTTGTTGGCATTTAATCTCACCCTGGCAGTGAAAGAAATCGAGGACAGAGAGGTCGATATGGGATGGAGAATTAAAATGGTTTACAACCGGAAACTCCAGATTGTCACGGCTTTCAGAAGGCAAATGCTCAGCAAAGTGGTTGCCTGATTTTACGTGGTGTCTTCTGATCTACTCATGTTTTTGCATACATGCATTTCATTCCAAGAGGTTTCCAAAATAATACAAAGAACTGTAACGCACTGAACATTTGCAAATACTGTACATAGGTAATTATATAAAAAGACAAGCAGGCAAGAGAAAGTTCGAACAACCAGGAAAGTAACATTTATACAGACTAATCCACGGGTTCCCAACTTTTTTTATGCCATGGACACCCACGAATAACTGAGGGGACCGTGGACCACAGGTTGGAAACCCTTGGTCTAATTCAACACTACATTGTGGGAGGAAGGGAAGATTGGATCATGTTCTCTTGGGCAGGAGGACCAGATGCTTTGAGTAGATTTGCACAAGGGAAAGGGAAATTCGATAGTTGGATTCTATTGAGGAGGTGGAATGTGTGGTGTTTTGCTTATGAGCGACTTCTGTTGGAAGGGGATGAGTGAACAGCATTGGGCTTGGATCAGAGGGTTAAATTGTTAGAGAGAGGTCCTAGGTAATTTTCTGTTTCAGATGAAGGGATCAATAAATCTTTCAGGGACCTCTGAATGAAAAATTCCCCATTTGGTGTATGGATCATTTTTCTTTCGGTTGGGGTGGAGGGGGTGTCATTTGAACAGCCTTTTTATGTATTGGGGTTGATCGGTCTGGCATTTTGGAAGGCGGATACTTGGTATGTTCCATTTAGGAACAGGACCATGATGCAGATGTGGATCGTAGTAATGGTAGATGGTTGAATGCAGGTAGGTCTGCTCCAGTGATGAGCTCAGGGATAGGTAAATTTTCATACTCCAATCTCATACAAGGATCGGCTGAGTAACTGCTCTTTCCCTTCATGGGCAGAAAATATGTTTCTATGTTATTGAAGAAACCAAAATGGTAAACTGGAAGCCATCAGTATAAAGGAGTCACAGTTAAATCCAATATAGAATTCAGCAGAAACTCCTGAATTTTGAAAGTGGGTAGGCAGTGGAACATGTTGCTTCATGGAACTGTATACAGTGCCGAGAAAAAGTATTCAACCCTCTTGGAAGTTTTCATGTCTTACTGCTTTACAACATTGAGTCACAGTGGATTTAATTTGGCTTTTTTCTGACACTGATCAACAGAAAAAGGCTCTTTGGTGTCAAAGTGAAAATGGATATCTACAAAGTAATCTAAATTCATTCCAAGTATAAAACACAAAATAATTTATTGCATAAGTATTCACCTTCCCCCCCCCCCCCCCCCCATTTAATATGACACATTGGTTATATCACTGGTGTAGCCAACTGGTTTCAGAGGTCACGTAATTCGTTAAATGGAGATCTGATTTTGGGGACCTGTGTGCAGTCAAGATGTTTCAATTGATTGTAGTAATATACATCGGTAAGGTGCAAGTGCTGGTGAGTCAGTTTCCTGGCAAAAACTACACCATGAGGACAAAAGAACACTCCAAACAAATTGGTGAAAAGGTTATTGAAAAGCACATCAGGAGATGGATACAAGAAAATTTCCAAGTCTTTGAATATCCCTTGGAGCACAGTTAAGGCCAACAAGAGACCTATGACAACTCTGGAGGAGCTACAAGCTTCAGTGGCTGAGATGGGAGAGACTGCGCGTACAACAACTGTTGCACAGGTGCTTCACCAGTTGCAGCTTTATGGGAGAGGGGCAAATAGAATGCCACTGTTGGAAAAAAAACTCACATGAAATTTCGGCTAGAGTTTGCCAGAAAGCATGTGGGAGACACCGAAGTCAGCTTGACGAAGGTTCTATAGTCTGACGAAACCAAAATTGAGCTTTTTGGCTATTAGACTGAACGCTATGTTTGGCATAAGCCAAAACACCGCACTTCATCAGAAACACACCATCCCTGCCACCAAGTATGGTGGTGGCTGCATCGTCCTGTGGGGATGCTTCACTGCAGTGGGCCCTGGAAGGCTTGTGCAGGTAGAGGGGAAAATGAATGCAGCAAAGTACAGGGAAATCCTGGAGGAAAACCTGATGCAGTCTGCAAGACAGCTGTGAATTGGGAGAAGATTTGCTTTCCAGCAAGACAATGGCCCCAAGCACAAAGCCGAAGCTACACAGGAATGGCTTAAAAATAACACAGTTAATGTCCTGGAGTGGCCAAATCAGAGTCCAGACCTCAATCCAACTGAGAATTTGTTGCTGACTTGAAAAGGGCTGTTCACTCATGATCCTCATGCAGTCTGAGCAGTTTTGTCAAGAAGAATGGGGGAAAATTGCAGTGTCCAGATGTGCAAAGCTGGTAGAGACCTATCCACACAGACTCGAGGCTGTAATTGCTGCCAAAGTTGCATCTACTAAATACTGACTTGAAGGGAGTGAGTAATTATGCAATCAATTATTTAGTGTTTAATAACAGTAATAACTTTAGATTAATTTATAGAAATTTGCTTTCACTTTGACACAAAAGAGTCTTTTCTGTGGAACAGTGTCAAAAAAGCCAAATTAAATCCACTGTGATTCAATGTTATAAAACAATAAAACATAAAAACCTCTGGGGGGGAGTTGTGTGTGAATACTTTTTATAGGCACTGTAAATACATAAAATTTTAGAGGAACTCAGCAGGAAAGGCAGCATTTATGGAGGGGAATAAATAGTTGACATTTTGAGCCAAGACCGTTCATTGGGACTGGAAGGAAAGAGGGAAGGGGAAGGAACACAAGCTTATTCCGCTGCGTCCACCACAACCGCTCCAGCCACCCACTTTAATTCTGCTTCCCATTCCCATTCCAACATGTTGGTCCATGGCCTCCGCTATTGCCCCTCTCGGGTTGGAGGAGCAGAATTTCGTATTCCAACTGGTAGCCTCCAACCTGATTGCATGCATATTGATTTCTCTGACATCCTGCAATTTCTCCCCCCTCCTGCTTCTCTCTTCTTCAATTTTCTGTTTTCTGTTCTGGCTCCCCTCATATACCTTCTCTTCTCCTCAACTGCCTATCAACTCCCTCTAGTGCTCCTCCTTCTTCCCTTTCTCCTATGGTTGGCTCTGCTATTGGATTCCTTCTTCTTCAGCCTATTATTTTTTCTACCTCCCTTTTTACTTATCTTCCCTCCTCCACCCTCTAACCTTCCCCCTCACCTGGCTTCGCTTACCGTCTGCCAGCATGTACTCCTTCCCACCCCAACCTTCTTATTCTTACTTCCTTGCCTTTCTTTTCCAGTCCTGATGAAGGATCTCAGCCTGAAATGTGAACTATTGTTCCCTTCCATAGATGCTGCTTGACCTATTCAGTTCCTCCAGTATTCTATGTGTAGCTCTTCATTTCCACCTTCTCTTGTGTTGTCATATAGATACATTTAAGGTAAAGATAGGTAGAGGGTATTAAAGGAAATTTTCAATGGATGGGAGGAGACTCTTGGGAAGCATAAACACCAGAATGAACCATTTATTCTGAATGACTTATTTCAGTGCAGTGAATCTAACTAATTTATATAATTTTCTGTCTTTGTGATGTGTCAAGTTGTGTAAGCAACCAAAGAAACACCATTGAATTGTAACCCCAATTGTAATGGATGCTGCTGTGGAAATATGTCTGTAATCCTGAAGTCTTTATGAATTTATAACTTTTGTGAAATGTAATGTGACAAAATGGAACCCATGTGATCCCAGAGTGTTTTGCTGGTTTGTTGAAATGTTTGGATGAGAGGCTTGCAAGAGAGGGTGTGATCTATAGTAGAACGTGTGTCTTATAGCAGGGAGAAAAACAGGACATAGCTGTTGGTGGGGGTGGAAGAAGCCTTAAAGACAAATGTGACTCACTGAAGATGGATGCAGAAAAGAAAGGAATGCAATTAAAGTTGAATTACTGGGCTCTGCAAGTGTATACAAATGATTTGTTTTGAGCTGTAAGATTGAAGCCACCTACCAATTACTTAACATATGGAAGTAGACATTCCCTTGGAAGTACTAAACAAGCTTGAAATTTCATCCACTCTGAGTTTGTTGTGGTCTGTTACTGTATATTAGGAGACATAGCTGAATTGTACATGTTGCCCTACCTACTGTGTTTGCCATTGCCTGTTGTAATTAAGGGCCGATCAGAGGAAGGCACAGATCAGAGATCTTAGGTGTAGGCTGAAAATGAGGTGGTACTCTGCCCTGGGAACAGGAACAGATTTAGTTGAATATTTTTCCAACCATGTTGGTCTTGTGGTTTTTTTTTAATATATATATATATTTTTTTTTTAAACCAACATTGTCCCAGCTGAATCCAACAGCCGGCAGCTCAAGGCAAACATGGTCCAAATTCCCTGAGGTACTTCAGAAGGAGAACTGCACAGGGAATGACATCATCTCATCTCTGACACAGGATTGCATGAGGATCCCAGGGTACTGAAAGGAATTTCCCAGTTTATGTGATTGAACCTGGAAGTAGTCACAAATGTATTGTTCTCTGGGTCAAGTTCACAGAGGTGGAAAGTACCATCAATCTGGTTTCCAGAGTCTTGTTCTTCCATTCCTTTATTTCCAGGTCAGTAATCTGGAATTCCTAATCTATCACCAGTTTACAAGCATCATTATCACAAGAACAAATAGTACAATGGAGAGATTCAGCTATATTTTCCAAGGCTAGCTAGGAATGAACAATAAACATAACATTGTGAGTTTGACCCAGTTCCATCCTGTCAAGATTTTATTAACTATACAACATATTCTTGTTCTGGTGACTGAGTTTTAGTAGTGATCAGTTTACTTGCCTGCCGTTTTGCTCAAAGTGGAATTTTTAATCTTGACGAAAGGAGGAAAGAAAAGTACAGTAAAGTTCCTTTAATTCTAATTATATGTTGTTGTAAGGTGGCCTGGTAACCAGGTGTTGACAAAGGGTTAAAGAGGGCACTTGCACTGCATACTGCCCTTGGCAAATTCCCTTATTATTACTTTCAGTCAGTGGTTGGCAGGTATTCAAAATTTACCCTCATTGCTCTCTGTAATGTGAGGGTTATGTGCTTACCAGTCACTATTTTTTGTACACTTTTCCAGTTGATGCATATCAACACCACTTACAGGTTATATATTACTGTGATTTGTATAAATGGAATTACAGCACTTTTAATTTCTGGTAAATAAGAAATAGTTATGTATTGTTCCACAATCATATTCCAGAGGTGCAAATTCCCAGAAGTTCATTGGTCCGTGACCAATAGAAATCCCCTCTGACCAACAATTAATCAGGCTCTAGTGATCCTTTGACCAGTTACAATTGCAGCTGTCACATCATTTGAAAAGTCAGGACCTGGCCTTACCTAATAAAATTCTGCATGATTTGTTTGAGTTTAATGCACAGACCAGCACCTTTAACACAAACAATAAGTAGTTTTGTGTAATATTCTGTGGTATGTTTAAAATTTCAGCAAGTTTACTGGTCATATATAGAATTTAGATTTGGCCTTCATTGTATCTAATCAAACGTAAGTTTTCAAACATTCATTTTTTTTAGGATTACATTTTTAACCTAATCCTGTTTGGCCTGGATTTAGGACACACCTTTAATTTTGTGAGTGAATCTTGGGCATGATTGTCACAGAAGGTTGTAGTTTGAAAATTTACAAATTAGAGGAGCTTACAAAACTTACTTAACCAGATTTGATAAAAACCTTGCATCGTTTAGCAGAATTTCCTGTCATTTTTTTGTGTGTACAGAATTAAATTTTCCAAATGAGAAAATGTGAAAGAGCAGTAGCTGATAAATTTTTATGGAGGAAGTATTTAGGTTTCTGTTTGACACCAGGCTATATAAATTGCTTCTGATTTTATGCACATTGTTTTTAGTTAATGATTTTCAGCTGTTTGTTGTTCCTCTGATTGCATGAAAATGTACCATATGCTCAGCCAAAGACAAATGATTAGCAAATGAAATTCTGGACAGCTGTCTGACTGAAAGCTTTGGTTGATAGCATTCTGCTATCATAATTAGCTTAAGCTTTGGGTTAATTAACTTCCTACCTGGATATGCATAATAATAGCAAACTCCAGAAAGCGAGAAGCTTTGAGTACATCAACAACATTGCTGTCTTTTTATTTGGTATTTCAAGAGCATATTATAATTTCAAGAGTGATTAATCCTGGGAATATTGTCACATACTGTACATTTTATTTGCAACCAAGATAATACTGAAACAATTTGAATCTATTAAACAGAAGAAATAGTGTTTTAAAATTGTAATTAAAGTTTCTGAAAGCAAATCACTAATTTCAAATGCTTTTGTTGGCAAGAATATCAGATGTATTGGTCTCTTGTAAAGACAGTATGTATGGTGGGGGGGGGGAATGCCAATGCTAATGGATTAAAAAATAAAAATGGTAATTTTAAATTTATTCAAATGGTTCATTAAAGGAATAATTAATCTCTTTCTACACAACTAGGGAAATACTATTAGTGATGTGAATTTACACAAATCTAAAAGCTGCAGCTCTAAAAATGATTCAAATGTAGAATGTTTGCCATTCATTTTGCAGACTAGTTCCCCCAACTGATTAGCAGTAGCTTTTGATTTAGAAGTAATTCATGCTGATATCTTCAGTCATGATAAAGCAGGATCTTCTGAGACAGGGAAGACAAGCAGCCTGTACAATTACCGCCACCTCTCTAATTTTCATTCTGTACTATGGCATTCATGAAAGGCTAACTTTGTCGTCATGTAACTGCAGTACTTATTTTTGGACCGCGATGGTTTGTAATTCAATTTACTGGTTGCGTGGAATGGCAAAAGAGATGACTTTGTCCTCCTACCCACTCCTGTTTGCATGATTTACCAAAGCACTCTGTAAGATGCTCATCATCTTAAGGGTTTGCTCTGGGCTTTGGAGAGCACAAGCTACTGGAGTGTATTGTGAATTTGGAGCAAAAATTGGAGTTTACATTTCCCAAAGCACCAGAGAGCCTAGCACTTAATTCTGAAATAACCCATGCTTGGAAGAGAAAAAGATTTTAATGATTTGAAAAAAAAACATTTCTAAAAGCGTGTCAGTGGACTCAGGAAAGGTTTTGGAAGAGCAAATTTGATTTGACCCATGAGAGCTGCCGTCGCTGCACGTGCTGGCAGTTCGGCCTGCCATACTTCAGATTTGTGTCTCCTGGTCAGTCTGTGGGTTTCATGGGCGCAGTTCTGGTCACTTCATGAAAGTTTCATTCAGCTGTCAAAAGCCATTTTTCAAAATTGGCATCAGTTGGGGAGATGTTGAGGAGACCATTTTCTCAGTCTGTTTAATGAAAGGAGTGGATTCCCCCAGTGGTGTAGTTTACTGGCTAAGGAGCATCATTCTCATAGTGCAAAGGCATTTGTGCTAAGTTATGCATGTTATGTGACCTGTCGTAATAAGGTCTTAAAAAGTTGGTCAGCCCAGATCTTAGGGAAGGACTGGATGATCTTTATTTTAGTAAAACTAAATGAGGAATGTTTAACCTAAAATCAAGTTATCATTCCTCTTAGATTTTCTGCAAAGAAAAATACTGTGGGGGAAAAAATAGGCAAAAGAACTAACAATAATAAATTTTACGATGCACAGAAAAATAAGTTATGTAATGTTATAGTCAGGTGCTTATATGTTATTGTAATGCCTCAAAGAATATTTTTCTGACATGCAAGAGAAACACTAGCTTTACTATACACTACCTATATAAAGAATTCTGGCCTATTTAAGGACAATTTAGTAAAATATAACTCTGTTGCATTGCATACAAAACAATTTTATATAGGGCTTGAGATTCTTCTTTATTTCCCCTAACGTCAGAATTATTTATCTGGCCTATTCCACCCCAGATATGACTGGCTGGGGCACAGTCATTTATATTCAGTTTCCATGGGCCCATGTACTCATATGTACATCATTTTTGAGTTTCTGTGGCTCCCAAGAGATTTACCCTATTCATATTGGAGGTTCCATCATGTAAACCGAATAAACAATGCACAACTCTCTAATATACGACAACAATTCTCTTGAACAAGACGCTAATATATGTAATATTAAAATACAAATACTTCAGACCCAGCATGTTAAAAAGATGTAGATTCTCTGGATAAACCAGCGCTAATCCAGATTAATGAGGAGGAAAGGTGAAAAATTTCTGCTGTCCTTAAATGAAGAAGGATATGAGTCAATTATGCCAGAATGTTGCAATGTAGCTCTTATCTACATGTGGCACTAAACAAGGATTTGTTATGGGATTTCAGAAGGCTGCATACTGCTTCAGTGTTAAGCACCCAAAACTCTAGGGGAGCAGCACTAATTTACTCTCTCGTAAAACAAAATAATATTCATAACTGCTCAAGTGGCTTGACATAAGTAATGATGGCATATGCAGGAAGATTACCACCCCAATAGTGTAATCAAGGTGCTAGGTACTAATGCAAGTTAAATTGAGACAATAATGCCGAAACTTGTGTCCTGGGATTATGGGGGTACTTAAGATGCTGACATTGGCATATTCTGACAGTGTGTCTATCTTGTTTTGAATTCCTGTTTATAGTTAATGCCCTCAAAATTTGTATGTCGTTAACACCATGTACTGAAGTGGGAGAGAACAAGGTTTGGGAGGAAGAGATTCCCTGTCTTAGTTGACTTTTGTCTCTTCTGGTAATTGGTGGCTTTTCTGCCATATTAGAGAGCAGCTCATGAAGTACCAAGGCCCCTGAGGTCTACATAAACATGCTGCTAGCGCTGAAAGTCTTGCATTCCCAAGTGTTGGGGAATAATTTACATACTTTGAATGAAAAGTCATTTATGCCTGCAAAATTGTTATTGCTGGAACAAATTTGAATACTAGTCATATGGAAATCTGAAATAAAGTCATATTAAAATTTGATGCCCAGATCAATATTGCAGAGCCCAGGTAATTAAAGTGGTGTTGTTTATTTGGCTCGAATAAATAACAGAGGCTTAATACTGACTAATTACACACAATTTTTTCCTAATGCAGCAGGATAATAATGTCAGCAATTTAAAGTGACATTAAATGCGAATTAATAAAGGAATATTCAGTATTCTGACTATGATAAAACATTTAAACCATTTTTCTTTTCTCTATTGGTATTTATTTTTCCTTTCAAAGTCTGCAAGTTTATACATATTTAACTGCACTGGACATTATTCAGTCTGTGTGTTAGTACATATTTTAATAATGCTACTGTTTAGGAAATTCTATTTTTTTTCTCCTAGGCTCAATGTCAGGTAGAAGTTAGCAATTCTACCCTTTTAGAAGGGATCAAAGCTGAGCGGAAGGTCAGGATCTCACGCTCAGCACACTTCTCTTATATAATAAATTGCCAATGTTGTTCATTAATTTCTGTCTTTCGAAATGCCAAGTCAAGCCTTCGAAGCAAATCGCAGTGCCCATGTCCCTTGGACAGCTCTCACCATGGTCCAGTAAGACTTTCTGATGAAATTACAGGTGCAGGGAAATGCAGAATTAGAAATACATCTGATGTTGCAATACTTGTGAAGTTATAGCTTTGTTGATGACAGGACAATTCCATTTTTGACAGTTTAATTTACTGTTGCCAGTGGACAAGTGCAGAAGGAGAATGTGGGGTTAGCCACCTGCCCCCTTGCACTGTGTTTCACATGCTGGGTTGCAAAATCATGACTCCCTCAACCTGTCGTGCTCAAATGAGAAGGGTTTCAGCTGGGAAATGGAATATTTCAGTGCATGTAATATTGCCTGACCTCATAAAACAAAAGAAAAAATCTGAGATTCTGACAGCTATTATGAATCTTGTATCAGCGTCCAAATGACTCTCGGGCAAGGTACTGTACATGTTTGTAATAGAGAGAAACAGGGTGCCACATTGACTTGCTATATTGAGCAAAAATGACTTGTTGGTAATTTGTTCTCAGATGTTAAAGAGACTGTTGAATTTACCAGTATGTACAGAAGAATGTTTAGCCTAGAGCAGAATTTAGAAATAGTCTGTACATTGTGGCACTCGGCTGCAGTTATTGGCAGCGTTGTATTGCAGTAGGGGAGAGTATAACAGCACTATAATAAATGTAACTCTGATTCTTGAGGGGTTGAATTCGAGCTTTGAGTTCACAGCTTTGATTCAGCTAATTTTGCATAACAAAACCAGCTGCTGGTGTTAAGAGCTTTTTTGAGTTTTTGTTTTTTTCTCTCTCTCTCTGAGGCTTTCATTGTTTTGCTTCAGTACAATATTGTTCTTCTATCCAGTCGAAGGAGGTAATCATCATTAAACTTTTGCTGCTATTCACTGCTAGGCAATACTGCTACAAACCATCAGGGAGTAGTAACTGAATTTTTCTTTAGCTAATTGGGATAGCTTATGTGTGGACAGGTTACCCTATCTTTCTGGCTGCTGCAGCAATATTTACTCATCTCTTCTTTCTCAACAGGAGCCTTATCCATGATGTGGCATTCTCGGCTGCTTCTTGTTTGCAAGAACTTAAGTGCACTTGAATTAGATTGCAGCTCATGAATACAGCCAGAACGTTGGCAAGTTGAGGGAAAATAAAGCTCGAGGGTCAGGGTTCCGAGCGGCTAGTAGTAACTATGAGCAGTCAGACACTCGGAACTACCAGATAATCATTTCCTGACCCAGGGAGAGGGCAGGAGAAAGAGAAAAAGGGGGGAGCAAGAACAATTTTAAAAGGCAAATAAAAGAACATAGTCGAGAAGATTAGTTCTTTTGCAGTTTAATTTAACTGAAAATGAAGGTCTCTGAATCAAGCCAAGTAGCACTGTGTGTTTTGTTTCTATTCTTAAGCCCTCAAACGATTGTGATTCTTGGATTTTTCAATAATTTTATTCTTGTGCATTAAGCTTTTTGTTTTTCCACTTGCTACTTTAAACTTGTCACTGTGTAATCCCTGGTCTTGACGTTCGTATAGATGGGCTGGTTTTTTTCCTTCGGCTCACCAGCTCTGGACAGCTTCTGTTCATTTGGCAGCTGTTTCAACGTGTACTCTCTTGTCATCTTTAAGTTCAATATATGCTGGTCTGAAGAAGAAAGTGGGATAGGGTGGACCATTGTATTTGGTCTTTGACCTTCTGTGTTGCCCATGAGCAGTGAAGGATAACTTTTGACGAGGCATGTCAGTTGTGACAAGCAATCTAGTTGGGTTGACTGGAAATGTGCTTTACAAGTTTTTTGAAGCTGGAGTTTTGGGTATTGTATGGTGTGTGGTGCATTTGATTTATCATGCACCTGCAACATTTGAAAATTAATATTTAATTTTAAAAATGCAAAGTTTAATCAAAATAATTATAATATGTTCTGCCTAGTTTTAATGTGTAATCCTTTTTTTCTATTTAAATGTGGTGAATTCTTCTGATCTTCCAGAGATTTCAAAATGAATACTGTGGAGCACAATATTCTCTGTTACTGTGCTGTGTGAATTTATAGACTGAATTCACAAAATAATGCACTTCCATTGAATTCACAATTAGGTGATACAAAACATGGGCTGAGCTGAATTGGGTTCAGCTCTGTCCATGATCTCTACCCAACTGTACTAATTTGGGTTGGGTGTGGCCTAGCGAGTTGTGGTGCTGAGGCCATGGCCCTGCAATGTACACACTGCTGGGGACAAAGTGGGTGAAAGAACTGGTTAAAAACTGTGAGGCATCAAACAATTTTGTTAAATTAAACATTCTTAAAAAAAACTATTGAAATTGTATAAAATAACCATTTAAAATCTAACATTTTTAAATTAAAGTGATTAAAAGCATTTTTGAACACAATAAATGAGAAGACCTACTTACCTTTATATTTCGTCATCTCCAAGTTAGGGATCACCATTCAGTTGAATGGGAATTTTGATTCGACACTAGGATGAGCTGGTGTAGAATTGGAAAGGAAAAATACATGTCGCAGCTCTGCTATTGGGCTCTGTGGGATCCAGCAGTGGATCAGAGTGACAGCAGGGTAACATCTGTCCCTTGGGATGTCCTGGATTTAAAGTGGGCCCACGTCGTTCCATGATGAACAGCAATGTAATAAATGTGACTGTGAATCTTTATTTGTTGAGTTCTAGCTGTAAGCTTACAGGTTTAGTTCTGCAAATTTTGCACAATGAAATCAGCTCTTGGCGTTAAGAGCTGAATGTGGGTGTACATTTTGCAACTGTTAGCTACAGCCAGCATGGTTTGATTCATTATGTGACGACTGGTGGATACTGTAGAGCTATTGTTGTAACAGTCTGCCATATTACATTGGACATTTTGGTTTTCTTTCAGTGCACTAGTGCAGGTGCATCATTCTAATGTTGTTAGGTAGATGGTTTAGGTTTGTCTGCAACCTGTGTGATATCTGCCCTGATTCTCTTTTACAGCTTTTCAGTAGGGAATGGATTTCTCTTAATCTCTTATATCCTGCAAATATGCCTTTCTTCCCCATCCCATTCTCAATGAAACACTCCATTGAGTCACCAACATCAAGTCTACCTCATCGTTGATCAAGTGGAAAAATAATTAAATATTTTTGTTAAATTGTATATTTGTGATGGTGAGAAATTTGTTTATTTTTGGTTGCTCTGCGAATAATTTTATCTGCAACTTGAGTATGAAGTGCAGCTTTAGAAATATGACCTGGGTGCTTTGTGCTTTGTGCATGCGCACATGGAGGCCAACAGGCAGGCTGAATGCAGCAAGCGGTACCAGAACGCAGCAGTGGAACTTTTGAGGTACCAGGTGACTTTCAAATTTGGCGTCTGCTTAGTGCAGAGGTTCCCAGTCTTTTTTATGGCATGGACCAATACTGTTAAGCAAGGGGGTCAGTGAACCCCAGGTGGGGAACTCGTGGTTTAGTGTGTTCCTTGGCGTTCACTCTCCTACCTCAACACTCACATTCCTAGGAATGGGTTAATTCCTGAGAGGAGACGTGGTGGTATATAAGATAATAAGACAAAGGAGATGAGTTAGACCATGTAGCCAATGGAGTCTACTCTGCTATTCGATCATGGCTGATTTATTTTCCCTCTCAGCCCCGTTCTCCTGCCTTCTCCTTGTAACCTTTGATGCCCTGACTAATCAGGGACCTGTTAACCTCTGCTTCAAATATACCCAAAGACTTAGCCCTCACAGGCTTCTGTGGCAGTAAATTCCACAGATTTACCACCCTCTGGCCAAAGAAACTCCTACTTATCTCTGTTCTAAAAGGATTCCCCTTGTATTCTGAGGTTGTGCCTTCTAGTCTTAGACTCTCTCACTATTAAAAACATCCTCTCCACAACCACTGAATATAGGTCTTTCAATATTTGATAGTTTTCAATGAAATTAAGAGCCCCCTCCCCTCCATTCTTCTAAACTGCCATGAGTATAGGCCCAAAGACATCAAATGCTCCTCCTATGTTAATACCTTTCATTCTGAAAATCACTCTTGTGAACTTCCTCTGGGCCCTTTCCAATGCTAGCACATCGTGACTAATGCCTTATAACACCTCAGCATTACATCCTTGTTTTAATATTCTAGTCCTCTTGAAATGGATGCTAATATTGCATTTGCCTTCTACTGCTGACTTAACCTGCAAATTAACCTTCCAGAAATCCTGCAATAGGACTCCCAAGTCCCTTTTGTACCTCCCATTTCTGAATTCACTCCCCGTTTAGAAAATAGCCTACGCCTTTATTGTTTCTGCCACAGTGCATGTCCATTCACTTCCCTACACTGAATTCCATCACCTACTTCCCTACAATTCTCCTAATCTAAATCCTTCTGCAGACTCCTTTCTTCCTCAACACTACACGCCCCTCCACTTATCTTTGATTCGTCTGCAAACATGGCCACAAAGCCATCAAATTCCATCATCCAAATCATTGACATATAATGTGAAAAGGTCCCAACATGGACCCCTGCAGAATACCACTAGTCACCGACAGCCAACCAGAAAAGGCTCCCTTTATTCCCACTCTTTGTCTTCTACCAGTCAGCCAATCTTCTGCCCATGCTAGTATCTTTCCTGTAATACCATAGGCTTATCTTGTTTCGCAGCCTTGTGTGTGGCACCTTGTCAAAGGCTTTCTGAAATTCCAAGTCAACAGCATCCACTGGCTTTCCTTTGTCTACTTTGCCAGTTATTTCCCCAAAGAATTCCAACAGGTCTGACAGGCAAGATAGGAAAGATTAGGCTTGGAAACCTGGCTTGGGAATTTGGGGCATTGAGGGAAGAAACATTGGGTGGAATGGATAGTGGGTGTCAGTTAACTGATCTAGTGGAGAATCAGAGCAGTCAGAGATGTAAAAGGGAGAATAAGGTGACTTTCCAAAATTCAGAATTAGGATTTACTTGTCTAGTGTGTGTGTGATTTGTATATATGCTTGAGTGTTTTGCGTTTTGTTAGTGACCTAAAATGTGAGCTGCTGATCTGTAGAAAATGTTATCTCTGAGACGTATGCATTTGTAATGTTTAGGTACAAAGAGTGTTACTTAGCATTGATGTGCAATGTATATCTCATGTTGCTGTGGGAATTTGCAGTGAGTACGTGTGCTAAACAAGCCACATATTCCTAGCCTGTAAAGCCAGACCGTAACAAATGGAAGAAGCCAGTCTGAGAGATTTGGTGTCTTTTTTAATGTCTGAAGCCAACAGTGAAACTTCCAGTATTCTCCAGCCCCGACATGAAAATGGACCAGACTATCACACTGTGTCTTTTATAAGTAATGATGAGAACTGATCCGTGTACGGCAAGATCATGTAAACTGCAGTTGACATTAATGACTGGTTAAACTTCTGTTGTTCCTCTGGGGAGGAATGTAATCGAAGGCCTTGGGAGAACCCCTTGATTTTCATCAAGTATTACTGGGGCAGGTTTTACTCTCTCTATTCAGAAATATGGCCTTTAGTTCTAATACTACCATTCAAAATTATAATCCTTGATATCTTATCGTTTCAGACTACATAAGTAAATAATTTAATTTTGTGTCATTTTAGAATAAAAATCATAATTTCATCACTCTGTAAATGATGTTGAATCTTAAGTAAGTGTGGTTAATGCAGAAAATAGTGTGTGAGGTAGAGTGGGCGCACTCCTTGTGAACGTGGAGCAAGATCGAGGGGTGAATAGCATGCTCATGCTTCCTTATGGGAGACCTGCTGGAGTCAGCCATCCAGATCCCAGCTACTTGGTGTCTTTCTATTATCCTTTCTTGCACGTCAGTGGCTGGTGCTGCATTGCTGCATGCAGCTCCTCTTCATCCTGCCAACCACCTCTACAACTAAACCAAAAGTGCTGAAAAACGCTATTTATTTCTTCTTGTAAATGATCAGTTATTAGTTCAGACGAGTGAACATCCTGACTGAACAAGTACAACAATTGTTTTGATCACTAGAGAGAGGGAAAATGAACGTTCTTTTCGATGTCTAAATCCCATGCTTCCAGCCGTAATGTGAAGCAGTGAAGTCTGGATTCTCTCCTGTTGGGAGAGGTGGGCAAAGAAGCTGGTGCAACCAAACTGCTTTAGTCTCAAACTGAGAAATTCAATTTGGTCACCACACCTAAACATTTAAAAAGTAACTGTTTGCAGAAGCCACCTCCCAGATTAGCTTGGATTGGTCTTCAAGTATTAGCTTAACAAAAAAATAGTTTAATCAAAAATAATAATTTGAATGCCTGTCCAATACCTTCTGCTGGATTCAGCTGATAGTTATTCAGATTCACAGCTTCTGATTGTAGTTCTTGTGAGCTTCATTTGCTGTGAGTTCGAGAAGGACATATGAAATCAGAGCAGGCATTAAACCCCTGGAGTTTTCCCTGGCACTTGGAAAGGTCACAGCTGAGCTGATCTTTGGCTTCAATTCCACTTTCCTCCCAAATCCCACAGACTTGAATTGGTCTGTCATCCAAAAGTCTACCTCACCCTTGGCAGTGTTTTATAACTCAACCTACTTTGTAGTCTAGATTAAAGAATTTCAATGACTTGCAACTTTTTGAGAGGAGAAAAAACCTCCTGATCTGACCTGGCCAAGCCTACATCCTAAAACCATGGTCCCATGTTCTGTACTCCCCCAAGAGAGGGAACACTTCAGAGTTTCACTCCGTACGGTCACCTCAAAACTTGCCTCCTGTTTCTAATGAAATGGGCACTGAATGTATGTTCTGCTGCTGTAGCCCGTCCATTTCAAGGTCCTACATGTGCATTCAGAGATGCTCTCCTACACGCCACAGTTGTAACACGTGGTTATTTGAGTTACTGTCACTTTCTTGTCAGCTTGAACTGGTCTGGCTATTCTCCTCTGACCGCTCTCATTAACAAGGTGTTTTTGCCCACAGCACTGCTGCTTACTGGATGTTTTTTTTTGTTTGTTTTGTTCCCGATTTGTCGTAAACTAAAGATTGTTGTGTGTCAAAAATCCCAAGAGATCGGCAGTTTCTGAGATCCTCAAAACACCCTATCTGGCACCAACAATCATTCCCTGGTCAAAGTCACTTAGATCGCATTTCTTCCCATTCTACTGCTTGGTCAAAACAACAACTGAACCTGTTGACCATGTCTGCTTGCTTTGATGCATTGAGTTGCTGCCACATGATTGCGTGATTAGATACTTGCACTAATGAATAGGTGTACCTAATAAAGTGGCCACTGAATGTACGTTCAATAAGATGAGCTCTCATTCTAAACCTCAGAGAAAATATAGACTTATTCCCCTCAACTTTTCATAATAAGATACTCATAGAATATATAACATTACAGCACAGGGCTGGATGTTCGGCCCACAAAGTTGTGCTGATCTTGATGCCAAATCATACTAAATATCCTCCTGTATATCATCCATATCCCTCCATTCCTTTCATATTCATGTGTTCATCTAAAAGTCTCTTAAACTCCAAGTTGCCTGTTTCCACAATTACCCCTAGTTAACTTTTTCCAGTTATCTACAACTCTCTGTGTTTTTAAAACAAACTTGCCCCTCGTATTGCCTTTAAACTTGTCCCCTCTCACCTTAAATGGATGTCGTCTGCTGTTTGACATTCCTAGCCTGGGGAAAAGATTCTCGCTATCCACCCCGCCTATGTCTTTCATAATTTTAAGAACCTTCATGAGGTCTCTTCTCAGCCTGTGACTCTCCAAGGAGTACAACCCAAGCCTGTTCAAACTTTCCTTATAGCTAATCTAGGTGGTGTCCTGACAACACTTCACCTATGAATCTGCTGGGATCGCTTATTGTGTCTGGTGCTCCCGATGCGGCCTCCACTACGTTGGTGAGACCTGTCATAAATTGTGTCGAGCACCTCTGCTCCATCTGTAAGAAGCAGAACTTCTCGGTGGCCAAACATTTTAATTCCGATTTCCATTTCTGTTCCAACATGTTGTTCCACGACCTCCTCTTGTGCCAAGATGAGGCCGCCCTCAGAGTGGAGGAGCAACACCTTATATTTTGTCTAGGTCGCTTCCAACCTGATGGCATGGACATCAATTTCTCCTGGTTAAAAAAAAATCCCCTCCCCCTCCTGTCTTGCTCCATTCCTACTCCGACCTTTTACCTTTTCTCACCTGCGTATCACTTCCCCCGGGACCCCTCCTCCCCTTTCTCCTACAGCCCACTCTCCTCTCCTATCAGATTCCTTTGTCTCCAGCGCATTACGTTTCCCTGTCACCTGGCTTCACCTATCACCTTCCCCTCCCCTTACCTTTTTATTCTGGCATCTACCCCCTTCCTTTCCAGTCCTGAAGAAGAGACTGGGCCCAAAAAAGTTGATTGTTTATTCATTTGCATAGATGCTCCCTGACCCACTGAGTTCCTCCAGCATTTTAGGTGTGTTGCTTTGGATTTACAACATCCGCAGAATTTCCCATGAGTATCCTGGTAAACCTCTTTGCACCCTATCCACTGCCTCTGCATACTTCCTGTAATGGAGCGAACAGAACGGAATACAATACTTCCAAGTACAGCTTAACTAAAGTTTTCTATAGCTGCAGCATGACTTTGGTACTCTTGTATTGAAAACCCCAAACAATGGTGATAAGTATGCAATGTGCCTTTTTTTTAAAACCACATTATGCAGTTGCATTGCCACTTTCAGTGAACTATGGACCTGGACCCCAAGATCTCTCTGTACCTCAATAATGTAAAGGTATCTTCCATTAACTGCATACTTACTCCTTTGACTTGACCTACCAAACTGCAGCACCTTACATTTGCTTGGATTAAACCCTATCTGCCTCATCTCTGTCCATGTCTGTAACTGATCTATGTCTTTCTGCATTGTTTGATAATCCTTTACACTATCCACAACTCCACCGATCCACTGTAAACTTGCTAATTCACCCATCTTCATTCTTTTCCAAATCATTGATTATACTGTATTATCACAAACAATAGATATCCTGGCTCTGGTCCTTTCATCTTACGAGTCTGGCTAGTGAACCTTGTTTCTACTGCCCGCCGGATAATGATATGAGCCACCGTTGGTCGAGGTAAACTTAGCTGGCTATGTTGTTTGTGCAGTACCGTCTGTGGCCGATGAGACCAATGCAAGAGTGGCAGTCTCTGTTTGCAAAAGTGACACCTATAAGTTGTCTCAGCTCCACTGGAGAAGCAGAGTTTCTTTCTGAGGGCCCGTTTGTCTTCCGCGGCTTTGAGGAATTCCTCCTCGCCTGACTGAACGTCTTGTTTCAGAATGCTTCTCCATCTGGTGTGGTAGGCTGCAATTTCCTCCCAGCACTCAATGCTCATGTCCTGCTTGCAGGCATCCTTGTAGCACAGTTGCGGCGGGAGTGGGATGCCTGAAGCCAGCTCACCACAGAGCAGGGGTTCCCAACCTAGGGTCCATAGACCCCTTGCTTAATGGTATTGGTGCATTGCATAGAAGGCTGGGAACCCCTGCCGTAGAGGATGTAGCCATCTTGCTTGCAACAGACATGGCCCAGTCAGCACAATCGATGCTGCCTGAGGAGGGTATACACACCAGAGAGGCCGGCGCAGGAGAGAACCTCAGCACTGGGTATTCTATCTCTTCAGGAGATGACCAAGATGTGACAAAGGCACCTTAAGTGGAAGGTGCTGAGCCATCTCTCCTGCTTAGCGTATGTTGTCCAGGTATCACTGCTGTACAGCAGCGTTCTGGTGTCAAAAGCATTGAACGCTGCCATCTTTGTTTTGACTGAGAGTTTGGAGCTCCCCCAGGCACATGTGGCGAGGCAGGTAAGAGTTGTTGCAGCCTTCCCGATGTGCTTGTGGATTTCTGCGTCCAAAGACAGATTGTCACTGATGCCGTGTGAACTGAAGAACAGCATTCAGTTTGTAGTTATCAATGGTAGTGATTGGTGGCGCCTCCACATTCTGTAGGAAGACGTTTGTCTCTTTCAGGCTGAGAGTCAGACCAAATTCCTTTCAGGCCTGGGAGAAGTGATCCATCAAGCTCTGGAGTGTGGGCTGCGACTGCTGCATCATCAGCAAGCCAATGTCTCTGATCGTAGCCTCGCACACTTTGGTTTTGGCTCAGAGGCAGGCGAGGTTAAAAAGCTGACTATCTGATCTAGTGTGGCGGTAGATCCCCTCTGTTGCAGTGTCAAGTACATGCTGCAGGAGGTAAGGATCTTTAGGATTTTTAGTTTAGGATAAGGATCTCCTTCCTCAAATAAAGAAACCCAAACTATATATGAGGCAGAGATGCAATTGCATGGAGACTCTGAGTTCTAAATGAACTGTGGCAGCTGGTGGAGCTATGGGTGCACAGTTTCATAACTTGGCTCCAAACCTGACTTCTGGTGCTGACTATGTGGAGGTGCATGTTCTTGTGCTCATCTAAATTATCTCTAGATATTACGTTTTCCTCCCACGCGCTGGAAGTACGGAGGTAAATCGATTAATTGGCCACTGTCTTTTGTGCATATGAGTGGTGTAATCTGAAGGGATGAGAAAATGAAATTGTTTTACGGTTGGTGTAATATGATTGTTTGCTGGTCAGTGCTGTGACGTGAGCAAAGTCATCGGAGAGGCGCCGAAGCTAGTGGATATAGAAGTGTTTCATTCAGCAAAAACGAGCAACAGGCATCATATTGAGACACTCCTGGAAGCAGAGGCTTGCTCAACCCAATATTACATGAGATTTTATATGCTAAAGATCAGAGGTAACAGCAGGCGCATACCATAGTTACAAGTATCTGCAAGCTTCTTTTGGATTGCATATAGGTTTCAGACACCTCTACCTTCACACCAGCAAACATTTTTGACACTCAAAATGAGTGTTAGTCATCATTGTCTGGTTTCCAATCAACTCCACTCTGCAGCTCCATGGATACAATTGTTCAGGGATGCATTTTAAATTCAATCTACAATCCACCTTCAGGTCTGAAGATTGGTTGCTGGTGAAATTCATATTTGCTATTCCCCCTCTCTCCAGAATACGCCCTAACAGTCAGTACAAACTCAGTGGGCTGAAGGACTTGTTTCCATGCCAGATGATCAGTGATTCCAACGTCCCACTACGCTGCATGAATTCATGTGCTAAGCACTAGAGAGCAACTCTTCACTTATTTCTTTTTGCAGTTTTTGCTGATTTTTCAGGAGATTGGTGTAGCACATACTTGGCACCCTAAAAGAAGGCTGCTCTCCAATTTCAAAACAATAGACTCTTTCTTGTAGTAATCTCTGGATGTATATTTGTTTGTTATAAAATTTGCTCATAGTATTGCCATTTATTTTAATTGTAGAACAAAAGTCTTTCTATTTAATAAAAATGCACAAACTGCATTCAGTAGCTTGCTCCTTCTGGCATTACTCTTGAAAGGAAGGCCTAAACATTCACTGTTGTTCTTCTCTCAGCTGACAGGATGTTTATTTTTTACTAAATCTGTTCAAATCTGTACAAATGAAACACACAGGATTCTACTTATTCACTAAAAATTATTGAAGCCAATGCTTCACGGACAGGTCTTGCTGAGTTATTTTGTGCAAATCAAGGAATTATAACAAAAAAGAAGCTTCATCTTCTGAGAGTGTTGCCGAGCCCATCGTCCATTGTTAATCTGTAATCTATGAATCTTGATGGAATTTAACCTGCTTGGATATTGACAAGAATGTAGTGTGTGCACACTGTAATTTGTAGGCCTGGAGTATTTTAGTTCACTCACTTCCAACTGGGACAAGTGGGAAGAGAGCAGAGAATGAATTGTTGATAATAGTGTGTACCAGGTTAAAGAGAATGGCAGGGAAGGGGTTTCAGGAGGAACTTGCAAATGGGAGGGTGATTGAGGATAATGGAGGTGCCAACATGCCTCATGAAGCACAATGAAGAATCCCTGTTGTGATAGTGGCTTCTGTGAACAAATTCCACTCCATTTCAATTCTGGAAAGTAAAGCTCCAACGTATCTTCAAAAAATATGTACTATACATTCAGGAAACTGAATTAGAGCAAAAAAGCAAGAAATGGGCGAAAATGGAAATAATGGCCATTGCTCAGCAGTTTCTGTTAACAATTAATTAAGACTAGATCTATGCATTACCTTTACCTTCTTCACCTACTTAATCTTCCTCACTTGGCTTCAACTATCACCTTCTACCTAGCCCCCTTCCCCTCACTCCACATTCTGGCATCTGATGCAGCACAGAGCGTCATAGGAAGTCATTCCTGCCTGTGGCCATCAAACTTTACAACTTCTCCCTTGGAGGGTCAGACACCCTGAGCCGATAGGCTGGTCCTGGACTTATTTCATAATTTACTGGCATAATTTACATATTACTATTTAACTATTTATGGTTCTATTACTTTTTATTATTTATGGTGCAACTGTAACGAAAACCAATTTCCCCCAGGATCAATAAAGTATGACTATGACTATTTTCAGTCCTGAGGAAGGTTCTCGGCCCAAAACTTTGACTATTTATTCATTTTCATGGATTCTGACTGTTCTGCTGAGTTCCTCCAGCAGTTTGTGTGAGTTGCTTTGAATTTCCAGCAGCTGCAGACTTTCTTGTGTTAACCTTTCCTCAGGTAACTGCCTTATTAGAATAATTAAACTATACCAATCCCATTTTCCTGCCCATTCATAATATTCTGAACTGGTGTCCTCCTCTTCAAAAGAAAAAGGCTTTCCTTCCTGCACTATCAACATCTCTTCCAGTTTGCGCACGTATGTCCCCCTTTTTCAAAGAAAGAATCTTTCCTTCCTCCAGCATCAACGCTGTCCTCACCTGCATCCCTTACATTTCATGCTCGTCTGCCCTCACCCCATCCTCCCGCCATCCAACCAGGGATAGTCCTCTTGTCCTCACCTACCCACACTGGTAGCTTCCGTGTCCAGCACTTAATTTTCCATAACTTCCACCATCTCCAGCGGTGCCGTACAGGAGGCTGCTTAGCAAGATAAAAGCCCATGGAATTACAGTTAAATTACTAGCATGGGTGGAGCATTGGTTGATCGGCAGAAAGCAGAGAGTGGGAATAAAGGGGTCCTATTCTGGCTGACAGCAGGTTACCAGTGGAGTTCCACGGAGGTCGGTGTTGGGACCGCTGCTTTTTACAATGTATGTCAATGATTTGGACTATAGGATTAATAGATTTGTGGCAAAATTTACCAATGATACAAAGATAAATGGAGGAGTGGGTAGTGTTGAGGAAACAGGGAGCCTGCAGAGAGACTTAGATAGTTCTGAGAAATGGGCAAAGAAGTGGCAAATGAAATAATAATGTTTGAAACTGTATGGTCATGCACCTTGGTGGAAGAAATAAACAGGCAGATTATTATTTCGATGGAGAGAGAATTCAAAACGCAGAGATGGAAAGTGACTTGGAAGTCCTTTTGCAGGATACACTAAAGGTTAATCTCCAGGTTGAGTCGGTGGTGAAGAAGGCGAATGCAATGTTGGCATTCATTTCTAGAGGTTTAGAATATAAGAGCAGGGATGTGATGTTGAGGCTCTATAAGGCACTTGTGAGACCACACTTGTTCTTTTTCAATCTTTTTATTAGTTTCATAAAAATAAACGTAACATGGTAGTAGTACAAAATTATTGGGAATACATTGTTATAATTAACATGAGTGATTATAAAACCAGATAACGCTTAAATGATAAAACTCCCAATCATATAGGATACAAATGAGTGAGACCACACTTGGAATATTGTGTGCCGTTTTGGGCTCCTTATTTTAGAAAGGATATACTGACAATGGAGAGGATTCACGAGAGTGATTCCAGGAATGAAAGGGTTACCGTATGAGGAATGTCTGGCAGCTCTAGGGCTGTATTCCCTGGAGTTCAGGAGAATAAGGTGGGATCTCATAGAAACATTCTAAATGTTAAAAGGCCTGGCCAAATTAGATGTGGCAAAGTTATTTCCCATGGTAGGGGTGTCTAGGACAAGAGGGCACGACTTCAGGATTGAAGGACGTCCATTTAGAACAGAGATGCAGAGAAATTACTTTAGTCAGAAAGTGGAATTTGTTGCCACGAGCGGCTGTGGAAGCCAAGTCATTGGGTGAATTTAAGGCAGAGATAGATAGGTTCTTGATTAGCCAGGGCATCAAAGGGTATGGGGAGAAGGCAGGGGAGTTGGGATGACTGGAAGAATTGGATCAGCCATGATATGAATGTGGAGTAAACTGAATGGACTGAATGGCCTACTTCTGCTCCTATATCTTATGGTCTTATGATCTTGTGGCTCCTGCCACCAAGCATATCTTTCCCTGCCCCCCCCCCCCACCAATACTTTCCTCTCTCGGCAGGGGTTGCTCCCTACATGACTGCCTTGTCCATTCACCTCTCTCCACAGAAATCCCTCCTGGTACTTACCCATACAAACAGAACAAGTGCCTACCTGCTCCTACACCTCCTCCCTCACTACTCTTCCAGCATTTTGTGTGTGTTGCTTGGATTTCCAGCATCTGCAAATTTTCTTGCCTCTGTTTATAGTGCTTCTGCTGCTGTGAATACCAGTTCTTTGGTCATGCCTGAGATTTGCAGACCATTCGTAATTGGATGTAAACTCTCACCATATTATAAAGTCAAGCTGGGTCTTGTACAGGTTGAATACCCCTTATCCGAAATGCTTGGGGCCAGAAGTGTTTTAGATTTTGGATTTCAAAGGTTCAAAGGTACAAGTTAATGTCAGAGAAATGTATACAATATACATCCTGAAATGCTTTTTCTTCAGAACCATTCATGAAAACAGAGAAGTGCCTCAAAGAATGAACGACAGTTAAATGCTAGAACCCTAAAGTCCCCCACACGCAAGCAGCAGCGAGCAACAATCCCCCCTCCCCCACCAGCAAAAAAAAGCACTGGCACCTCCACTGAGCACTCGAGCATGAGCAAAGCAATAGTGAAGACACAGACTTGCAGTTACCCAAAGACTTTGTGTTTCACCTGATATTTGACGTACCGCAAGTTCTCTCTCTCCCTAATAAAGGAGAAAGAGGTGTCTCCATTTTCCCAGTGAGCGGGGAGACATAACACACGACTCGCTGGTTTACGATGTTAGAAGTCCGTTACGTTGCTTTTTTTGAGCTCTGTGTCTGAAGATCGCAAAGATCCTGGGTCTCCAGGCACACAGTCATGGATATTTTGACTCCCCCGACAACAGACGAGTCTCCTGTTGTGACACCGACATGTGATCCGTCCGTCTCCAGAGCCCCGAGATCCGAGGCTTCCAAATCTGAGCTGAACTCTTAGGCTGAGCCTTTGGCGTGCCGAACAACGTCCAGTCCTGAAAACCCGAGAATGGGTCCCATTCCCACAAAGAACGAAGTCAGCGTGTAACTTCAGATCAGGGTCTTCAAAAGAACCCGAAAGGGAAAAATAGAGATATTAAAGATGGAACTAGAGCTGTTTCTGAAGATGAAAGCAAAGGATTTTATTTGGATATTGGAATATATAGCTTTGGATGGCCATAATTTTCGACAGAATTTATGTGCTACCTGTAAGCGGTTTTTGTTTTACACTTGCTCATCACACATATGTACTGACCAGTTAAAATTATTACATACCATTAATAATTTTGCTGTACTCACTGTATACCCATGATTGTGTAGCCAAGTTTCCATCGAACTCAATATATAAGTTTGCTGATAACACCACAATTGTAGGCCGTATTTCGTAATGATGAGTTTGAGTACAGAGAGGAAATTAAGAACCTGGAGGCATGGTGCAAAGACAATAACCTATTCCTCAACGTTAGCAAGACGGAGGAATTGGTTGTTGACTTCAGAAGGAGTAGTGGACCGCACGATCCCATTTACATCGGTGGTGCGCAAGTGGAACAGGTCAAAAGCTTTATGTTCCTCGGGGTCAATATCACAAATGACCTGACTTGGTCCAACCAAGCAGAGTCCACTGCCAAGAAGGTCCACCAGCGCCTTTACTTCCTGAGAAAACTAAAGAAATTTGGCCTGTCCCCTAAAACCCTCACTAATTTTTATAGATGCGCTGTAAAAGCATTCTTCTAGGGTGCATCACAACCTGGTATGGGAGTTGTCCTGTCCAAGACCGGAAGAAGCTGCAGAAGATCGTGAACGCAGCCCAGCACATCACACAAACCAATCTTCCGTCCTTGGACTCACTTTACACCGCAGGCTGTTGGAGCAGTACTGCCAGGATAATCAAGGACACAACCCACCCAGCCAACACACTTTTCGTCCCTCTTCCCTTCAGGAGAAGGCTCAGGAGCTTGAAGACTCGTACGGCCAGATTTGGGAACAGCTTCTTTCTAAGACTGCTGAATGGACCCTGACCCGGATCTGGGCCGAACCCTCCAAATATCCTGACCTGCCTCTCGTTTTTTTTTTGCACTACCTTACTTTCCCTTTTCTATTTTCTATTTATGATTTATAATTTAAATTTTTAATATTCACTATCGGTTTGTACTCCAGGGAGCGCGAAGCGCAGACTCAAATATCGCTGTGATGATTGTATGTTCTAGTATCAATTGTTTGGCGACAATAAAGTATAAAGTGTAAGTAAAGTACCATTAATATAATTTGTGCAAGGTAACAAATGCAGCGCAGCAGCATTGGGAGAGTACCAGAATCAGCTGTTGAACAAAAACAAACAACAGTAGGCTTTCAGTCTCCACCTATGAGAGACTGTGTTTTGATTAAAAGGTTACAGTTACTGCATTTGTAACTTAATCTTTTTTAGGTTTTATGTAAGGTATAAAAACAATCAGTATTGTAGATTTGTCCTGGTGTTAGATTTTCGTCAATGACTAGTTTTGCAAACTCATAAAGGAACTTCCCTCCTGCTTCCTTAAAATGTTTTAAATCTTTAAAAATTTAAACCAGCCTGCTGAATATTCACAATTACCTTCAATTTTTAGTTTGTCATGATAGATCTTTGCTTGTTTCATGAACAGCATACTGTTAAATGTTCTCTCTCATACTGATGAATCCACTCTTTCAATATACATTCAAGATCTTCATTTTTCACTTTTTGCAGTGTTTTTCTATTTCTCGTTAACTTCATTACTTATCTGAGGTCACTTCTCAGAACTGCCTGTGTTGTATAGAGACCTATGCATCACCTAGGAACATTCCCAGCACCTTCTGGACTTTTCCATTTGTGACATCATGTTAGAGCTCAAAAACAATTCGGATTTCAGAGGTTTTCGTATTTTCAAATTTCAGATAAGGACTGCACAGCCTGTCAAAACAAATGACAGAGTGGGCCACTGTCAATTTCTGTATTAAGTCACAATCCTTTCCCAAATTGACCTCCTTTCTATTTGTAAGATGGTAAGAAAACTAAAGTGTAGCATTACTGCAGAATTTTTAAAATTCTACATATTTTTTAAAGAAACCATAGTTCAATTACTGCCTCACTGCTAACCTATCTTTTGTGCTGTCTGGACAAATTCCATGTTGTCAACAACAGTGCTTTCTTCCAGTATGCCTGAGTTGTGCTATCTGCAGATTCCTCATCTATAATGTGATTTTGGCTCTAAAAGCAGGCTGCATGTGTCTCTTCGCCACACATAACAGCTGCAGCTGACTGCGAGCTTCACCAGCGACTCCAGGGTACAGCTGTTCCCATAACTTATCTACCCTTGTGGATGTTTTCAAAAAAAATTGGTTCTTCATTTTTCCTTTTGCCCGCCATTAGTTTGGTAACGTATGCTTCTGAAATTAAAATTGCAGTAACCATGAAAAGGCAGTTGAAAAATACAGATTGTACCAGAATTAAGCCCAAGGGAGGAAACATGTAGGGTTGGAGCTGGAGGATTGGAATGTGAAGTTACATATCAGTAACAGAAGAAAATCACAATAATTTGAATGTTTTTATAGCTATGTCTGATGAAGAACTTCATGTGTAAAAACAAACTGTGCATAGTTTATCTTGTAACTGTAGAATCTTACATATTTATATAGCAGAACAGTATATATTAGATTTTCCATTCCTAGACTTATTAGAAAAATTGTTTTTAATCCATTTCATTGAAATTGCAGATTAAATTCTGTTATATACATTACATGTATTTAGAAATGCCATTTGGGAAAAGGAATACTTCACCGTTTGACAAGTTTTGCTCTACTAGAGGATGACCTTTAAACTCCAAGCTGGCTGCTTTAGAGAAAGGTCTGCATTGCTGCTAGCACTTAGCACTTGACACCTCTTACTGGATGTGAGGCTGAACTTGCGAGACGAGTGGTGTTAGAAAGACATCCTCCTAGCAGTATGATTTCATCTGCAAGAGGTCTCTAAAAATAAACTTGGTCTGTGTTAACTTCTTACAATACTTCACGCTTAAACTCGTACATAAATATCCACCACATTAACAGAAGTTAGTGCAGTTATATATTTCAGTCAGTGGCTTTCATGCAGGTGATTTTATTTTGTCATGCAGTGGACACAGAAGTTTCAAAAGTGAAAACATGTTTAAAGCATTTAAATTAATATAAGAAAGTACAAGTGCTATAGAGACTCCTCTATTGGTTGGCAGTGAAAAGATCTTGATCAAAATCTGCTCCTATGGCTTATGGTCTTATGGTCTCAAATCACCACTTAATCCATGCATTTTATTAGCTTAATTTTATTCAGATATTATCATTTTTATATTGTGAACGATGCTTTGTAATTCATGTAAGTATGGAACAACATAGGTTAGCCCTGACTGGCGAGGCCAAATACAGAGAGGTGCGGAAAGCTGGGTGGCAGGGTGGAGATGCGTACCTGCCAAAGGAGGTGCAAGATGCTCTTTCCCTCCGCTAGCCTGCAAGTCACCCTTGAGCAAGGTGTAAAACCTGCTTAGCCTGCCGATCAGGGTCAAGTGAAGTCGCGGGAGCAGGTGGTGGATGGTCGTATGAGCAGCTGGTGCATATCAAGTCCTGGTTATGCGAACACTAATGCCAGACAGTCTCTGAAGAGTATTGATAATGGCTGGGGTCACCTGTCTTTAAAAAACATTGCCCAGAAGAAGGCAATGGCAAACCACTTCTGTAAAAAAAAAAATTGCCAAGAGCAATAATGGTCATGAAAAGACCATGATTGCCTACGTCATTTGACACGGCACATAACAAGTGAACAGCAAGTTGGCTTTTCATTGTAACATCTCAACTTAAAACTACATTAGGTTTGGCTTCCCATAGGAAAGTACAAACTACCTTCTAAAAATTCTTAGAAATATGTCAGTGTATATTGCATTTGAGTTATAAATACGTTGGACCAGTTTTGAGGTTGAAATTAGATCAAGAAGCTTTGAGATCAGTTTTTAGTGTAGATTCTGATCCTCCCAATAGCTTTGTATATGCACTATTATGAACACATCAAATAGCAGGTAACTTTTCTCATGAAATGAAACTTGAAACAAAGTTTAAAGCAAATGTGTGTGTCTGGATTTGCTTCCGTGGTAAACAATATACTCAATGGCTACTTTATTAGGTATAGGATGTACCTTATAAGTAGTCACTGAATGTATATAAACTGTATGTTAGGCTATTGTGGCTAATGAAGGATTTGGTTAAATATGTGCATGAAAACTTTAAATACCTTGCATGTTATGTTCTGACATTTTGCACAACTTGAGTCCTTCAGCTCTACAAGCTGCAGTTGACTTCAACAGCGTTATCATACTCTGTTAGCCCGTGGCATGCATTGTATGGGCGGAAGCCATGTATTAAAATGGAGCCAATATTCCCTGCAGGATAACGAGGAATGACCTAGAGAGCAATACTGATGAAAGTATTTTGCAGCTTGCAGTTTTTGTTACATGCTTCCCCAATCTTCGGAAATAAGTTTAAATGTTCAGGTAGCTGGCTGTGTGACTTTATAGATTGTGGTGGCTTTTTAAGCTGATGGTAGTTTGTGTTATGCTCACTAGCAGCAGGTACTTGAGTATATTTTTATCTTGGTCATTTATTCTACCCCTCTGTTATCAAGGACTTCACCATGGGCAGAGAATGTTACCTTCCACTCACCTTAGTCCAACTGCTACTAGATTCACTACTCTCAAAAAAAATTGTTAACTTTTGCCTTTCCCTGAGCTCTTGCGTTGTCTCCTTATCACAGTCAGTCAGATAGAGAAAAATTGAATGCCATCCAGTATCGTTAAATTTATCGGTACTACTCTGTATAAACTCTAGTTGGAGCTGGCGGCAACACAGTCAGACATAATTGAGTGACATATTTTGGTTCAAAAGTCACATTACTGTGCTGATATTTGTAACTGCTCACAATCAGAAGAAAAACTGTATGAACCTTATTTGCAAATGCATACATGCACAGGCACTTAAGCTTATATAGGTAACTAAAGATGGCAGAATTGATTAATTTATCCAAGCAGCACTTGCTAAGCCTTCAATGAAATTAAACACCTTGTAGTTATTTTTGCTGTATATATATATATATATGTGTGTGTGTGTGTGTGTTTGTGTGTGTGTGTGTGTGTGTGTGTGTGTGTGTATATATATATATATATATATATATATATCAAAAATATGATTTACATTAAACGTTCACTTAAAGATTATGCATATGACTTAATAAAATGTGTAGAAAAATGTTAAGTCAGGTTCTTCATGGAATATTTTCTTATGCATTCAGCTTCTACATGTTTACATTCATTGTGCATACATCTTTTCACACACTCGAACTTGCTGAAAACCCTCTCTCACACGCACTTACTGGTCTCACATGTCAGATAAGTCCTCTCTCACAATCCTTCACATAGACGTACACCTTACAGCACACCTTTGCGCATGTCTTTTTTTTGCATACTAGTTCAAATTCAGTGCTCTTTGATGCCATTTTAGACTCTCTCTCTTAAGCATCTAATACAGTCACAAATTATCAGATACCTCACTTGCTCTTATCTCTTCTAACGCAATAATAATCTGAATTTCACTCTCACTCTAGTAATCATAATCAACCCAAAGACTGCCTTGCCGAACAGAAATGTTATCTTTTTTTCACTAGTTTTTAGTCTCGTGCCCTCTCTTTTTCAGAATCTTGTGAGAATTAAAAGTCTTTGTTTTAGAGCACCATGTGTCGTTAGGATGAAAGTGAAATTATGAAAACACTTAAAGGGAATGGAATTTTAAGGATTTTATTTTAAAAGAGAAAGAAAGCCAGAATGCTTTTATTCAAGAACAAAGGGGTTTTTCATTTCACTGAACCATTTTAGAATATTTGATGTACCTAAATGAAACATCTCTGTTGCAATTATATTCAAAACCTGAACAATGTTACTTAATGACTTGCAGAGGAAAAAAAGCTGAATGTTTAAAAGGAAGCTTATTTCTCCAATCATTCAAATAACTAATCTTTTATAGAAATCAGCATTTGGAGTCTGTTACTAAGAACACATTCATTTTTCCTTTGTTTGAAATAATAAATGTAGCGACCTCCAGTTTTGTGAATATTAAGAACCTTAAGTGCCAATGTACATCTTGTCAGTGATCAATTCAATATTTATTTTCTAGGGAAGGGGACCTACTTGTGCAAAGCAGATTGTTGTGCCTCTGGTCAGATTTTCCTCACCTTGCATAATCTTTTCTTTCATTCTCAGCTCTGAGACCTGTAGCAGTCCAGCACACATAACATCTGCTGTGATCCCCTCATGTAGTGTTGCATCTTCAACGCACATAAATGACTTAAGCCACCGTTAATTATAATATCCTCAATGCGTTGTATCTGCAGCATTGCATTGTTGCAGAATGATTCCGCTACCTTTATCTTAATAATATTTGAAAGCAAGAAGATAGAGTATCACGTGGCCCTGGGAGGCAGGCTCAATCCACCACACTGAGCTTGTCATCTCAGCCGCATTCCCATGGGCAGAAGCTGATTGTATTTCTGTGCATCTGGGAGTTGGGAAAATTGGGAAGGGAGAATCAACTCTTGTGCTCTGTGCACCCAACGAAGTCCAGCTCTGGTGGTGGCTTGGGAAAAGGGCTGCCAACCCAATTCTCAGTGTCAAAGGACTTACAGTCTGAGAAACAGAACAGGGAAAACATGAAGGCAGATACAGAGCCTTAGAAATGTTTATTTCATTTAAAATGAAAGGCATTATATAACCTTTTTTTTATCACCTGGTGCTATTTCATCTCACTTCATTTATTTTGAGTGGCCCATAAGGAATAGCTTAAGTAGGATTCAGATGAAAAATATAGATTTCTGTGCTCCTAAATAGATGTTTTTAAAAGTTGGTCATAAAGCTTATTTTGAGACTTGAGCTTCAAAAATAATAATTTTATTGGGAGGGGAAAAAGTGCTTATTGAAACATTGCATCTGTAATTCTTGTAAACAGTTTTCAACCTCTCTCTCCCATATTGAAACTCCTGACCAGTGAATGTTTCTGTTGTTGTCTGTTAGTCTCCAGTATCATGCCACGCCCAAGTGGCTGTTAATTAAATATGATCACTTCCTGTGAGCGCTGGCTGGGTAACTCAACCACCGGAGAAGTACAGCTAAGGCCAATGATCTGCTCATTGAATATCCAAGCATGTATTCTCACAGTAAAGACTAAATAGTGAACTGGAACAAAAAACTATTCCTAGCACACAGCCATTGTCACTGCTGAGATCAACTAATTCAGCTCTATTAATGGACTGTACTAATCTATATAGTTTGGTAATCAGAACTGGCTGAGCTGTTTAGGGAGTCAAACAGTTTTGTAATTTGCTCCAAAATTTGTGTGTAATTGCCAAGTGACAAAGCTAAATGCTTTAATGTGCAATGTGACCAATCATAAAAATGCTTGTATTGACTTGTTTATATGAAAATGAGTATTTTATTACAGATATTCTTCTTTGAAAGCCTTCAAATGTAGTAAGAGAGCTGGAATAATGCACTTTGTGGTTACGTCTGGAGAATGTTCCTTGCATCATCTTATTCAAATGCAATAAAACTCTCTAAAATGGTATCAGTCCTGATGAAGGATCTTGTTGACTGTACTCTTTTCTATAGATGCTGCCTGGCCTGCTGAGTTCCTCCAGCTTTTTGTGTGTGTTGCTTAAAATGGTATTGCTGTGATTTCATGCGTCTGGGGTATTTTAGAACATAGAACATCGAATAGTACAGCACATTACATTTTATCTACTTATGTCTTTAAAAAAAACAAAAACAGTATGTACTTCTTTGCAAACATGATGTGGTAATTTGCAACTTTGCAAACTTACTGAGTTTTTTTGATGAGACAAGTATCAATTAAGTACATTTATCAAAAGCCAGCGCATCTAAAAAAAAATCAGTCTAAATAATCTCCACATTGTAATTTTTTAAGGTAGGTAAAATTAATGTTGCTCAGATAAAGAAACTGAAACCAATGCTTACCCAAAATAAAAAAGCAAGAACTCATAAATGGAATTAAATTTTTGCCCAGAGAGACATCAGTAGTACAGGTGCAATAAATGCTGAAACAACTGTATACTAACATGGAAAAATAACAGTTCCATTATTTCTATTGTTTCTTTCCCCAAGGTAAAATATCAACAGCTATGCTGTCTAGAGAATCTTGTAGTTTATACATTTGATTGAAGCAAGAAAAGTGGCTAAATTATCATTTCTGTTAGCAGTAAACAATCCTTGAGTAAACCTCCTGACTACAAATCTTTTAAGGATCCTAATACAAGCTTGTTGAACAGGAATAGCTATAATAAGGAAACAAGTGTCTTTCAGTGATTGTGTTCTGCTTTCAGCTATAGATGACAATCATGTTGGATCGTTTTTGATTTGACAGAATGCTTCATTTTATCAGCTTTCTATGTGCCCTATTATTGAATTTGGTGCTGCAGAGCTTTACTGAAGATGACTAAAATGCCTTTTTTACATAAAGCCTACCAGTCTGTGAATGAATGTAAATGCATTTTTTCTGTTTACATACAAAGTTAATTGCGATTTAAATGCCCTATTCATTTCATAAATGTAGCCAAAGGCTTTTTATTTGCTTGAAGCATTCAGCGCAGGCAGCAGTTTATATGTAAACTGGAGTCAGTTGCTTCATAAAGTGAATTTCCGGACGAAATAATATAGTATATATCAAAATCTAGATAGGTAATGGGAAATTGATTGTGACAATACAATATTAGAAACACATCTCCATAATATTTTATTTATTATACTTCCCACCTTTTACTGTCAGGGGAAAATATTTCATCTTGCACTGCGAACTCCAGTCTGTGGAGATTTTGACCTCAATATTCTAACACAAATGAATATAGTGTGTAAGGTAGCGCAATTTTCCTGTGTAAAATCATGCATAAAAAACAATTCATTTGAAGCATCTTAATGTTTCCAAATTACTGCAGGTAATTTTTACAGTTTAATTCCTGTGAGACTACATTTTAAATGAACCCATAATTCAATTTTCAGATTTTTGCATTTCAGATATTCTTCCTTGCTTGCGGTAATTTACTTTTTGCTTAAGTTGTGTTCAGTATCTGATTTATAAAATTTGTATGCTGCTAGCCTTACACCTAATGTAAAAAACAACAGCAAAGAGATTACTTGATTTATTTCTCTCTAGCAGGAACAGAGAAAGGAGATTGGCATTTGATTCAAAGGAAAGAGTTATCTGGTACTGTGCAATTTTTGAGTGGGTTTTCACTCTGTACATCCAAGTAAAACAAAGTGAAAAGAATTGGACATTGAATTCAAGACACCATATATTACATTGCACTACTGTAAATGTAAAGTGCTTTTAAAATGTTTTGACCAATTTTGTTCAGGTGGCTTGAAGAAAACCTGCTTCCATCAGAAGTTCCTTTGAGACCTTTGAGATCTTAAATTAATTAAGAGAAAGCCAGATAACATGCGACTAGTACTGTAAAAGTAGTTGAAAAGCATTAGTTGACCAAGCAGATGGACACTTCTTACACAATGGAAAGTGGCACTGCAGTTTTCACGCTTGCAGGGTTTCCATTCCGATGGCTCTGCTGCGCCTTTTCCTGCGGCTGTGGGATTTTTCAAAACCCTTTTCCATGTCTGTCCCTTCAATAGAACACTCAGAGTATCCAGTTTTATTAATGTCCAAAAGCGTAAATCACAGTCCCATATTTTGTCATTCCAGTCATTTTAGTCACTAAAGGATTACTTCAACTGACTGAACTCGGCTGTTATCTGTTTGAGTCTTTGCAGCCAGGTCATCTCAGGGGACTGGGAACAAGCTTTCTGCCCCCTTAGCTGTGTCGAGTGGATGGCTTCAGCTGGACTAGTTTTTTTTTGTGATTGATGCATTTTCTGTGCTACTGTATCCCACTTAACAAAAAAAAATGTAAACTGTTCTGAACTAATAGAAAATGAAATGGATAAGCATAAGAGAAAGTTTTACTAATGTACTTTGAACATTATGCTTGTTGAGACAAACAAGTAGTTGAATAATTCAAAGATGCTGACTTTGATCTGCTGCACATACTTTTAGATTGATTTCTCATGTTTCTAAGAGCTAGAAAACATTTAGGAGATTAAATGCAAAAATCCTTTGAATATTGTTCTCATCAAATATAATTTATTAGTTTTATTGGCAATGATTCTGTATACTTGTTTTAACCTAATTGATACTAAGTACCTTAAGTCATCCTCCATAATGATTCTGCTTACTTAATACACAAGTGGCGGGCATTTTGCAATAGAATTGTAGAAATGCATGAAATATTACAATCTAATATTCCCTGTTCTTTAAATGGCTAAAGAACAGTCTAGCTATATATGGTTTAGTTATATGTGTGTTTTCAACAATAATGTTGGAACAGAATGGTTTCTTTTGTTCTTGCACATATTTGCTGGAGAACTCAGTTTTAGTTTAAGTATGATAAAATGTATATTTTACTATAAAGCAGTGTGGGCCTTCTGAAAGCCACGTTGCATAAGTGAGAACATAAGGAATATTAAAATCACTTGTATATTTAATCTAATGTAATTATATGTTACACTTTCTGTCACAGTGTTTGAAACTTTCTGATATCAATTCCGCTGTTTATTATCTGCAAAATGATTTGATATGTATTTAGTTTAGATTCGGCTTTTAAATAAAACATAACGGATTAATCAAAAAAGTAATAGCGAAGAAACCTATTTTTCGAACTGGTTTTCTTCTCGTGTAAAATAGCACTTAAGCAACTTCTGTGGAATTCAGCTATTTTGTCACCAGGGATATCTTAAGATTTTCAATTACCCGAGCACAGGAGAATGAGATGTGTTTTATTTTTAACTGAAGCCCCCGTACAATCCAGGTGGATCATTGTAAAATCTCTATGCTTTGATACAATTTGTCCTTAAGATTGCAAAGATGATACAGTTCTCTATCCATATGAAATTCAAATATTCCAAGTAGTTGAGCTTATGTTTATCGTGTTTTTAGTCTATTTGAGGGAATATAAATGTTGCATTGGTTTGCAATTTAAGAACCAAAATCATTCCAGACAAGGTCAAATGTCAATTAATAAAATTCCAATAAAAGTGAAGTTATATCATTGCCTCCTGACCAATCAAATTAACATGTTTAAAAATACAACATTCCCAGGTTAGCAATAATAATTCAGACACATACTTATCAAATGCAAATATACAATATTCAGAGGATGAAAATATTGAAGGTAGATGTGCAAGAATTAAAAGACTGGAATAATGTAAATCCGTGATTCTGTCTGAGAGTGGTTGCTTGTTTCACAGGATAGTGTTGTCTATTATTTTATAGACCTTAAGATAACAATGAGTTGAAAGTGACAATAAAAGCAAAATAAAATCTGTTGTTAAGTACCTGAACAAGGAGTAGAATTGTCCCCCCAATATTCTTATAATTTGCTGATGAATGAAGTGTGAATAGAAGAAATCACCCTTCGTGTTTGCTCAGTCTGCACTTGATTATTCTTTTACTGTGCATGAGAATACGACACAAGCAGGACTCGCAGACCACTGATTCACCTACAGTTGTGATGCCAGAAATCTGTAAATCTCTATAGAGTTTATGCTGTTGCCAGTGCTTTGCTTGATGCTAAGTAAAATAAATCAGACTTTGGCAAAATTTAATTTCATCAGTTATTAATAGGTCATTTCTCAATGTGTATTCATTCAGTTCAAAATATTTAAATCATCTGAATTTTATGATGCAAATTTTATTTCTTTATGAGTTCTAGAAAAACTGTTAGTTTTCTAAATAGAACAATGAGAATTATAGACTATAATGAAATAGAATTAATTAAAATAACTTTTTGTTTATAGCAAAGACTTGGGGAAAGGGCTGGGGGTATCTCATCAAATGTTCTCTTCAGAGATGGTGCAAGATGGTATTTGAAACTTTGAAGGGTTTGTAAGATTCTGATGAACTTTCAATTGATGCATGTTTACTTTTATTCAAGTTATCAGTGTGGGCTACTGTATGTTGTATCTTTGTGAGTTTTCACTAATGTTTTGCATGCGTGGTTAAAAAGATTAACTTTTGAAGCTTGATGTAGTTGGAAAGTCAGCCTGAATATTATTTAAGTATATTTGTTCTGTATCTTGCGTTCCATAAAATTTTTAAAAAATTTGCTTTGATCATTTTATGCTCTTGTTTCACAACTGCTCGAGTTTAGCTACCTTAAGTGCTTGGTTTATTTTCCAAATGCATTTGCTCAGAGATGGAACAGGCTTTGCCTTATATTGGCAGGGTTATGGAGTTAGATTCCTGGTAGAATCCTCCAGAGATAAAAATGATCACACTCACTCATAGCAGAAGAACTTAAAGTACTACATACAGTAGATAAGTTCCCAGAATGCTGTCATGATTTATTCAGCAAATAACAATGGAGAGATGTGCTGCAGACATTCTGTTTAAGAATATAATGTTTTTAGTAGAAATATTTTTTAAAATAGATTTGAAAAATTCAGACAAATGTTTTAGTCATCGAAAGTTTCCAGACATTTGGATCATAAGTATGATTTGTTTTATTTGTCATGCAGTATTTTCATCAATAATTTAACTTGGTGCTTTAAAATAGACCGTTGTGAAGACTTTGTAAAATTTTGTTTTTTTTACTTTAAACTATTTTAATGTCTGTGTTCTGAAATATCAGTTGGATTATTTGTTTATTAATGAGTCTGTGGTATTTTAATTGTGCTTTAAGATAGTTACGCAAAGTGTTATTTTATTGGTATTGGATTTTTCTTGGCTTTACCAGCATGCCCATGTGGAACTACTGGCATATACCTACAATTTCAGCATTTCCATACATGGAGTCTGAATAGATTCTTATATTGAAGAAGTAACTTGCTTACAACCTCTTGTATTTTTGCAAATTTTTTGATGGAAAGAAAACTAGTTATACTTGAAATTATTTTGCTTAACTTGATATTTCATTTAGTTGGTATTTAAAGATTCTGAATATAATTTGCGCTTGTTTTGTAAAACAAAGCAAATAGTTTTAAATCAACACGCACAAAATGCAGGAGGAACTCAGGCCAGGCAGCGTGTCTGGAAATGAATAAAGAATTGACATTGCAGGTTGAGGTCCTTCCTCAGGCCCAGAAAAGAAAGGGGCAGATGCTAAAATAAAAGGTGGGGGAAGGGAGGGATGGTAGCAAGACGGTGATAGGTGAAGCCAGGTCGGTATGAAAGGTAAAGTGTTAGAGAGAAGGGAATCTGATAGGTAAGAGGAGTGGACCATAGGAGAAAAGGAAGGAGAAAGGGACTCTTGAGGAGGTGATAGGCAAGTGGGAAGAGATAAGCGGCCAGAGTGGGGAATAGAAGAAGAAGAGAGGGGGAGGGAAATATTTTTTTTACCAGAAGGAGAAATTGATATTCATGCCATCAGGTTGGAGGCTACCCAGGTGGAATATAAGGTGTTGCTCCTCCTCCCTGAGGGTGGCTTCATTATGGAACAAAAGGAGGCCGTGGAGCAACATGTTGGAACGGGAATGAAAATGTTTGGCTGCTGGGAAATTCAGCTTTTGGCGGATGGAGTAGAGGTGCTAAATTTGTTCATTTCTAATTTAATCTTTAAATATACTTGATACTTTTGGGTGATAGTGAACTTGGTCGTTGGGGGTGGGGGTGGGTGTTGTGCCTTGCTGTCTGTCCAGGGTTTCTAGAGCAGTTTCCTGGACAGTAATTGTCCAGCACTCCTATTCCTCATTATAGTATTTGAAGGCAATCTGTCATGTAGGGCTTTAACCTTTCAGCTGGCAAATTGATTGGTCTGGTAATGTTGGAGCTGTGGGTAAGTTGCAGGCCCAACTCAGCAAAATCCAAGCTGATGTGACAGTAGTCTTCCATAGCTTCCAGTACTGCAGAGCCAACCAGAAGATTGTGCTGAACTTTTTGGTTTTTGAATCATGAAATTAAGAGTCCATTCAGCCCATTACGACAGTACCAGCTCTCTCTAGACCACTGAGGTCAGCCTCATTTCACTGTTATTTGCTCTTGTGCCTGCCTATTTGATTACCTTTTGATACCCTGATTGACTCCATTTCATATAACTTGCATTCAATAAGTTTTCATTATAAAATACTCTGCATTTAAAATGAAAGTTTGTGTTTAGTGTGATCGTTAGAATAAAATTTGCATAACAAAGTATTCGATCCTCAAAGTTTACATTTTCATTTCAATAAATCTCCTCTTCATCACCATTGTCATTTCTTCGTGGTGTTTTGCCTGTTCATTATAAATATCCTTTGTCATAAAATTCATTGCTTTTAACCATTGAGATACAAAGAAAAGTCTTGAACAAGGTGCAAAAGTTTGTACAAATTAACTGTTATATATTATATGTTCTGTGCTGAAGTTAAATGGAACTTCAGTCTGGCAGTAAGTGTACATACAGTCTTGAGCCAAGTCATCAACCAGAAGTCACCAATTTTTTTTAATGCGCTGAACTGCCTTGCTTATAGGAAGATGCTTTCAGTGAATGCAAATAAACTACTTAGGTCTGGCATGGTATATAACAGTCTACAGTTCACGCTGTTTTTATACTGTACTTTCCTTGTTCCGAAAGGGCAGGTTGAGTTTGCAGTTGAGGTTGGTGTAGCAAGAGTGGGAGCAGTTTCAAAAGGTGCTCTTTCTCCTTTTCACTCCTTCCTGCACTGTCCCTACTGTTGCCAAGAAACTCTGTTTTTATTCTCATGTATTTTTTCCCCTCCAAGTTTTTCTTAAAGGAAAGTTTTCTACTTTTCAATTTCTACCCCATGTAATAGGATAGTTGCCTATTTTCAGTCTTGCAGAAGCGGAATTAAGACAGAATCCAAAGCCAGTACTTCATGCAGGAATTTAACTACATATGCTCAGGGCTCTGCTGTGTCCTGCTCCTCCATAATGTGCAAGGACAGTGCAAGCACAGCTCCCAGTATTACTTTTGTGATACTCTTGGCTGTTTGCCAGTAAATACTGTGTAACGTCCTATAAATTATACCCTTTTGACCTTGAGGCATTGTTTTAAATTTGTTTGTGGAATCTACATTGGAAAGATCGCCTGCTTTTCTTTCCTCAGAGTACTTTTTATGATAATTTTACATTATACAGTTGTGACTGGAGAAGAAAACTGCCGAAACTTGGAAAACATACAAGTACTTATCGTTTTTAGTCTGAAGACTGAAAAAGCCTGTTTTAAATCAGATGCCTTCATTTAGTGTGAAATGTTAAATTATAAATTCGCAAAGTGGCATTCACAGCATTTGGTGCACTGGCATTTGTGTCCCCAGTGTATAGTGTTGAATAAGGGTTAACTGTTTTGTTTACCTAATGATAAATTGCAGGTTTTCACTTCTGTTTCTGATTTGCATATGCTGTTACTTAATGCTGAAGCTAGTTTACAATGCACGCCTGATATTATAACTCAATTTATGGCACGGTAGCGTTGTGGCTAGTACAATGCTTTACAGTACAGGCGACAAGGGTTCAATTCCCACTGCTGCCTGTAAAGAGTTTGTACGTTCTCCCCGTGACCGCGTGGATTTCCTCCGGGTGCTGCGGTTTCCCCAACAGTCGAAAGACGTTCTGGTTGGTAGGTTGATTGGTCATTGTAAATTGTCCCATGCTTAGGCTCAGATTAAATCGGGGATTGCTGGGTGGCACGGCTCGAAGGGCCAAAAGGTCCTATTCCATACTGTATCTCAATAAATAAAGCAAGTTACTGGCCAAAAAAGTAAGAATAACAGGATGTTACTCCACTTTGGCCTAATTTTCCACAGAGAGGAAAAAAAAGATAAGCGCATATTTAGACCCATGAACTAAGTCCTCCACTTGTAAGAACTGAAAGTCTAATGTTAAGTTGAACAGAAACTGACCACTTTGTTTAACTAGCATGAATGCACCATGGAAGTAGTATGGGGTGTCCTTACGCATGGAAATAACATGTAAATAGGTGGTAATTTGTGCAAGTGATAATAAAGCCCAGAGTTACTGTTTGACATTATTTCAACACTGGAAGTAAAGCACTTAAAATAAATCAGTTACTGCCGTCAAAATGACACCCACTAGAAAATTTAGGCCCCAAGGTTCTATTTTCAGATCACAGATGAATGGTAATTTATTGGAGGAAAAATTCTGACTTTAGAAAAAAGTGACAGTGGGAGCGAAATAATAATGAAGTACATGATGTGTGGAATGCAATGAAAGTTTGCAAATGCATTATCAAGTTCCGCTGCGCAAATGTTTTGAATAAATATTTTAGTTCAAATTGATGCATCAAGGGGAAAAATATTTTTACTAAGGGCCATAAGATTCCTTTGAGAGACAAAATGAGCACAGTAAGGGACTGTTGATCTATGTGGAATACTGGCTTCACAAACAACAGCTGAAGTAGTCTGCAGTATGTAAAAAAAACCGTCTCTGTCTAACTTACACTTGGAGATAAATACCTCATGTACTTTGCACCATCTGTTTACCATGGTGTATTTGGCATGACACTCTTGTGGTTGTAATCAACTGAGAAAAGTGCTTTCAATTTAAAATATGTTGGCATTAACTTGAAAATCAACATATGATGTAGTTAATGTACTTCCAAACTAACATAATCATTGTTTTTGCTTCAATCTATATGACATTCATTAATTAATAAGAGCATGCACATCTGATAAAAGCATCTGTGTCTGCTTTTTTTTGGTATGTCTGTCACTGTACCATATCTTTATTCAGTGTTGCCATGTAGAGAGGCTTTGGACTCTAATTGGCTCTACTATTTGCATCATAGCAACCTGTAACCAATGACTACCACTTTTATTATACGATGATGGATGATAGACAGGGCTGTAGAGCAGTTGGCTGTGTGGAGATGTTGTAGTGATTTTGCTCTAACATTTTTTCCCCAGTCGTGTCCTTTGAGGGGGAAGTGTCAGTTGCATTAATCTCTGAGGTGGAAAATAAGCAAAACCAGGAACACTATGCAAGAGAACTAAATGCACTGCTTTAAAATGTTATCTAGAAGGAGAAATAGAGATATAAGTGAAACAGCTAAATCAAAAACTGTAACATTAGTAGAAATATGAGCTACAACTGAAATGTATAGAGAGACATAGTGTAAAGTATGTCAGCAATAAATCATTAAGCCAAACAATATATGTAGATTTAATTTATGGAAATACAATTTAATTTCCAATTTTGTCAAGCTAATACTCCTTATTAGTCTCTAATTAAAAATGCTGATGAATGATTGCCTTTACTGTACTTGTTGGTACAGTATCACTGCAGAGGTCAGGCAAGGCACAGATTTTGTAAATGCTGGGGCAAGATTCTGCAGGCATGTTCCTCCAATGTGTAATTGTCCCGTTCATTCCTCCTACGTTGTTCGTTAAGGGGGACAGCATGCAGAGAACTGGTTTTGTTGTCCTGAAGCATCCAATATGGCAGTAGTAGGACTTCTGATGGTGCAGTGATGCATGGTAGCATAGCAGTTAGACGCTATTACAGATTGTGGTGTCAGAGTTCAGAGTTCAATTCTGACGTCCTCTGTAAGAAGTTTGTACATCCTTCCCGTGAGTGCCTGGATTTCCTCCGGGTGCTCCAGTTTCTCTCCAAGGTCTAAAGACATGCCGGTTAGTAAGTTAATTGGTCGTTGTAAGTTGTCCTGTGATTAAGCTACTGTTAAATAGGTAGGTTGCCGGGCGATGTGGCTCATTGGTCTGGAAGGCCTATCAGGCACTGTATATTAATGATTTATTTTCTTTAAGTATGCAGCACAGTAACAGGCCCTTCTCTCCAGCGAGCTCATGCTGCCCAATTACACACAAGTGACAAATTAACCCACTAACCTGTATGCCTTTGGAACTTGGGAGGAAACTGGAGCACTTGGAGGAAGTCAATCTCCTGAGAGATAGCGGTCCGAATTGAACCTGGGTTGCTGGCACTGTGAAGCGTTATGCTAACCACTGTGCTTCTATAAATAGATGAATAAGTGGTGAATTTCCACACAGGAGGATACACAGAAAGCTGTGATAGCTGCAAAGGCCTCCTTCACCCATCTCCACCTTTGTAGGCAGGAAAAACCATAAAGATGTTTCAAAATTTTAAACATTCAAAGAAATGTAATAAGCATGAGTTATTTACTTGAACTTATTGACAAAATTAAGCATTATTCTACCTTTTTAAAAATAAAAGAAATTCAAATGAATGCAGTTTTAAATAATTTTGGAAATTTGTGCTAAAGTCCTTTAAAACCAAAAGAAAAACCTCAGATCATGTCCCAAGTCTAACCAGGTCCAGAACTTTAAATATAGTTTTGGGGTGGCCAGCAATGAAGGACAGATTCATCATTCTGAATAAGTCTGGGACCACCAGTTCTGACATTAAAAGTACAAAAGACCAAAGCATATTATCTGGGTCCTCTCTGATCTATCAGCAAGACCTGACCTCTTTTGATATGGGTAGAAATATGTAATGTAACAAAAAGATGTCTTCTTTTGGGAATGTGCTATGATGGATTGAAAATTGGTTATTTCATGAAAGACTGATTCAAATGGAAGGAAATATAATTTATATTACTAACTTGAGGCACTATGTAAGGTAGATACCTTACTGAAGACATGAAAATAGACGGAGAGCATGTTATGACGAGGACGTTTGAATTCTGCAATTGTATATAGTTTGGTTGAATAAATAAATGAAGACGGCAATTTTTTTGATGTGGGAACGTGTGAGGCTATGCTTTTTGGGAAGAACAATTTTAAGCAAGCTATATCTATACAGAGAAATATTACGGGGTAGGCTGGATGAGCTGAATGGCGTACCTCTGTTCCTATTTTCTTGTGCACTTATGTATGTCCCAAATTATAAATGATAATGCTCTCAATAAGTGAATCCATGCATTGACCAATTTAAGAAAATTGGCTTCTGTCCTGGTCTATATCACAGTTAGATTAACCCATGCAATGAACATTCTAACAATGGTTAATTGAAAAATTGCCATGATAGGACTTTACACGACTTCTTCAAAATACTACCAAGTAATAAAATTAAATGCTGTGAATGAATCTATGGATGGTTAAAGTTCTGGTGAGCTTTCTTGATGATGGCAGCTCTACTTCCTCAGGAGGCATGTCCCCTTTGACCATCACCAGTTTTGATCAAGGCATCATCGAAAATATCATATCTGCATGCATCGTGGCTTGGTATGGCAACTTCAGAGCTCATGGCTGCAAGAAACTGCAGAGAGTTATGGACATCATGGAACCAGCCTTCCCTCCATGGGCTCTGTCTACACTTCTGGCTGCCTCAGTAAGCAGCCAGCATAAGCAAAGATTCCATTCAGCCGGACTTCTCTTCCCCACCCCCCACCCCCCATCAGGCAGAAGGTGCAAATATCTGAAAGCAAGTACCAACAGGATTAAGAACACCTTCTACCCACTGTTATAAGACCACTGAATGGCTTCCAGGCATAATAAGAATGGATTCCTGACTTCACAGTCCATTTTGTTATGATCTTGCACCTTACTGTTCACCTGTTCTACACTTTCTCTGTAATTGTAGCACTTTAATGTGCATTCTGTTATTGTTTTACCTTGTGCAACCTCAGTGCATTGTTGTATGACTGGTGTGCAAGACAAGCTTGGTACAGCAATAATAAGCTGATTTGCTACTTGCCATATCCACCTTTTAATAAGTGTTGTTTAGTGCAAAAGATTAGGCAACTTTATATAGGAGCAAGCTGAAAAAAATGCACAGAAACTTACAATAATTTTCAGTTTAATTTCAATGCTGCCATTTATTCTTACTTACAAACAATTGTATAACCCTGCAGTAGGTAGCCGACAGATTAGGGATGTCCTCTTCAGGATGGGGCTCTGAAATTTAATGTTTCTACCCTTGCCTCAGGGTCCGCTGCTCTTGCTGATCAGTGAATGCAGTCTTAATGACACTGTTATTACTTTGCAGAGTAATAAGCAGGAAGGTGATAATCCTCCCTGTGTGCTCTTCACTCGTCTCCTCTTGAAAAATGTGCCATCCGCTGACAGAGTTTTGTCTACCGTGGGAACACTTGAGTCACAATGAGATCAGGTTTTTTTTCAGTGAGTTTGAGTTTAGTGGTGTAAAAGGAATGAACAACACATCCACAATGCTTTAGGAAAAGATATTGAAAGCATTTGTTATATTACAAATGAAAATCCATTTAAATATGAAAAGCAGTTTGCAGCGTATACTTCATAAATGCCTTCATTCATGTAGTGGCTCATATTATAAAAGAAATCCAAGTACTTTGCATTTGTTAAGCAGTAAGCAAAAGAATCTGGAGAAATAAACTGAGGAGTTACCTTTAAAGATAAGGTGCAAGTGAAATGATTTTGATTTCAGGGCAGAATTCCTGGGGGCAGATTTGCAATGATTATAAGCTTGGGTGCTACCAGATAAAGGGGACTGCATAGGAATCCTAAATCAAGAGCCGAAGATTTGGACTGGCCTTAACAGCTGGAGACAATTATTCAGTAAGATGAATTGTGACTTTAGAGGGATTTAAAAATAAAGGTGACTATCAGTTCCCTGGGGCAGTGGAATTTGGCAAGGATTCGAGTGATAAGTGAGTTTGTGCAGGTGAAGATATTCCTTGCACGGTAATAGATTTGCTGAAGTTCTGTAAAGACTGAAATTGGGAAGATGGAAAAGGCATTGTTTATGAATGTAGTCACCGAGGCCACGATGGTGTGGGTTAGAGTTGTGGCAGAAGTAGAGGTGTAGTCATGATTTCCTGAATTGCAAGACAGTCTGGCAGCTAACTCAGGTAAGAGGTTTGGCTCCAAGTTGAGATGGACACTGAGGTCAGGCAATGCCTATCACGGTCTGGGAACACAGCCAAAGAGGTTGATGAAGTAGGAGCTGGCAGGTGTTGAGAAAGAAGGCTTAGGCTTTGTCACTATTGAGCTGAGGACAAGTTTTGAGTATAATCCATCGCTAACTGACAGGGTGTTTGATGTGGGGTCTGATTGTAAGCCAGAGAGGAGAAGGACAGGAGATGAGATGTATAAATGGGCACTGCCAACCACCTAACTGGGCTAAAATGTAAAGGAAAATGACTAATTCCATACCTTTGTGAGATGGCATTGCAAATGAAGATATGCTGTAGAGGTGGATGTTGGTGATAACAGATGTGTGATGGGCTTGTGGCTTGTATTTGAAGTCTGATGCATCTACGTTATATCTGCGGAAAGCGCAATAAAGCACATTTAACATTGCAGTAATTCCAAAATGCTTCACAGAAAAATAGAGCCCAAACAAAAGCAGACTCAGTCAGATAAGGAGTGTATGTAGTTGATCAAAATATTAATTAAAAGAGTAGATTTTATGGAGCTTATTAAAAGAAGAAGGGAAGATCAGGGAAAGAAGCCTTGACTTTAAGGCTTGACTTTGCAGCAGGTGGGCATGTTACAGATTAAAGGTGTTTGAGTGGAAAAAATTCAAGGAGCATAGATAACCTGGAAAATTTTACAGATGGAGGAAGTTATTCACCCTTGGAGGTATGATGCAATAAAAAAAGGAACGAATTGGAAAATCATGGCATTGTTTCAACAGAAGTTCATATGAGTAACAAGGACAAGGGTGATTAGGTCCAGAAGCTCCAAAATGCCTCTTTTGTTATTCTCAGTAAGGACAGAGTGCTGGGCCAGAGTTGCATTGCTGTGGTTGAGCTTTAGGAGGTGGAAAAAGGCTTCAGCAGTTCATACGTCAAGACATTGTCAGAATTTGGAAAGATTACAGAGGTGAAAAGGAATCTTAATGAAGGTGTGACCCCATAGCTCAACCCTAGGTCATGCGTGTCTCCCAAGATTGCAAACAATTATGACACAAAAGGAGCAGAATTTGTTGTCTACTGAGTTGTATATTGTTTGTTTCTTTATGTTCCATCCATCCCTTTCTTCAAAATATTAAGGGCATCTTTCAGCTTCAGTGTGGGCTGTAAAGCCAGTACTTATCTAGAACACAGTTTGCCAAAAATTCCATTCCAATCCTATTATGAGCAGTCATCTATGAAGAATAGAGATTTAATCATTTTTGCTCCATTCTTTGTAGGTGCTTTGTGCTTGTCTGTTTTCATTGGGGGGGAAGGAATGATTTAGACGATAGTGTGGCCTCATCTTATTCTTTTTTATTTTTTTTAATGATTTATATCTATTCGAATAATTTTCAAATATCTCTGACTGGCTGACACATTTCAAAACTATTTAAAGGCCTTTGATAGCCAGCAAACCAAAGGAGAGGGAAGAACACCTGTTTTTACATATTTTCCCACTATCCAGAGTCCAAACAGTTTTTTTCTCAGTGAAGCATGCACTTCTGTCAATTTTGTGTACTGAATATAGGGCTTACAATATGGTCTCCTTGACACTTGACAACCTTCGAGACTCATCAAATTTGGTGACTTGCTTTCTCTATCTATATAAGAAGTAGCCATTTTCGTTGTAAGACATCCATCTATGGTATTGACTCAGTGTGAACTGACCTGAAATGTCCTACAACCTATTACTCACAACACAAAGCAATACACACAAAATGCTGGAGTAGCTCAGTAGGCCAGGCAGCATTTATTAGATTAGATTCAACTTTATTGTCATTGTGCCGAGTACAGATACAAAACCAATGAAATGCAATTAGCATCTGACCAGAAGTACAAAAAAGTAAGTGCTACAGCACACAAATATAAAAGTACTGAGACAGTACAATATAGGTGCAGTACTGTTTAGCACTGTGATGTGAGGTTCAGCAGAGTCACAGCCACGGGGAAGAAGCTCTTCCTGAGCCTGCTGGTGCAGGAGCGGAGGCTCCTGTAGCACCTACCGGATGGGAGAAGAGTGAAAAGTCCATGGTTAGGGTGAGATGCATCCTTGATACTGCTTCTCGCCCTGCCCAGGCAGCATTTATGGTAGATGTTCTCAATTGTGGGCAATTGGGTGCCGATAATCCGCTGGGCAGTTTTCACCACCCGCGAGAGTGTGTTGCGGTCCGATACGGGACAATTACTGTACCACACTGAGATGCAGTTGGTGATTATGTTCTCAATGGTACAGCGGTAAAAGTCCTTCAGTATCCTGGGGCAGAGGTGAGCTTTCTTGATGCGCTGCAGGAAATAAAGGTGCTGTTCCGCCTTTTTGTTCAGGATGGAGGAGTTCAGGGACCAGGTGAGATCATCGGAAATGTGGACACCAAGGAATTTGAAGCTTGATACACACTCTGCTACAGCTCTGTTGATGTAAATGGGGACATGAGTGTGGCTTCAAGCATGCCTGAAGTCCACAATAATCTCCTTGGTCTTCTGGGTGTTAAGGGCCAGGTTGTTATTGGCACACCACGCAGCCAGGTGCTGGACCTCGTCCCCGTAGGCTGTCTTGTCATCCCCTCTGATCAGGCCAACCACTGTGGTGTCATCTGAGAACTTGATTATGGAGTTAGAACCATGTATGGGAACACAGTCATAGGTGAAAAGGGAGTACAGAAGAGGGCTCAGCACACAGCCTTGAGGCACGCCGGTGTTCAGGGTGAGAGTAGAGGAGAAGAGGTTGTCTAACTTAACAGATTGGGGTCTGTTAGTCAGAAAGTCCAAGGTCCAATTGCAGAGGGATGAGCTGATACCAAGCTGGCGAAGTTTGACGATCAGCTTGGAGGGTATCACAGTATTGAATGCCGAACTAAAGTCAATGAGCAGCATTCTGATGTAAGAGTTGGGGCTGTCCAGGTGGGTCAGGACAGAATGAAGTGCTGTGGAGATGGCGTCCTCTGTAGACCTGTTGGTGCGACAGGCAAATTGATGGGGGTCCATGGTAGTGGGCAGACAGGATTTCAGATGTGATAGAACCAGTCTCTCAAAGCACTTTGCAATGATAGGGGTGAGTGTAACTGGGCGGAAGTCATTCAGGCCCATGGTAGTGGAATGCTTCGGCACTGGCACGATGGTGGCAATCTTGAAGCTTGTGGGGACAACTGCCTGTGTCAGGGACAGATTGAAAATGTCCGTGAAGACCCTGGCCAACTGCCCTGCACAAACTCTGAACACATGGCCAGGTATTCCATCCGGACCAGCTGCCTTCCGTATATTCACCCTGCTCAGGGTGGCACAAACATCGGCGGTGGAAAGTGAGAGAGGCAGTTCACCAGGTGGGAGATCCGCTTTGAGGGTGACCTCCTTGTTCCCACGGTCAAAGCGAGCGTAGAAGTAATTGAGCTCATCGGGGAGGGAAGCAGAGCTGGAAGGGGGCACAGTACTAGGTGGTTTGAAGTCTGTAATGACCTGTATGCCATGCCACATACACCGGGGGTCTGAGGAGTTGAACTGCTCCTCGATCCTTTGTTTGTATGTGTGTTTAGTCTGAGAGATTCACCTCCTCAGGTTGGCCCTGGCTGAGCTGTAAGCCTCCCGGTCTCCAGACCTGAAGGCTGAACCTCTGGCTTTGAGCAGGAGGCGAACCTCTCTGTTCATCCAGGGTTTCTGATTGGGGAAAACTTTTATTTGTTTTTGTGATGTCAGTCTATCTACACACTTGTTGATGTGCTCAAGGACAGAGTTGGTATATAAGTCAACGTTAATCTGAGAGTCTGTGGTTTATGGAAAAGCATAAACCATTTCATTTCAGGCCGACACCCTTCATTAGTCCTGATGAATAGTCTCAGCCCGAAACATAAAATGTTTATTCTTTTCTATAGATGCTACCTGGCCTGCTGAGTTTCTCCAGCATTTTGTGTGTGTTGCTTTGGATTTCCAGCATCTGCAGATTTTCTCTTGTTTCTGATTCATGACACACAATACAGACAACAACCATAATCTACCTCTGAGTGCCCTGTAATCCAGAATGAATTGGTTTTATTGTACCAGATATATTCTCTTTGCTCCCCCCGTCCCTTTCTGTAGTTGATAACTACAGTTTTTCCTTTCCCATTTCTGATAGAATCTTGGCCCAAATTTCAGAATCAGAACCAGGTTTAATATCACCAGCATATGTCATGAAATTTGTTAACTTAGCAGTAGCAGTACAACACAATGCATGATAATATAGGGAATAAAATAAGTAAATCAATTACAGGAAAAATAAATAAATATATATATACACGCGCGCGCGCGCACACACACACACACTAAATAGTTAAAAATAGCGTAAAAACAGAAGTAATAAAGGTGAGGTGGTGTTCATGCGTTTTTGAATGTAGGAATCAAATGGCAGAGGGGAAGAAGCTGTCCCTGAATCGCTTCTGTACCTCCTTCCCGGTGGTAACAATCAGAAGCGGGCATGTCCTGGGTGATGGGTGTCCTTAATGATGGATGCCATCTTTCTGAGGCATTGCTCCTTGAAGATGTCTTGGATACTATGAAGGCCAGTACCCAAGATGGAGCTGATTAACTTTACAACTTTTTGTAGCTTCTTTTGATCCTATGCAGTAGCTACCCACCACCCCCTCCCATACCAGACAGTGATGTGACCTGTCAGAATGCTCTTCACGCTATGTGTAGAAGTTTTCGAGTGCCTTAGATAACAAGCCAAATCTCCTCAAACTCCTCATAAAATATAGCCACAGTCTTGCCTTATAGCTGTATCAAAATGCTGGGACCAGGTTAGATCCTCAGAGATCTTGACCTTTAGGAACTTGAAATTGCTCACTCTCTGTACTTCTGAACACTCTATGAGAATTGGTTTGTGATCCCTCATCCTACCCTTTCTGAAGAACAATCAGCTCTTTGATCTTTCTGACGTTGAATGCGAGTTTGTTGCTGTGACACCACTCAACTAGCTGGTATATCTCGCTCCTGTAAGCCGTCTCGTCTCCATCTAAGATTCTGCCAACAATGGTTGTATCATCAGCAAATTCATAGATGGCATTTGAGCTGTGCCTAGCCACACAGTCATGGGATTAGAGAGAATAGAACAGTAAGCTATGCACACATCCCTGAAATGCACCAGTGCTGATTGTCAGTGAGGAGGAGAGGTTGTGGTCTTCTGGTTAGGAAGTCATGCATCCAATTGCAGAGACTCAGGTTCCTTAGCTTATCCTTTATACTTTATTGTCGCCAAACAATTGATACTAGAGCGTACAATCATCACAGTGATATTTGATTATGCACTTCCCACTCCCTGGAGTACAAATCGATAGTAAATATTAATCGATCAGGACCGTAGGAATGATGATGTTAAACACTGGGTTCTAGTCAACGGACATCAACCTCACTAGGTGTTTGTATTGTCCAGGTGATTTGATGGCATATGAAGAACCATTGAGATTGAGTCTGCTGTAGACTTATTGTGGCGATAGGCAAATTGCAGCGGGTCCAGGGTCCAGTTCCTTGCTGAGGCAGGAGTTGATTCTGGCCATGATCAACCCTCAAAGCATTTCATCACCTTGGATATGAGTGCTACTGGATGATAGTCATTAAGGCTGCTCACACTATTCTTCTTGGGCACTGGTGTAATTCTTGCCCTTTTTGAAGCAGGTGGGAACTTCTGACCATAGCAATGAGAGGTTGAAAATGTCCTTGAGTACATCTACCAGTTGATTGGCACAAGTTCTCAGAGCTGTACTAGGTACTCCATTGGGCATACCGCCTTGCGAGGATTCACCCTCCTGAAAGACAGCCCGACATCACGAGGGATCTTCATGGCTGTAGTTATATTCTCTCTTTCAAAGTGGGTATAAAATGCATTGAGCTCGTCTGGTAGTGAAGCATCGCTGCCATTCGTGCTATTGGGTTTCGCTTTGCAGGTGGTAATGTCCTGCGAACCCTGCCAGAGTTGACATACATCCAATGTTGCCTCCAACGTCACTCCAGATTGTCTTTTCACTCTTGAAATAGCCCTCCGCAAGTCATACCTGGCTTTCTTGTACAGGCCTGGGTTGCCAGACATAAATGCCGCAGATCTAGCCCTCAGTAGACGACAAACCTCCTGGTTCATCCACTGCTTTTGTTTTGAGAATGTGCAGAACGTAGGCACACACCCATCCACACAGGTATTAATAAAGTCAGTAGAACTGTGGCATATTCATCCAGATTCGAAGATGAATCCCCCGAATGCAGTCCAGTCCACCAATTCAAATTTCTAAGAACCTCAAGAGTGTTTCCAGCATTTATTATTTTGGGGTACTTTGGACCACTTGGAACCTGCTTCATCTCACCAGGTCCCAAGTGAGTCAGCCCACAAAGCCGTCTGAACCTGGAAAATAAATAGGCAGACATTGCTGGAAGCCAGTATGGATCTGGGATGCCCCAGCCCTATTAAGTCCAGAGCTCAGAAATGTTTGGTGGCAGGTGCTATATTGACCATGGATATCAGTTGACGGCACCACCAACATGGTGGATGGCATCTTTGTAAGTATATCCGGTGCAGTTGGAATTCCTGAAAGTTTTGTGGTGCATGTTTAATCCAGGCCTTCAGTGATATTCATGTGGAGTTTTTACATTTTTCTGTGAGTTAAGTGGCCCACATGGGGAGGTGAGTGGTAGAATATGGGTGGGGGAAAGAGTGGAACTAATGAAAATGTAGACAGAATAAAAAACCATGTGGGATGAGATAGAGTAAAAAAAAAGTGCTTGAAAGTTTAGGTCAGTCATTGCCTGGCCAAACAGTGTGGCTGCACTGGGTGAGAACTTACCTGCTTCGTACATTTCAGGCTCAACAAGCTTGCCCTCCTTTAAAGGGTGCAGTCACAGTGTTAACTCATGCAGAAGAAAAGCACTGTGGAAGCTGGAGGATGGAAATAAATCAGAGCTTGCCAGAAGTACTTGGCTGGTCAGGGGACATTTGTGGAAAGAGAAACAGAGTTAATGTTTCAGGTCAGTGACCTTTCATCAGAAGTGAGAAGAGGTTATTGACCTGAAACATTAAATCTGTTAACTAAAGCTGGTTACTTTCAGCTGGTGCATGGAAGATTTGAAGTGAATGTGCATTAATGGTGAAAAATGTGATTGGCGCACAAAACTCGTGCACTGTCAGCAGCAGAACATACCGATGTGATTGGGCCGAAATATTTTTAGTGTAGAAATGAATTTCTAGGCCATGGATGCTTCGAATGATCCACCAGAGAGACCATGAGTTATCATGTCTGTGCTGGTACTTTAGAATTGTAGCATTAATCTCACTTTTTTTCCTGCATTGCTCCACACATTTCCTATTTGACTATTTATCTACTCTCCATTGGAAAGCAATGACTTAATTGCTTCCATCCACCCTTTCATGGTGCAGTATAGTTCATTACATTATCTTATTACAAATATAGGGCTTTCATAAGACTTTTTGACGCCTCCGTCTGTCAGGGTCAGCTATGGATGTTGCTTCTTAGCTGTCTAGATGTGCAAACTGGGGCAATATGATATGAAGGGCAAGCTGTTGCCCATGTAGCAAGCGCCTCCTCTCCATGGAGCCTTTTGCTGTTCCGAAGTTTGGACAATTTAAACACCTGCCCTGATAGACTGAAAAGACAGGGTGTTGGGATCTGGGCTGAGAGCCGATTTCCTTCGTTCTCCGCAATGGGCACTCCTCTCTCCATGGTGCTGAGGCCATGAAGATCGCCTCAGCTGTTGTGCTCAGTGCCTGCTAATATGATGAACTGATAAGTGAGGTTTTGGGCCTACTCCCGGGTTCGGATCTGAGGACTCAATTTTGGTTCGGAATGCTGTTGTTCACTTCAATTGTTTCCATGATTTGTGCCTTTTTTTTCTCTTGTGCATTGAGTGTTGGTCTTCTGTTTTTATTTTTACTTTTTTTCTTTAATTAGGTTCTCTTCGGTTTCTTGCTTTGTGGCTACCTGTAAGCAAACAAATCTCAATTTGTGTAATTTATACATTCTTTGATAAGAAATGTACTTGAATCTTGAAACTATGCAACTGATGAACCCAAGGGAACCGCATAAGGGACTCCCTCCAATCCAGGCAACATCCTTGTAAATCTTCTCTCTCTCTATAGGATTCACATCCTTCCTGTAGTGAGGTGACCAGAACAGAACACAGTACTCCAAATGAGGTCTGACCAAGGTCTTATATAGCTGTAATATTACCTCACGGCTCTTGAACTCAATCCTACCTTTGATGAATGCCAACACACCATACACCTTCTTAACAACACTGTCATCCTGCGCAGCAGCTTTGAGTGTCCTGTCGACACGGACCCCAAGATCTCTCAGATCCTTCACACTGCCAAGAGCCTTACCATTTATATTATATTCTGTCTTCAGACTGGACCTACCAAAGTGAACCACTTCACACTTATCTGGGTTGAAGTCCATCTGCTACTTCTCAGTCCAGTTCTGCATCCCATTGATGTCCCGCTGTATCCTCTGACAGCCCACAACACCCCTAACCTTTGTGTCACCAGCAAACTTACTAAAACACCCTTCTACTTCTTCATCCAGGTCATTTATAAAAATCACAAAGAGGAGGGGTCCCAGAACAGATCTCTATCAAACACCACTGGTCACCATCCTCTATTCAGAAAACAAACCATCTACAACCACCCTTTGCCTTCTGTGGACGCTAATTCTGGATCCACAAAGCAAGGTCTCCTTGGATCCTATGTGTCTTTACTTTCTGAAGGAGCCTGGCATGGGGAACCTTATCAAATGCCTTACTGAAATCCATATACACTGCATCCACTGTTCTACCTTCATCAATGTGTTACTTCCTCAAAGAATTCAATCGGGCTCATAAGGCATGACCTGCCCTTAACTGGTCTATAATTTCCTGGGTTATCTCTACTCTCTTTCTTGAACAAAGGAACAACATTTGCAACCCTCCAATCTTCTTTCTTAATGTCTATGTGCTCAAGCATTTCAGTTTGCTGTAAGTCATCCCTACAACTGCCAAGGTCTTTTTCCTTGGCGAATACTGAAGCATAGTATTCATTAGGTACCTCCAGTACATCCTCCAACTCCGTGTTCACATTTCCACTATCCACTACTGCTGATTGGTCCTATTCTCACACGGCTCAACCTCTTGCTCTTCACATACTTGTAAAATACCTTGGGGTTTTCCTTAATCCTGCTCACCAAGGCCTTCTCATGGCCCCTTCTGGCTCTCCTAATTCCATTCTTAAGCTCCTTCCTAGCAAACTTGTAATTTTCTAGAGCTCTAACAGTACCCAGTTTTTTGAATCTTTCGTAAGCTTTTCTTTTCTTCTGAACTAGATTTTCTACCTACTTTGTACACCATGGTTCTTTAATTCTACCATCCTTTCCCTGCCTCAGTGGAACATACCTATGCAGAACTCCATGCAAATGTTCCGTGAGAACATCTCCCAATTTATGCTCCTAAGTTCCTGCCTAATAGCATCATATTTCCCCCTACCCCAATTAAATGTTTTCCCAAATTGTCTGCTCCTATCCCTCTCCAGCACAATGGTGAAGGAGATAGAGTTATGGTCACTACCTCCAAAATGCTCTCCCACTGAGAGATCTATCACCTGGCCAGGTTTGTTTCCCAACACCAGGTCAAGTACAGCCTCTCCTCTTGTTGGCTTATCTACATATTGCTTCAGGAAACCTTCCTAAACACACCAAACAAACTCCACCCCATCTAAACCCCTTGCGCTAGGGAGAATACCAATCAATATTAGGAAAGTTAGGAAAGTCCCATCACAACAACCCTATTATTGTTGCACCGTTCCAGAATCTGCCTCCCTAAATGCTCCTCGATATCCCTGTTACTACTTTATACTTTATACTTTATTGTCGCCAAACAATTGGTACTAGAACATACAATCATCACAGTGATATTTGATTCTGCGCTTCCCACTCCCTGGATTACAAATATTAAATATTAAAAATATTTAAAATAGTTAAAATTAGGAAATATTATAATTTTAAATTATAAATCATAAATAGGAAATAGAAAACTGGGAAGTAAGGTAGTGCAAAAAAACTGAGAGGCAGGTCCGGGTATTTGGAGGGTACAGCCCAGATCCGGGTCAGGATCCGTTTAGCAGTCTTATCACAGTTGAAAAGAAACTGTTCCCAAATCTAGCTGTATGAGTCTTCAAGCTCCTGAACCTTCTGCCGGAGGGAAGGGGGACAAAAAGTGTGTTGGCTGGGTGGGTCATGTCCTTGATTATCTTGGCAGCACTGCTCCGACAGTGTGCGGTGTAAAGTGAGTCCACGGACGGAAGATTGGTTTGTGTGATGTGCTGCGCCATGTTCACAATCTTCTGCAGCTTTTTTTCTGTCTTGGACAGGGCAACTTCCATACCAGGTTGTGATGCACCCTAGAAGAATGCTTTCTACAGTGCATCTATAAAAATTAGTGAGGGTTTTAGGGGACAGGCCAAATTTCTTTGGTTTTCTCAGGAAGTAAAGGCGCTGGGGGGCCTTCTTGGCAGTGAACTCTGCTTGGTTGGACCAAGTCAGGTCATTTGTGATATTGACCCCGAGGAACTTAAAGCTTTTGACCTGTTCCACTTGCACACCACCGATGCAAATTGGGTCGTGCGGTCTGCTACTCCTTCTGAAGTCAACAACCAATTCCTTCGTCTTGCTGACGTTGAGGGATAGGTTACTGTCTTTGCACCATGCCACCAGGTTCTTAATTTGCTCTCTGTACTCAAACTCATCATTACCTGAGATACGACCTACAATTGTTGTGTCATCAGCAAACTTATATATTGAGTTTGATGGAAACTTGGCTACACAATCATGGGTGTACAGTGAGTACAGCAGAGAGCTGAGTACACAGCCTTGTGGGGCACCGGTGCTCAGGGTGATTGTAGAGGAGAGCTTGTCCCCTATTTTTACAGCCTGGGTCCTGTCTGTGAGGAAGTTGAAGATCCAGCTGCAGATCTGAGTGCTAAGGCCCAGGTTCCAGAGTTTAGAAATCAGTTTATTTGGAACGATGGTATTAAACGCAGAGCTGTAGTCAATGAAAAGGAGCCTTATGTATGCGTCTTTATTCTCCATGTGTTCTAAGAAGGAACGTAGGGCCAGAGAGTTGGCATCTGCCGTTGACCTGTTGCTCCGGTAGGTGAATTGCAAAGCGTCGAGGTTGACCGGTAGGCTGTGGTTGATGTGTGCCATAACCAATCTCTCGAAGCACTTCATAGCAATTGAGGGTGTCTATAAAAAACACCCAGTAAAGTTTACTCCTGAAGCCTTACCCATGAGTGGATATAACCACAAAGCAACGAGGTCTGAGAATAGAGTTTTCCTTATCCTCGCTGATGAGCCCCTTCTGCCCAAATCATAAGACTTTACATGGAGTATTTTGTACACTTTTAATCTTGTTACATGAAAAAGTGCAGTACTGTGCAAAAGTCTTAGGCACATATACATATAGCTAGGGTGCCTAAGACTTTTGCACAGTACAGTATTTGTCAGTGTGGAGCAGAGAGTGAGTTTGTAAATTCAGTTGGAGCAATGGGTGTTGAGAATGATGAGGTGAAGTGCCCCAGGAGGGGTATGCGACAGGTGGCAGAGAAGAAGTGCAGGGGTGGGGGTGGTGGTGCTGGCGCGGGTGCAGACATATCCAGCCCCGAGACACCGGGCATGGTCATTCGATTACAAATAATGGTTTATTGATCATTATAGAATGTCCCTCTGGTGCTTCCTGCTCCATCCCCCTCCCTTCTCATTTTCCCGACCATAATTCCCCTCTCCCTGCCCCCTTCCCACTATCTGTCCACAATAGAGACCCACATCAGAATTAAGTTTATCATTGCTCACATATGTCATGATTTTTTTTGTGGCAGCCATACAGTGCAATACATAAAATTACTGCAGTACTGTGCAAAAGTCTTAGGCACCTTAGCTATATATATATCGATAGATACTTTATTGATCCCAAAAGAAATTCAATGTCACATTTGTGACACACTGCACAGATATACAAGTATACAAATATTAGAAGAAATATAAAGAAAGAATAAAAAAATAAGTTACCTCAAACAGTGTCTAAGACTTGCACTGTACTATATGTACTTGCCTTAGGTGAAGAACAATGAAGTTCACCAGATTGGTTGATGGGATGGAGGATTTGCCTTATGAGGAATCATTGAGTAGGCTCAGTCTATATTCATCACTGAGCAGAAGAAAGAGATGTGATCACATTGAAGCTTAAGCATTTCTTACTGAGCTCTAGTAGATGGATATAGGGAAAATATTTCCTCTAGTGGAGGAATCCTGTCTGAGAATAAGAGGTGAGCCATTTTGGAGTGAATTCAGGAGAAATTTCTTCATACAGAAGGCAGTGAACCTTTTGGAATTCTTTTTCCACAGGCTGTTGAGATTCTGATATAGAGTTCATTCAAAATGTGATCAATAGATTTCTGAAGTAGAAAATCAGTCCTGATCTTGATTAATGGCGGAGCAGAACTGAAGGGTCAAAGGGCATATTCCAACCCCTAATTCTTATGTTCTTATGCACATTAAGTGTTGACTTTTGCCCGTTGAAAACCTTCATGGTTTTGAACCCTTCTGTCAAATCTGCTCTAAAGAAGACAGCTCAGTTTCTCTAATCTCCCCACATTACCAAAGTATTCCATCCTAGTTATGATCATTGCAGATTTCTGCTGCACTTTCTCTAAACCCTTGACATTGAGTTTGTAGTGCGATGCCACACATTGGCCATAATTCACTGAATCAGAGTCGGGTTTATTATCACTAACATATATTGTGAAATTTGTTGTTTTGTGGGAGCAGGACAGTTCAATACATTAAATATACTATAAATTATAATAAGAAATATATACTGTATAAAAAAGATGAATAAGTAGTGCAAAGCGAGACCAAAGATAGTGAGGTAGTGTTTGTGCATTTATTACCCATTCAAAAAACCAATGGTAGAGGGAAAGAAGCCGTTCCTAAAACATTGAATGTGCGTCTTCAGGCTCCTGTACTTCTCCTGTGATGGTAGTAATGAGAAGAGGGCATGTCTTGCATGGTGGGGTCCGTACGGATGGATGCTACCGTTTTGAAGATGGCCTTAATGGTGGGAAGGCTGTGATGGAGCTAGCTGAGTTTACAACCTGCTGCACCTTTCTCCGATCCTGCGCAGTGGCCCCTCCATACCCAGACAGTGATACAACCAGTTAGAATGCTCTCCATGCAGAACACTGACATTTACTTTAGAAAGATGTAGTATCACATCCTTGCCTTTGTACGATATTTTTTCTTGTTTCAAAGCCAAGGGTCGTTAATAACATTAGAGAAGCCTTTTCAACGTCTCTAGCCATTTTGACAACTTCTCCCCAAGTTTCTCCATCTGTTTACCTACTTTCTGGTTGTGTTTATTTTGTATTCTGCCACATTTCTTTTACTCCAGTCTCCTCTGGATTACATTTCGTTAACAATGAGCTTACCATTCTCATCACTCTCTCTAAAACCTCCTCGTTGTTGACTACATTTGAGTTTTGACTTATCAACAAGCATTGAAACTATGCACTAATTCAGGTGACTGGTATCTGTCAAAATGAACAGTGGTCCCGATTACATTTCCCCAGGAATGCCACAATGCACTTTTCTCTGTAGGAAAAATAAAAACCATTACTTGGAACTTTCTGCCTCTTAACTGGACTCTACAACCCTACAAACTTAAACTTTGTCGACTTGTCTGTATTTTGTCAAAACCCTTTTGAAATCCCATCTATACAATTTAGTTACAATATTTTAATCACCTCCCTCTGTTAACTCATTCCAGTTATACAAACTTGCTTTATGAAGTTCAAAGAACGTATATGTCACCATGTACAACGCTGTAGTTCGTTTTCTTGTGGACATATTCAATAAATCCAATAATGTTTATAGAATCAATGAAAGAATGCTTCAACAGGGCAGGCAACCAGTGCAAAAGACTGTAAACTATGCAAATACAAAAAGAAAGGAATAATAAATAAATGAATAAATAAACAAACACGCTATAAATATTGAGAACATGAGATGAGGAGTCTTGAAAGTGAGTCCATACGTTGTAGGAACATGTCAGTGATGGGACAAGTGAAGATGAATGAAGTTATCCCCTTTTGTTCAAGAGCCTGTTTGTTGAGGGATAATAACTGTTCCTGAACAAGGTGGTGTGACTCCTGAAGATCCTTCTTCCTGATTGCAGCAGCGAGAAGGTAGTGTGACCTAGGTGATAGAGGTCCCTGTTGATGGATTCTGCTTTCCTACAACTACGCTCCATTTTGATGTGTTCAGTTTGGGGTTGGCTTTACCTGTGATAGACTGGCTGTACGCACTACTTTTTGTAGGATTTTCCGTTCAAGGGCAATGGTGTTTCCACACCAGGCCATGATGCAGCCAGTCAATATACTCTCTACCACACATCGACAGAAGTTTGTCAAAGTTTTAGATGTCATGCTGAATCTTTGCAAATGCCTAAGAAGTACAGACCCGACCCACTGTGACTTTCCTCTGTTAGGTCAACCCCCTGACAGAATCGAAAGTGATACACCTGTTGTTGACGGGAATAGTCTCAGGGGTACTATGCACTGGCTTCTTCACCCCTTTCCTCATCCTGATTATCACCCAGTTTTCTGTGCCCTGCACCTCAGGTATATCTACTTCTCCATATGTCTTATTTATCACTGCTGCACCTCTCGAATGATCTGGAGTTCATCCATTTCCAGTTCCATCTCCTTAACACGGTTTGTTAGAAGTTGCAGCTGGATGCACTTCTCACAGTTGTAGTGATCAGGGATACTGGAGGTCTTCCTGCCTTCCCACAAACCAACCAGGAGAGCAGCATTACACTATTCTGCCTGACATCTCTACTGTCCTAGCTGAGCAGAAATAAAGAAGAGAAGGAAAAAATGCTTTTCTTTCCTCGGCATTCTCTGAGTAAAGCCTCTCTTCGCCGAAGCCTCTGTGACTCAGAAGGAAAGGGGAAGAAAAGGTACGCTGTGCTGACAGGCGAGACATTAGTTAGGGGAACGGACATGAGGTTCTGTGAATGAGCATGAAATTCTCAGATGGCATGTTGCCTCCCGGGTGCAAGGGTCTGGGATATCTCGGATCGAGTCCTCAGCATTTTTATTTGTGAGGATGAGCAGCCAGAAGTCATGGTCTATGTAGGTACCAATGACATGGGCAGGACAAGGATGAGGTTCTGCATAGGGAGTTCAAGGAGTTAGGTACTAAGTTAAAGAACAGGCAGGAAGGCAGAGGGGATGCCATTGCTCTATTGGTAAAAAATGAAATCAAATCATTAGAAAGAGGTGAGATAGAGTGGAAAGGTGTTGAATCATTGTGGATAGAGCTAACATACTGTAAGGGTAAAAAGACTCTGATGGGAGTTATATACAGACCCCCAAACATCAGTAAGGATATGGCCTACAAATTACAATGGGAGATACAAAATGCATGCCAAAAGGGCAATGTTACAGTAGTCACAGTGGATTTCAATGTGCAGGTAGATTGGGACAATTGTGTTGGTACTGGATTCTAGGAGAGGGAATTTCCAGAGCGCCTGCAAGATGGCTTTTTAGAGCAGCTTGTGGTTGAGCCACTAGAGAATCAGCTATTCTGGATTGGGTGTTGTGCAATGAACCAGAATTGATTAGAGAACTTAAGGTAAAAGAACCCTTAGGAGAAAGTGATCGATCATGATATGATCAAATTCACCCTGAAATTTGAGAAGGAGAGGCTGAAGTCAGATGTATCAGTATTCCTATGGAATAAAGAGAATTACAGAGGCATGAGAGAGGAGTTGGCCAGAATTGATTGGAAAAGAACACTGGCAGGGATGACAGCAGAGCAGCAATGGTTAGAATTTCTGGAACGAATTTGGAAGGCATAGGACACATACATCCCAAAGAGGAAAGAAGTACCCTAAAGGAAAGATGACATTACTGTGGTTGTTGAGAAGTCAAAGCCAACATAAAAGCCAAAGAATGGGTATATAATAGAGCAAAGACTAGTGGGAAGTTAGAGGATTGGGAAGCTTTTAAAAACTAACAGAAGGCATCTAAAATGTCATTAAGAAGGTAAAGGTACAGTCGACGTTTCGGGCCGAGACCCGTCGTCAGGGCTAACTGAAAGAAGAGCTAGTAAGAGATTTGAAAGTGGGAGCGGGAGGGGGAGATCCAAAATGATAGGAGAAGACAGGAGGGGGAGGGATGGATCCAAGAGCTGGACAGGTGATTGGCAAAAGGGATATGAGAGGATCATGGGACAGGAGGCCCAGGGAGAAGGAAAAGGGGAAGGGGGGGAAAAGCCCAGAGGATGGGCAAGGGGTATAGTCAGAGGGACAGAGGGAGGAAAAGGAGAGAGAGAAAGAATGTGTGTATATAAATAAAGAACGGATGGGGTACGAGGGGGAGGAGGGGCATTAGCCGAAGTTAGAGAAGTCAATGTTCATGCCATCAGGTTGGAGGCTACCCAGACGGAATATAAGGTGTTGTTCCTCCAACCTGAGTGTGGCTTCATCTTTACAGTAGAGGAGGCCGTGGATAGACATATCAGAATGGGAATGGGACGTGGAATTAAAATGTGTGGCCATTGGGAGATCCTGCTCTCTGGCAATGTTCTCTGTTCTTGAGAACATTGACTTCTCTAACTTCCGCTAATGCCCCACCTCCCCCTCGTACCCCATCCGTTATTTATCGCTTGATGTTGTGTACTTGGATTTTCACAAAGCCTTTGACAAGTTGTCACACGTGAGGCTGCTTAACATGCTATAAGCCCATGGTATTACAGGAAAGATTCTAGCATGGATAAAGCAGTGGCTGATTGGCAGAAGGCAAGGAGTGAAAATGAAGGGAGCCTTTTCTGGCTGGCTGTCGGTGAGTAGTGGTGTTCCACAGGGGTCTGAGTAGGGACCGATTCTTTTCACCTTGTTTGTCAGTGATTTGGATGATGGAATTCATGGCTTTGTTGCAACGTTTGCAGACAATATGAAGATAGCTGGAGGGCTAGGTAGTTTTGAGGTAATAGGGAAGCAATAAGGACTTAGACGGATTAGGATAATGGGCAAAGAAGTGGCAGGTGGAATACAATGTTCAGTAGAAGAAATGAAAGGATTGACTATTTTCTAAATAGAGAGTAAATACAAAAAACAGAAGTGCAAAGGGACTTGGGAATCCTTGTGTGTGATTCCCTAAAGGTTCATTTGCAGATCGAGTCTGTGGTGAGGAAGGCAAATGCAATGTATGCATTCATTTCCAGAGGACTAGAATATAAAAGCAAGGATGTAATGTTGAAACTTTATGAAGCATTGGTGAGGCCTCTTCACTGGAGTGTTGGGAGCAGGTTTGGCCCCCTTAACTTGGAAAGGAGGCGCTGAAACTGGAGAGGGTTCAAAGGGGGCTCACAATAATGAATCCGGGATTAAATCACTCTCATGTGAAGAGCGTTTGATGGCTCCAGGCCTGTGTTCAGTAGAATTCAGAAGAATGATCGTTGACCTTATTGAAACTTGTCAAATGGTGGAAGGCCTTGATAGAATGGATGTGGAGAGTATGTTTCCTATAGTGGGAGAGTCTAAGGCCAGTGGATACATTCTCAGAATAGAGGGGTGTCCTTCTATAATTTAGTAGAAAAGGAATTTCTTTAGCCAGAGAATGGTGAGTCTGTGGAATTCTTTGCCACAGACAGCTGTAGAGACAGTCTTGACGTATATTTAAGGCAGAGGTTGATAGATTCTTGATTGGTCAGGGCATGAAGCGATACTGGGAGAAGGCAGGAGATTGGGGCAGAGAGGAAAATTGGATCAGTCATGATGAAATGGCAGAGCAAAGCTGGTGGCACAAATGGCCTAATTCTGCTCTTATATCTTATGGTCTTATGGTCTTTTAAAGAGAGTAGAGCAGGGACTAAGCAGATAGCCTTGTGGTGCACTTGTGCTGATGGAGATTGTGGAGGGCATGTTGTTGCCAATCTGAACTGACTGGTGTCTGCGAGTGAAAAAATCGATCCAATTGCTCAAGGAGGTATTGAGGACAAGGCTTTCAAGCTTATTGTTTAGTTTTGAGGGGATGATGGTATTGAATGCTGAGTTGTATTAGATAAAGAGCATCGTGATATATGCATTTTTGCTGTCCATATGTCCAGTATTCTATTGAGTACTGTATATTGCCATTCATTTATCAGACTGTAATTTTCAAGAAAAAGTTCACTTAGTTTCCTGTTGCTGTGTTTAAAATCTTTCCACTCACATATGTAACACTGTCACAAGGTGTTATGGTTCAGAGTTCAATTCTGATGCATTCTGTAAGCGATTTGTATGTTATCCCTGTGACCACATGTATTTCCTCCCGGGGCTCAGGTTTTCTCCCACAGTCCAGACAAACCTGTTAGCAAGTTGATTGGTCATTGTAAATTATCCAGCTCAGCTTGCTGCTCTCAAGGTTTGCTCATTTCTGCCCTGATCAGAGGTTGTGGCCTGCAACAAATGGGCTCCTGGGTTGGCTGCACCTGGCTTCGGGGCTGTGGGCTCACTTCTGTGAACTTCAGTTCTGACTGTTATTTGCTTACTTTTATTGTTCGCATGATTTGTCTAACTTTCTGGACTTTGCATGTTTGACAGCCTTTTTTTTCAATGGGTTCTCTTGGGTTTCTTGGTTTTGTGTCTGTAAGGGGACCAATCTCAAGATTGTACATGGTATACATACTTTGATAATAAATGTACTTTGAACTTGTGTCCTGTGATTAAGCTAAGGTTAAATAAGTCAAGTGGCACTGCTCGCTGGCCCTGTGGGGCCTGTTCCACGGTGTATCTCTAAATAAAATAAATTATGCTGACTGACCTACACCTCCTGGCATTATTCTGCTCTTGACAGTAACACGAAGATTCAGATGAATCTGAAGGAGGAATTGTAAAGGGAAATAAGTAGGTCAAAGAGAGCATAAGTTAGTGGCAAATATGAAAGGGAATCATTTCATTTGACTGTTCTAAAAGACATTCCATTCCAAGCGTTGTTATAGGAAGAGATTAGCAGGCAGGTAGAGGAAAATATTTAAGGATGTGCTCAAGGATTCCTTGAGTAAATGCAGCATCCCCACTGATGCCTGGGAGTACCTGGCCCGTGACCACTCAAGGTGGGAAAGGAATTTTTTTCCATGGCACTGAGAGACTTGAGGCACAAGCTGCCCTGTTAGGTATCCAACTCACCTGCAGTTACCGCATCACCTCAGGATCCACAACTCAGAGCGGGAGCCTATCCCTAAAGAGCAAAGGGAATCCAGAAGTCTTACAAGAACATATAAAATGCAAAGTATTGATCAAACTAAATGAGAAGCGGATTAGAGTCAGCAATCTTTCTATGGAGGCAGCAGATATGGTTGAGTGACTAAATGAGTACTTTCTAAGAGCCTTCACTAAAGAAGCTGTTGGAAATATCACATTAGTAGAGGAGCTAATGGAAAGATTTGACAGAGCAGAAGAAAAAGATGGGACTTGACATATTGTTCAAATAGAGATATCGCCCAGTACTGTTGGTTTATCTTTTTGATTGTGGAGGGACAGTGGTTCCGCGGACTCTTGACGACAGTTGTCCAAGGACAGAAGAGAAATGCAGAAGACTGGAGGATTAGAATTTTACTTTGACTCATTACATCCCTTAGAAGCACATCTGGAAAGGTGTAACTGAACTGATGCAAAGTCTTGGACTTCTATGATTTCATTCTCCTCTTCCCAACACCACAATGTTTCAGAGTCCACATTTGGAGTTCTCTTTATACGCTGTAATTGTGACAGTCATTCATTGGTAATTACATGGAGTCAAGGATTGGTTTTCAGGACATATTTGTAAGCCTGATAGTGCCCAAGGAGGCTGATCTGGGGTTTGAGTGCTCTGCTACAGCTTATACGGTGGATTCTGGTTAATTAGGCCATTGGTTAATCAAGGCAACTATTTATTTAGGACAACTCTTAAAGAGCAAAAATGAATCATTAAAATAACCAGAGTTCCCTCAGTTTATTTGGGACACTGTGCCACTTAATTGGGGGAGGAGATGGTTGCTGAACAATTTCTAATTAAGTGTTAGTCGCGTACACTTGTATGACCATTAGTACATCATGCTTAGAGCGATGAGTTTTTAAGTAGCATCAGTTGTGTGAGTTTGAGTTCAAAAAGCTGTGGTTTTTTGTCACTGACAGTTGTCAAGAAATAAGCAGTAAATCAGTTCAGAACTGTTTTGCTCACCATGGTTTCAAGTACTCAGGCTTGGAGATGACAGAAACAGCCGGAAGTGAAAAGGAAATGATTTGACTGCTTCACCAAGTTAGGATCTTGAAGGTATCAACAATTATCTTGAATGTTACAGTGAAAATGAAAATTTTGAAGATGCAGTCTTCTAAAGCATTGTATGAAGTTAGTGCATTATCTACACTAGGTGTCTGCACTAATTTGTTCATTTACAGTCAATCAAAAGAGCATGGAGATGAATTCCTCCATCGATAACTATTAGGAAGAAATACACAGTTTTGTAGTACTGTAGAGCTATTGGCATTGTTCAAATTTGTTCTGTATTTAATTTCAATACAGAGCGTATTATTCAGTTAAATAATAGTTTGCCATTTTATTACTTTTAACTATGTCCATGAAACTTTGGCTTAATTGGGCCAAAATATATATCGGTCCCGGTATGTCCCAATTAACCTGAATCTACTGTATATCTAAATGAGCTGGGCGCATTTGGGTTGTTGACTTGGCCTTGGAAGTGCTGTTTCTACCAGTCACGATTTTCTATTTCTGTCAGTATATGACTTCAGAGTGCTGAGATCATGACAATAGGATGTAATCTCCTTGAGGCTTTTCTCCAAAGTCCAGTACAACCACTTGTTTACAAGGATACCTTTGCTATCTCTGTCTCTACTCTAAGCATCCTGATTAAGCAAAGTATTGTAGGGCTTTTCAAATATCCATGGAATCTAACTGGATCAGAAAGCCTAGAATTGGTAAACTACTGTACTGGCTCTTGTTGTTTTCTACGCATTAGTGGAATGCCCCACTCCCAATGTGTCACCACCTTGACAAAATGAGAAAAAGGAGCATAGAAAGGTAATGGGAAAGGATTGGTATTGTTCAAAATCATGAGGGATTTGATACCGTAACTAAAGAAACACTTTCCACCGGAAGAGACAAGCTTAAGATAATTGGCAAAAGAATCAGGAGCCAGATGAAGAGAGCTTTTTTGATAAAGATTTGCTAATGTCCGGAATTTAATACATGAAAGCTGACTGGGTTACCTTCAGTGATAACTGAAATGGAGGCTGGAAGAGTACTTGAAAACATTGAAAGAGGAGCGGGCTTGTGACTGGGACTGATTGGATAACTGCATGGTTTCTTGGTCATGAAGATCTGAATAGCTTCTCTCCTTATCTTATGATTACATCTTTGGCAATTTTTTTGGCAAAATATAATTAGGATTTATCATGCATGCATGATATTCCACTTATTGGAGCTTTGTGTTCTGTGCTAGTGTTAGCAGTGTGCACAGCAGTATTACAGTTATAATGGAGAATCATTGCAACAATGATGTGCATTTGTAGCAACTTCAACATGTTAAAATGCCCCATGAACTTTAATCAAGATTAAAATTGCTTTTAATCAAAGCGGGAGACATTAGGGCGGGCAGTTAAACTCTTGGTTAAATGAGGAATTTTAGAGTAAGTTACAGAGGGCAGTGGAAAATTTTAGGGAAGATGGTCCGTTCTTTAGGATCTGGAGAGGCAAAATCATGAAGAGATAAGCAGAACAAGTGCTACACCTGCCCTTACACTTCCTCCCTCACCACCATTCAGAGCCCCAGACAGTCCTTCCAGGTGAGACAACACTTTACCTGTGAGTCGGCTGGTGTGATATACTGCATCCGGTGCTCCCGGTGCGGCCTTCTATAGGTGAGACGCGACGCAGACTGGGAGACCGTTTCTCTGAACACCTATGCTCTGTCCGCCAGAGAAAGCAGGATCTCCCAGCGGCCACACATTTTAATTCCACGTCCCATTCCCAATCTGATATGTTAATCCATGGCCTCCTCTGCTGTCAAGATGAAGCCACACTCAGGTTGGAGGAACAACACCTTATATTCCGTCTGGGTAGCCTCTAACCTGATGGCATGAACAATGATTTCTCTAACTTCCGTTAATGCCCCTCCTCCCCTTCTTACCCCATCTTTTATTTATTTATCTGTTGATCTATTTATTTATTTATTTATTCCTCTCTCTTTTTTCTCTCTGTCCCTCTTACAATAACTCCTTGCTTGCTCTCCATCTTCCTCTGGTGCTCTGCTCCCCCTTTCTTTCTCCCTAGGCCTCCCGTCCCATCATCCTCTCCCTTCTCCAGCCTTGTATCCCTTTTGCCAATCAACTTCCTAGCTCTTGGCTCCATCCCTCCCCCTCCTGTCTTCTCCTATCATTTTGGATCTCCCCCTCCCCCTCCCACTTTCAAATCTCTTACTATCCCTTCTTTCAGTTAGTCCTGACGAAGGGTCTCGGCCCGAAACGTCGACTGTACTTCTTCCTATAGATGCTGCCTGGCCTGCTGCGTTCCACCAGCATTTTATGTGTGTTGCAAGAGATTTAAATACATCATTGAGAGTTTAAAAGCCATTAGGATGCCGCACCTGGGCCATTTATTAACACGTTCTAAAATTTAGCAAATTTTACCTCACATACAGTATACCACCATGTTTCAGGGAGAAAGTGTTCATAGGAAACCCTTTATATCATGAATTTTCATAGTGTGAACCCTTGACAAATATCACATATTGTGTTTGTTTATTTTTTTCTCACATAAAATACATTAGAGTGAATTTTATTGTGTGTCTCAAGTTTTTGACAGTGATTTGTGTATTTCATAATGGGTAAATTACCTGAAGTGCCATAATATTGGGATGCACTTTATTTCCACATCTGTATTACATTGAGTCAATCCAACAAGTAATTTTGGCCAACCCATAAAGCCATATTATATGGTTAGTAATCAGTAAATAGTACTGGCAATAATCCATGGAGAATGTAGAAACTCCAAATCCTGATGTGAAAAGTATTAATAAAATTACAGCTAATTCAAAGGCAGTTTTGATGCAGCTCAGTCATAATGAATAGGATATTCTAGAACCTTAGAAAAATTGTATTTTTATTGCTTGTCCGAGTTCTCCACTTCAATCAAAACTTTGCCTACTACATCCAACATAATATTCAGTACTGAAATCTGCTTTGATCTGCATGACTTAACTTGTTTTTTTTTGTTGGGTTTGACTAACTGAACAGTTTTAGATGCATCCCAAATTTATAAACTTTACTATACATGAAGTGGAAATTTGCTGATTTTGATTTAAGTTCGAAGCAGTTGCATTTTGTCAGGGCTTCTGCTGGGATAGGAGGTCACACTTTGTCACGCATTTTACGACTTCTTTTCAGATCAATGCTGATTGCAATGTATGTTTATACTTGGCACCACATAAATGTGGAGATTGACACTTAGTAGTGGCTCATCCAGTGCTCCTGGCAGCAGGAGGTAGAGAGGACCTCCCTGTCACCTGCTGGGCTCTGGGGTTCAATCTGACAAAACAAAGAAAAATGCTGTGATTTCTCCCCCCCCCCCCCCCCCCGCCACTCCCCTCCACCACCTCTCAATCCCTTGGGTCTCAGTCTGCTGGACTCTCTGAGTTGCTAAGATTTCTGTGATATTTCTAAAGAGACCTGCAAAAATTTCAGTTGCGTTCACCACTTATGAGGCATATGTTAGACTCTGTGCAGTGCCAAGAGCGGGGTCTTAACATTACGGTGACAGAGTAAGTGGAACTTTGTCAATTGTGTAAGATGAAACTTGGTGGTGGGCTCAGCCCCAGATGAATCACTGATTTAGGCCATTGCTAAATTTGTAGACCCTTGCCTCAGCTGCTTAATTTAGGAACAATCACTGCAGTGCTGGTGAATGTGTGGAGGAATGGTATGGTGGGCAGGTATTTCGAGAACTTCACCACCATCTACTCTCTTTCCCTTCCCTGCTGGTGGTTTAGTTCCTGAAATAGCATTTCCAGATATAAATCATACTCATGGGTCACTCACCCTTCCAAGCTTAACTGGAAGGATGATGATGGCTCTTTATGGAAATCGAGTGCCAGCATTAAACTACTATCCTCACTGAATGCACATTGGCTGAATTGTGCTTGAAGTTTTCCAGCTTTGGGGCTCCAGAGTACCTCATCTAAATTATTTTCAGAGGCTGAATGCAGTACCAACAAAGGGTTAGCGCTGAAGGGACATTTTATCAGAAGCAGACGAGATGCCAGAAACAAGACTGCAGCTAGCTCAAGATCTGCATGTTCAGAGACTAACCCCAGTTATTTTCTGGCATTGATCTCAGGATCTTTTAGATCAAGTCCCAGATCAGTTCATAGTTTTGGTTTAACTCACTGTGTGCCCCTCAGCTACAGCTGAGAGAAAGACGCTTCTAGAATTTGTTTCTTCTACTTTACCCATGGTCATGTACTTTAGGCTGAAGCCTAGGTACATTGGTTTTCAAATCTTAATGTTCTCTTTCAAGAACCAGAAAACCACTTATTGGCTGAAATGTGAGTATTATCCTCTCAATAGCAACACACACAAAATGCTGGAGGATCTCAGCAGGCCAGGCAGCATCTGTGGAAAAAGTAAACAGTTGGTATTTCAAGCTGAGAGCCGTCTTCAGGATTGGATTCCCAGCATCTACAGATTTTCTTGTATTTGTGACTGTCCTCTCTATGATGCACAGTAGAAAATCACAGGGTTTGACAGGAAGCATGTTTTAAGTTAGGAATTCCTCTGTTTATGAAGAATGGTATTATCTTGCAATCTGAGTTTTAACTGAACAACCTTGAATCTAATCAGATGAATTTAAATATGATTGGACGAATATCTTCACAGTTGCTTTTGTTCTGCTTAGGCATACATTATTATTAAGCAGAGCAGAGACACAGAACAAAAGCATTATAAATAACTTCACTGTTTCAGTGATTAATTTGTCAAAGGTAGGATTTTATAATTATATGCAATATGATGCATCTATAATCCAATGTTTTCTGTTAAAATTCTTGGTAAAAACTGGGAATTAACATGCCAGTGCTACTTTTGAAGAAGATTTTGGAATTGAACACTCTGACTTCATCTGTAGTTTGTAATAACCATGAAATGAATTGTGACCTATCTTGTCCTGAAGGGACCACCCACTCAAATTCTTCATAAAAGCAATTCAAATTATTTTAATTTCTTATGTTCTGTAAGGTAAAGTAAGCACAATTAGGAGCTAGATCTTTTTAAAAAAAAAAGTAGATCAATTATCCAGTCTATAAGAAACTTAAAAACTATTGATCTAGAAATTCTATCATAAATACCTACATTTTTTCTATGTACTTTATCTAAGAATCTGTGCTTCCTCTGAGACGCAATGTTCCAGAAATTGCAGCCAGCTTTTCCTGCATATGGCATCTTACACATGAGACTGCTGTATGCATATGGTAATCCTCGACTGCATACAATGATGTTATATGATGTTCATCAGAGGGTGAAACCTTGCTTCTGTATTATTTATAGTTCCTTCTTCTTAGACTGTGCTCCAGGATTCTATTTCATTCATCCAACGTGGTCCTGGGCTCATTCTCCTTGATCATCCTTTTTTTTAAAGGTTTCAAAGGTACATTTAATATCAGAGAAATGTATACAATATACAGGCAGTCCTGGGGTTACGAACGAGATCCGTTCCTAAGTCTGGCTTTAAGTCGAATTTGTAGGTACGTTGGAACAGGTACATATGGCTCTTATTGAGCATCAGTTACTCAAATGTTTGTCTTAGCATGTAGTATTTATTTCACCTTTCTATGCAGCTTTTCTTTTTCTCATCATAAATGGCCTTGTAGCAGCTGAGGCCCTCGGTAACTGTACGATAAACTTTGGTGAACCTCCCTGTATTAGGATCTTGCTCCTCTAACTTTGCCATCCCTGCTTCACTGAGACAAAAGGCTTCAGCTATCTCTTTCGTCAAAAACTATTTCAGTTCTGGAGTTTTTAGGTCCCAGTCTTCTTCCTCAAATGCTATCATCACTTTATCCTTTAAAATTGTTCCGATCGTTGACCGACTGTAGCTTAACGCTTTTCCAATAACCGATGGCGTTTCACCTCTTTCCGATCACTTTATTATTTCTACTTAATTTTCAATTGTTTTCCTTTTCTTTGCTGCATCACCAGCACTTGCATCGGATTTACGCTTTGGAGGCACGGTTACAAGGGTAAATAAGAGAAAAATTTAAGCCAAATATAAAGTTGCATACTCAATACAGTGTTAACGGCAACGTGATCTGACTTAAAATGGCGGAAGGTGTTCTCCTTCCTCGAGCCGATGAAATGCTGAAGTCGCGCAATGTTTTCATGTGTGTCACAAAGTAGTGTGTGCATTCATTATTACGAACCATTGTATTTAACTCAAACTTTTAATACAATAGGCTTTATGGCAGTCCGTTTGTCAGTACGAGTTGTCCGTAAGTTGGACTTCGTAACCTGGGGACTGCCTGTGCATCCTGATATTCTTTTTCTTCGCAGCCATCCACAAAACAGAGGAGTGCCCCAAAGAATGATTGACAGTTCAATGTTAGAACCCCAAAGCCCCACCCGCAGCTCCCCTCCACGCATAAGCAGCAGCAAAGCAGCAATCCCTTCTTCCCCACCAGCAAAAAAGAGCACGCTGATGTGCCACCTCCCAGTTACCAGAGTCTGTTAATGATCTTACAATCCTGTGGAAGTTGTAGCAGTTGGTCTCCATTACTGCTCTGCCAGATGAGGGAAAATTTGCCTCACCATGTCCATTTCAGTAGGAGCTTCTGCCCAGCGGGGAGGTGGTGGTCATAAAATAATGCTTTGCACGTGACCTTAGCCTTGATGTGCATTTTGTGTCAGATTATTAGGACACTGCAAAGAAATCCCGATTTAAGATCTGACAATTCATCACTGTGTGGAGATACAAGGGATTGCCAGATGCTGCATTCTGGAGCAACACAAAAAACACCTAAGTAGGTCAGGCAGCTTCTACAGAGGAAAATGGAAATTTGTCTCCCCAACTGTGACCCTTCATCTGGACTCCCTTCATCACTGCTCCATGTTGTGCGCATTAGAATATCATTTCCATGAGTTTTTGATCAAATCCATCAAAAGTCGCTGGTGCAGTATCAATTCAATGTGCATTTTAGACCATAAAACCAGAAGTTATAGAAGCAGAATTAGGCTATTCGATCTATCGAGTGTCATTTCACCATGGCTAATTCATTTCCCTCTCAAACCCATTCTTTGGTCTTCTTCCTGTAACCTTTCACACCCTTACTAATCATCAGCCTATCAACCTCCACTTTAAAAATAAGCAATGACTTGGCCTCCACAGCTGCCTGTGGCGATGAATTCTGCAGATACCCCACTCTCTAGCCAAATAAATTCCTCCTCATCTCCATTCTAAATGGGCGTCGCTGTATTCTGAAGCCATGATTCTGGACACAGAGAGTATTTAAAACAATCTATAGGTTTTTGATTTTACAAGAGATGCACTAGCCAAGATTTATCCTCTTTTATCATTGCGCAAACAGTATTCATCCTATGTCACTGTATTTGTTAATTGTGCTTTGCATTTTCTTATGGAAGTTTAAAAGAAGGAGTTTACTAAGGCCACCTAGAAGTTAAATTACAATCATATAATTGGAAAATTTTCAGGTGAAGGCAAATAGAAGTAATACTTGACCTATCCTTGACTGTCCATTCAAAGGAGATCTGAACGGCTCAAAACTGAGGAAGAGATTGAACAGCCCAAGGGCATATACACCTCAAAGTAGCACAATACTGGCAAATTAAAATTCTCCGGGCATAAAAGGTCCAAAGGGAGGAGACAAAAATCAGATTGGTTGCTGCTTCTGGCCATAAATATGCCTTTGCCTAGGGCAAGCTCAGCCCTGTTGTCCAATTTGGTATCGGAAGCTTATAAACTGTAGGTTAGTAAAGTCATTAACAGACTCCGGTAACTGATGTGGCTCATCAATCTTCATTTCTCACATGGGGCAATGGGAGGAAAATTATGTTTTGAAAATATCCGATACAGTGTGCAAAAAGTTATACTTCTGTTTTTCTTCTTAACTTTACATCTTGTTGATTGGCTAGAAAAAGGTTTTCTTTTTAAAAATGAATTGTCTTTTATAAAGCATGCAATCTACAAGCTGCTGCAACTCTGCTCTCTGCAATAAGCATTCACTTCCAGAAACTGTGTCTTGATTAAAGTGGATTCACTTCAAGATCTCCCACAGTTTTGCAAAGTAACTGATCTTATATTAGTAAACAGGTAGCAAGCTCACTTCCTGGTTCCCAGAGTGTTTGAGCCGCTGATGTTGTCCTATACTCCACGGCCAGCACAGGCTCAGAACACACTCTACTTTTGTTCCTCCATGCACGTTTAATGTGTTCTTTGCAGTTCAGTTAATAATTTTTGGTGATAGATGAAGGAAATTGTTGTGTGTTATATTTGAATGATTGTCATTCTGATTTGAATATTTCAGTATAAGTAATATATATAGAAAATAGTTCCCAGTATCCTGACAAGTGCAAAGTGATGCATTTTGAGAAATCAAATTGAGACCAGATATGGACAGAAAATGGTTGTGTCTGAGGACAGCTGATGAGCATAGAGACCTGGGTGTTGAAGTCCATAGTTCCCTGAAAGTGGCAACATAGTCAGTAGGTTGGTGAAGAAGATACATGCTGTAGTAAACACAGGACATTCTGCAGATGCTGGAAATCCAAAGAAGCACACACAAATTGCTGGAGGAACTCAGCAGATCAGACAACATCTATGGAAATGAATAGACAGTCGATGTTTGGGGCTGAGACCCTTTATCAGAAACGTTGACTGTTTAGTCATTTCCATTGATGCCGCCTGACCTGCTGAGTTCCTCCAGCATTTTGAGTTTCTTGACGTACTGTAGTATGCTTGATTTCAAAGGTCAGGGCATAGCATATAAGAGGTAGGATATTATGTTGTAAAGCAATTGTTAGGACAGAGCACTGAGGAGTGTGTTAGAACAAAGGATTCTGGGAATTCAGATTAATAATTCCTTGAAAGTGGTACCACACGTAGATATGGTCTGAAAGAGAGCTTTTGGCACACTCGCCTTCATAAATCAAAGAATCGAGTATCAGAGCTGGGATGTTATTTTGAAGTTGTATAAGACGTTGTTGAGACCAAATTTGGAGCACTGTGTGCGGTTTTGGTCACCTAGCTACAGGAAAGCTATCAATAAGATTGAAAACAAACGACAGAATCAACAAATTTGTGTTAATTACATCAGTAAGATTGAAAAAGTACAGAGAAAATTTATAAAGATATTGCTGGGACTTGAGAATCTAAGTTATGAGGAAAGGTTGAGTAAGTTAGGACTTTATACTTTATACTTTATTGTCGCCAAACAATTGATACTAGAGCGTACAATCATCACAGCAATATTCAATTCTGCGCTTCGCGCTCCCTGGAGTATAAATCGATAGTAAATATTAAAAATTTAAATTATAAATAGAAAATAGAAAAGGCAAAGTATGGTAGTGCAAAGACACTGAGAGGCAGGTCCGGATATTTGGAGGGTACGGCCCAGATCCGGGTCAGGATCCGTTCTGCAGTCTTATCACAGTTGGAAAGAAGCTGTTCCCAAATCTGGCCATACGAGTCTTCAAGCTCCTGAGCTTTCTCCCGGAGGGAAGAGGGACGAAAAGTGTGTTGACTGGGTGGGTCGTGTCCTTGATTATTCTGGCAGCACTGCTCCGACAGCATGCGGTGTAAAGTGAGTCCAAGGATGGAGGATTGGTTTGTGTGATGTGCTGGGCTGTGTTCCCGATCTTCTGCAGCTTCTTCCGGTCTTGGAGAGGAAAGACCAAAGTTTATTACCCAAAGTGTAGAGGAATGAGGAGAGATTTGATGGTGGTATACAAAGTAATGAGGGCTTTAGATAGGGTAAATTCAAGTAGGCTTTTTCCATCAAGGCTGGGTGAGATGAGAACTAAAGGTCATCGGTTAAGTGCGGAAGGTGAAATGTTTATGGGACAACTGAGGGCAAACTTATTTACTTAGAGAGTGGTGCAAGTGTGGAATGAGCTACCAGCAGAAGTGATGGATAAGGTTTTGGTTGCAACATTTAAGAGAAGTTTGGATAAATTTATGGATGGAGGGCTATGGTCCATATGTGGGTTGATGGGTCTAGTTAGATTAACAGTCTGACATGGACTAGGGTGAAAGGGTCTGATTCTGTGCTATAGTGTTCTATGACTCTATTAGGTCACACCTGAAATACTGTGTGCAATTCTGGTCACTTAAATGGGAAGGATGTGATTGTGCTGGAAAGAGTGCAGAGGAGATTCACCACAATGTAACTTGGATTAGAGGACTGGGGATATATTTGTTTTCCTGGAGCAAAACAGCATTGTTAGTATCTTCCTGGGTGTTTGAAGTGCTTGATGCAGGTAGTCTATTTCTCAGAAAAATAGAGGGAGGAGAGTGAATTTTTGTGTGCTTTAGATCAATTTTGCGGTTTTGATTTTCAAATGCTCTTTGTGATATAGCCAAATGTTGTACTGAATCATCAAAGACAATAGGTTTTCAATAGGTACATTTAATCTCAGGGAAGTGTATACAGTATACATCCTGAATTTCTTTTTCTTTGCAAACATCCACAAAAACAGAGGAGTGCCCCAAAGAATGAGTGACAGTTAAATGTTAGAACCCCATATCCTCCTCCCAACCCCCCCTCCCCCACCAGCAAAAAAGTATATAAGCACCCCTGCCCCCCCCCAAGCACTCAAACATGCAGCAAAGCATCAATAAAGACACAGACTTGCAGTATCCCAAAGACTACACGTTCACTTGGTAATTTGACATACCACAGTCTCTCTCTCTCCCTAATAAAGGAAAAAGAGGTGTCCCTGTTTCACAGCGAGAGGGGAGACACAACAAACAACTCGCTGATTTATGGTGTTAAAAGTCTGTTGCGTTGCTTTTTCCGAGCTCTGTGCCCAAAGAACTCGCGTCTCTGGGCACATAATCTCAGCAACCAGCTCGCTGCTTTCGATCTTCCGCATATTCCCACGACACATCAGGCAGTGGCACCAGCCTCCAATCAACCCAGCTCCAGAGCCACAAAAATTTAGCATCTTGAAGGCGTCCTTGGCATATTGAAAAGCAGCCAGTCTTGAGGCCCCGAGAGCGGGTCCCATTTCCGCAAAGAAGCGAGGTCAGTGTGTAACTCCAGGTCAGGGCCTTCAAAAGAACCTTGAAGAGGGGAAAAAGAGATATCAGAGTTAGAAATAGAGCTGTTTCCGAAGATGCAAGCAAAGTTAGGTGCCGTCATCCTAAGTTCCGCCCCTCCGAGTGGAATTTCTTTATGGTGATGAATGGTGAATTTCATCATGAATGAGATTTGATAAGTGGTTTTCACATTCTCTAGTTTTGCGTTTATTTTATTTTATCTTGAGTTACAGCACGGTAACAGGTTCTTTGGCCCAATAAGCCTGCGGCACCCTATTACACCCATGTGACCAATCAACCTACTAACCTGTACATCTTTGGAATGAGGGAGGAAACCTGAGCGGCTGGGGGAAATCCATGCAGTCATGGAGAGAATGTACAAACTCTTTACAGACAGTGGCAGAAATTGAACCCATGTTGCTGTTGTGCTTTGTTCTAGATCTGTATTGGTTAGGATTAGACAGGTTGGTAAAGGACACTTGAGTCCAGAATTTTTAATAGCAATGGCCATCTGTCCTATACTTCAGTGCATAATTCAGCCATGGCTTGGACCTCAGCCTCCAAATATCTTTTGGATGCTGCAGCTCAGTGGCTCAGGTTAGAGTGACCTCAACTCTGAAGTGAAGGTGTTTTTGATTGTAAATTTTTCTAGTTTGTTAGATTAGCTCCATTTGGTGGGTAACTTGTTGAAGGTGAAACATAGCATTGCTGTGAGGAAAAATTGAATAAAGTGTTGGGACAATGGTACCACCTTGCTTGACATCAGTCTTCACAAAAATTGTTGTGGACCAATAGTGTCATAAAAATATACAACACCCTCGGCTCATCTTGTTCATGCTGACAGTGATTCCTATCTCACGCTAAACCCATTTACCCACAATAGGTGAAGATCAAGGCTCGCATACAAGCATGAAGCACGCATGGGATGAAGATAAATCTCTGCAGACAGCAAAGTTTCAGAAGGCTGCGTTAGAGCCCCTCTCGATTGATGGAGTTGATTGTCGGCACGTTATTAACTTCATGGTGCTTGTGTCTACTGAAGGGCTACAGCAGACAAATTCTTAAATCGAAGATTTAGCCTCACTTACAATTGCTTTGAACCAAATGACAATTGTAAAGCATCCCAATGGGACGTATGAGACTGCATTAGAACACAAGACTCTTATTGTGTCTTCATGGACTGAATTAGGAACCCCCAGCTTCAAAGTCCAGTTTTCTAGTCACGCAGATGCCAGAACTGCAAAGATTGAAGCAACCAGATAAATCTTTGAAGTGCTTTAAAGTACAAGCAGACAAGTGGGACTAATTATATCATTCATGCTGCAAATAGCCCACTATCACTCCGATGATACAACCTGTCTGCAGGAAGCAAAAAATTAAATCTAAGGCCTCTGACTGAAGACTGTCAAGCGTGAAAAGAACTAAGTTATACTGAATGCTGTGAAAAGTTGCATGTGTAGAGCTCCAATCTTGCAGCAAGAATGTTTTTAGTGATATAATTTGGCATGGAGGAAATTTTAGCACCTTATAGCAATAAGAATATCAGTGATATATTTGCAAGTAGACACTTCAAAGCAGTAAGAGAATCAGTGTTGTATTTACAGTAAGTTTTACCCATTGCAGTTTCTAAGCTTAGCCAAAACGACTGGGGTGCAGCTTCTGAATACATAGCCACTTTTTTGTCCTTTATGCAAGTAGTTGGAACATTGTACTTTCTTTTACATCTTGTGTTGCTGCGTTAGAATGTTTTACTATAGACTATGAAAAACACTCCTCATTGTATTTTAAGCTTAATAATTACTTCAGATTGCATTGACAAAAATAATGCTCAGTTCTTAACAATTGAGTTCTTATAGTATCATAAGGTAAAAACTGAAGGTTCATAATTGACTGTAAGAGCAGCACGGTTGTGTAGTGGTTAGCACAATGCTTTACAATACCAGCGGCCAGGGTTCAGTTCCCCCCTCCGACTGTAAGGAGTTTTTGTGCTCTTGCCGTCATCGCGTGGGTTTCCTCCGACAGCCCAAAGACATACCAGTTAGCAGAATAATTAGTCATTATATATTGTCCCGTGATTAGGCCAGGATTAAGTTGGGGGCTGCTGGACAGTGCTGCTTGAAGGGCTGGAAGGGCCTATTCCGTGCTGAATCTCCAAAAATAAATTGAATGAAATGAGTTTGATGTGGGAAATGAGTAAAAGTGCAGAAGTTAAGTTAAAGTCTTTTCAATAAATATGATTGTATGTATATTTTTAAGGCCAAGCCAAAATAATTTTCCATTAGTTTTGTTGGATTTTCTTTCCTGCTTTTGTTAATAAAATTGCTGGGCGGTGGATACTTCATAAGGATTAATGAAGGAGGAGAGGCACTGAAATTTAAAGAGGTAATTTGTAGTGAATTTTTTAGGTAAACAAATTGTCTTAATTGAATAACAACAAGTAGGCATGGGATATGTGAAGTATTTAACCCTGCCTTTTTACAACTAAGTGTTCTAGGTATGAGATAATTTTGACATGAGTTTTCTTAAGAAATGCAAACTTATGTGTGGAATTTTCAACAGTTTCCTCTGTAATAGTTTGTAAGCTCTGGCCTGCTGAGCAAATGTATGCAAATTTCTGACTACATCAAACAACACTTCTTACAGTTTCACAGTAATTATTCTGGTCAATTATTTAATCAGCACGATCAATTAATTAACCAGCACTTAAACCTGGTACAGGTTTGGCACATCCATTTATTTCAATGAGCAGGAATGGCTGTTGGGGAGAGAAGCAAATTTCAGGTAGTTTACCATTTTGAATAATTGATTTAAAGATAATATTTTATATGCATTAATTTTTACAATATTAAATTTGCTGTAAAAACAGTTCTGAGGGTGGAGCCCTACCACATGCCAGTTATAACTATGAGATTTTGCTGCACTTAGGACTTGGTGTTTAAAAAAAAAAGGGGACCCCAGTGGTTTGCAGATGTGGATACAGTGGGTAAGGGGTAGGTCTGCACTACCAGTATTGCAAGTCATGAAAGGAATGGGAGTCGTAACATGGACTAAATTAAGTGTTAGAGCTTTTCATTTGCATAATGTACACATTGACTCTCCATTTTCTGTAAAAGCATTATCAATAATTTTATTGTTTGCATTTTACACTGATAGGATTTTCTGTTAAGGTAATATTGTGTATTTAATATTTCAGTAATATTTGAGTTAAGTTGTAAATATGTTGTTTGATTACGCATTCTTTATTGTTTAAATAATTCATTATGGTTTTATGTACGAAGTACGTGAATTGCATTCATCACCGTGCCACCACGTGCTCGCCTCGCTTATAGAAAACATGAAGTTAGACCCACTTTCTGGCCCTGTGCTTTATGCTTTTAATTAATTTTATGTTTTGGAGTCACTAAACATAGCAGTGGCAAGGAGTTACTTTTAAAACATACCCGAGATGGCTACCTACCTGTGGAAGCGCAGCAAGAAGCTGGAGGAAAAAAGAGCACAGTGAGAAACGGATGAGTAAAAAAACAGTGTAGCACATGCTTCTTTGGGAGGAGAAGACATTCGAGTTTTAAAAAAAAGGCAGAAAATGGAAAAGTTCATGGGTTCATAAACAATGAGTACTGAGTAATAATCATTAAAAAAAGTAGAGATGGCTGGCTACGTTGGAAAGATTGATGCATTTATTACACAAAAGATAACTGGAATAAGTATACTGAATGGATTGAACAGTATTTTAAAGCAAATGGAATAGCCAATGGGAAACATGTACCAATTTTTCTGTGTGCATTGGATTTAAAGGCAAACAGTTTGCTTAGGAGTTTGACTACTCCAACCAAGTCAGCTGAAATGAACTTTGTTGATACTGTGAAAGTAATGCAGGAACAGTTAGAACTGAAATCAATGTTGCTGGCAGAATGCTTTAGGTATCGTAAGTGGAATCAAAAGGAATAGGAGTCCATTTTAACGTACGTATCCGAATTGGAGAGAATGTATGTGCATTGTCAGTTCAGTAATGGGATGATGCTTTGAGAGTTTGTTGAGTTTGTGGAATCTTTCAAGAAAGTATTAAAAAATGCCTCCTAACTGAAAGGCAACTCACATTTAAAAGAGCAGTTGAAACAGCTGTATCAATGAAAACAGCAGACAGAGAGAGACGCAATTGAGATTGCAGTCAGGAATGAAAGTGAGTGTGAACAAAATTGCAAAGTCTAAACAGAAACCGGCCTAGCTGAACAAATTTTGTTACCGTTTTGGCAGGGTATCATATACACCAGACCAATGCAGATTTAAAGGCGAAACTTGCAGAAAATGCAACAAATTAGAACACGTACAAAGATTATGTCGGGCAGACAAATAAATAGACTGCACAGGGAAGAGAAAAGGCTAAAAATCAAGTTACAGTTTCAAAAAGAGCACTAATCTGCATGCTGTTTATGAAAGAACTGGTAATGATGAGAATGACACAAGTCTGGGTACCCTTGAGATTTACAATGTGAAAACTAACAAGAGACAAGCAATATGGCTTACACCAGAAGTGAACGACGTTAATTGTAATGGAATTGGACACTGTTTCGGCTGTTTCAGTCATTCCACAACATAAGTTGAACAGCATTTCAAAGATACTGAACTGGAGCCTGCAGATATCTAACTAAGAACTTGTACTGGAGAAGAGATAACTCCTGCGGGAATGACATTTGTTACAGTAACTAACAAGCCTCATTGGGCTTGCATGTGGTAAAAACAGGAGGCCCAGCATTGTGGGGATGTGAGTGGCTGAGACAACTACAACTTAAATGGAAATCCATCCACCAGTCGCATGCCACATCCCCTGAAGAGAGTCTATTGAAAGTGAATTAAGAAAGGTACTGATAATTCCTCAACTGTTTCCATGCTGAATACTAAACAAAATCTGCAGATGCTGGAAATCCAAGCAACACACACAAAATGCTGGAGGAACTCAGCAGGCCAGGCAGTATCTATGAAAAAGAATACAGCTGACGTTTTTGGGCTGAGAAAGGTCAACTGTACTCTTTCCTATAGATGCTGCCCGGCCTGCTGAGTTCCTCCAGCATTTTGTGGGTGTTGCCATGCTGAATACTTTTAGGCAGCAGTTGTCCAACAAAGGGCAAACAGGTGTCGGTGCGAACCTCTACGCCTCTATGGGAAAGCATACTGGACCAAGGAAGGACCATGCTTCTCAGAGGAATTGTGAAAGTGATGAAAGCAGTGGTGCAACTACATCAGCTTTTATAGCCAACATATCTTAAAATGCTTATGATATGTAAATCAGACAGTTACTTCTGAAATGTGATTTGATTTTAAGATGGAAGCGAGTTCAAAAAGCTTCAAGAAAGTTGCAAGCATTCGGCTTCTTTGAGTATAAAGATCCTGAATCTACTCTATGAGCATTAAGATTATTGCATGAGCTTCAAGTGGGAGACAAAGTAGATGCTTGTCAAAGTAGACGCGAAAACCAAAGCTGAGTTGGATGAATAGAAGGCCAAAAAAAAAAGGAGTCAATGAAGATAAGAAAACATAATTTGTCAGATGATGTTGTGGGTAAGGAAACCAAGATGAAAGATCAGATCATAAAGGAAGCAATTGAAGGATTAATAAGAGAATACTCCAGTGAACCAAGTGCACCTTCCCAAGATCAAGATGCACATCCTAGAAAGAGGAAATAGCAAGGAGTTGTAAAGGAGAAAAGAGATGAGGAAAAAATGTGAACAAGAAAGAGAAGGACATGAAAGAGAGAAGGAACATGAAAAGGAAAAATAAAGTGAATGAAATAGATCCAGAGAGAAAAGTGGAGAAAAGGAGAAGAAAAGCAGCTGAGCTGACAGAATCACTTCTTGCAGCCTCAGTGTCAATGCCTACAGCCACCACAGAGGAGGCCCCAGAACCTGAAATTGTCTCACAACCACAAATCTCATCTGCCAAGCAGATTGATCCTGCTTGTCAGGAAGGACGTTATTCCACAAATGTAAGAAAGCCTCCACAGTGATTAAATTATTAGGTCTGAATGGGACAACTAAAAAATTTACTATGCCATGGATGTCTGTATGGTAGTTGTATTATATCATCTGCTTTATATATAGTACATTAAGTTGAGATGCAATCTATATTGAGTTGGAGTTTATAGCTAAGCAAGGAGTGTATTGTTTGTAATATAACAGTAGTATTTGAGAAATATTTTAAATACTGGATATTGTTTGATTTAAGCGTTGTTTACATAATGCATTGCAGGATATCTGTAAAAGTACGTAAATGGCATACATCATCATTCCACCATCTGATTAGAGCGCACCTTGCTTAGAGTAAACACGAAGTTACACTCGCATTTCAGACTCCTCTGTTTTCAATTATTTTTTTGTTTCAAAGCTACAAATCATAACAAATATGATTTTATAATTTATTTTAATAGTTCTCCTTTTTCAGAAGTATTTAGAGAGTTAATAGCGTTAAAATGAAGTAGGAATGTGTTATTTGTAATAAAACTTTTTTGTAATTTTTTCCATATTCTTCTTATTTGAGCAGAACCATAGAGGGACAAGCTACAAAATGGCTCCTAACTGATAATTATTTCCATGCTAAGCACATGATTTGAAAGATGCTAAAGGTACACTATGCCAGTAATTGTATATCTTGGCCACCCTTGGCTCTCTCCTTCAAACATGTTCATGTTTGACTTAATTCTGTTGAAGACTGACAAGACAGCTGCAAAATTGTCACATCTTTTGTACTTGTTTGCTAAAAGTTTCAACACATCTAGCTTCTGCCCAACTGGAGTTCCTGATTGCTTAAAATGGTCTTTGCCATCTCTCGTGATCATTTGGAACTGCAAAGCAATAGATACTTGGATTTTAAGTGTCATGAAAACAAGTGATTGGTTTACTGTACAAAAATAATTAAAATATGAAAATATGGTTATATAGTTTTCTTTTTACATTGCCCATGTGCCCATCTATAATCTGAACTCTTTCTCTGCTAAGACAAAGAAACTTAGAACGTAGAACAGTACAGCACAGGATCTGACCATCCAGCCCAAAATATCTATGCTGACCACAAGGCCAAGTTCAACTAATCCCATCTGCTGGAACATGGTTTATGCCTCACTGTCCTGTGCTTGTGAATGTGCCTATCTAAATGTCTCTTACATATTTTGATGGTATCATCTTCCACCAGCTCCCCTAACAACACGTTCCAGGTGCATACTTACTGATCTGTGTATATATTTTAAAAAAATCTTGCCTTGCATATCTCTTTTAATCTTTCCTCCCTCACCTTAAAGCTATGTCCTCTGGTGTTTGTCATTTTGGCCCTGGGAAATAGACACTGACTTTCTTGCTTATCCATGCCATTCATAATTTTATATACTTATGTCAGATCACTCATAAGCCTCTGATGCTCCATAGGAAGCAATCGAAGTTTGTCCAAACTCCCATATAGCAAATACTCAAACCAAGCAACGTCCTGGTGATCCTCTCCTGCACCTTCTCCAAAGCCTTCACGTCCTTCCTGTAATGCAACAACCAGAACTGAACTCAGTACGCCAAATATGGCCTAATCAATGTTTTATACAGCTTGTCATTGTTGTCTAATAGACTCACTGGTAAATGCCTTAGTTTTGAATCATCCATGTATCTCAACATTGTATTTCTGAAGCCCAAAATTAAATTATTTCCATATGGTGAAAGTCAAAGTGGATTCAGTGTTATTCCTATGGGACAGCATTTTAATTTGAGCAAATTTTAATTACTTGATTCTCGTAATTTTCTTACAAACCAACTTTTTCTCCAAATTACTCCATTTCCTCTTGTACAAATAATTGTGCAATAAACTGAACTGATTCCACAAACGAGAGACTCACTTTTAAGGACTCATGGTCTCAATACTTATTTATGTATTTATAACTTTTTCTTTTTTTGTATTTGCATATTGGTTAGCTGTTGCCTGTCTTTGTTGCGTGCAATTGACTCTATTACGTTTCTTTGTATTTACTGTGAATCTCAGGGTAGTATATGGTGACATATACAGTACCATGCAAAAGTCTCAGACATGTATATACAGTTAGAGTGCCTAACACTTTTGCATAGTACTGTATTTGTGCAGTAGAGAGAGGGTTTGTAAATCTGGAAGGAGCAAAAGATGTTGGGAATTGCAAGGGTAGGGCATTGTGGGAGGGGTGTGGGACAGGTGGCAGAGGAGGAGTGCCAGGTGAGGTGGGGGGGGGGGGTTGGCACAGTTGCAGACACCTCCAGCCCTGAGGTACCAGGCAAAGTTATTTTATTACAAACAATTGGTTTATTGATCATTACAGAATGTTTCCCTTGTGCTTCCTACTCTCTCCCCTCTCCCTTCCCCTTTTCCCAACCATGATTACCCTCTCCCTGCCCCCTTCCCATTCTCGGTCCACAATAGAGACCCATATCTGAATCAGGTTTATCATCACTTACATATGCCATGAGATTTGTGGTTTTATTTTTGCGGCAGCGGTACAGTGCAATACATAAAATTACTGCAGCACTATGCAAAAGTCTGAGACATTCTAGCTATTTTTCTGTGCTTAAGACTTGCACGGTACTGTATGTGCTTAGATAATAAATTTACTTTGAACTTTGAACATGAGATGCTCAATAGAAACATTCAATGTCTTATTATATGCCTGATAAAGCACATGTCTGCTGCGTTTATAGAGTTGACCTTACTTTTGCAGTGAGATTTCAAAAAACAAAAATTGCTGTCTTTACCAAGTCTAACTTGGTTGAAATTTTAACTGTGCTGAAAGAATTTGGAAGCCTCAGCAACGTGAAGGAGAGAAACAGCCAGAGTGCCAACTTTTGAATGAAATGGAATGATCCCTAAAGGAAAATATAGATAGCGGGTCAGAAAAGGATCAAGCTCAATTTATACTGCCTCTAGCACTCACTAATGAGGTTCTTAATAAGTCAGACTCTCAGTTTAAAAACCTTAACTTTCCCATGTTTCATCATTATTTCCTTTGGTACATGAGGGTGGGTGTATGCATTTACAGTATCCAGTTCATTAGTCAAGAGAATCATTATATCTTCTGGATGAGACCATTATAGATGTAGATATTGGGCAGCATGATTGAAATCTGGAATGTAAGGCACATGGAAACTAATTTCTCAAGTTACTGATAATCAGTAAACACAATTGCAATTGATATGACAAACTTTGTAGCAGTGAATTACAGCCTTAAGAAGAGAAGGGAAAACAACAGGAAAGGGTCAACTCCTTATATGCTATGGCTTTGAAGCATATGTGGATAATATTGCTGGCATAATCTAATTACTTTGATGTTTTCTCATATTTGAGTTATGATATTGACATACAAAACAGTTCAGGTTGGAATTTTAGATTCTTTGTGAAGGTTCCAAGATTTAAAAGTAGGAATCGCTAGTTACTTCTGAACCAATTTTTGCTGTGTAATTTGATTACTAAGGTAGAATTCGGCTGACTCGGGGGATCTCAGTGGGGAGTTTTACTGGCAAAGTTAGAGAGTACTTTAACCCTATTTCACTGGGTGTGCACCTTCCCCAAGGCATGGGATAATAGTTTGATCACTAAAATAATTACTTACATATTCTGTTGTGAAGTTCATTTAAGGTCTAAACTTGCTTGATTGTAAGTTGTACATGACAACCACTTTGCAGATATTCTTGGTGCTTGGCCGACAGTTTATTTGCATAAAACATCACAGATGAGACATTAGGAATATTTCAGCATTGCAGTCGATGAAACCTTTTATACTATTATTACAATGAACAGCATACATTGATTAATACAAAATCAATCTTTGTAGTCCAAGAAGAGCACAAAGAGCACGAACTACCCAATGATAGGATCTTGATTGCACATGCATACTCTTAGGAGACATGATATAGATTTGGTTCCAAACAAGTGAATGGAATTGACTAATTGATGTCTAAGCTGACATACATACTTTGGCTAGAACCAATACAAAAAATATTTAAGGACTGTGTATTTGTTTTAGTCATGAAAGAAACAGATTTAAAACTATACACGATTTGTTATTCCCCTTTATCACCAGTAGTATCCAAAATTGTATTATGAATAAACTCTTCTTGGGCTTCCAGTCGTATGTAGGTATTGATTTTAACTGACGTTTTCGGTAGTATATAGACCCCTGTCGTACATCCCTTCTGACTGGCTAGTCTTCATACAATCAGGTTTTCGCTGTCCCACCTTGCTTACATTTGAATTACAAACCAATTTCCCCCGGGGTCAATAAAGTATGACTATGACTATGAATTCCAGTTCTTACATAGAGGGAAACCTTCATCTTTGTTAAAATTCTTTTTCTCTAGTTTTATTTCAATGGCTTCCTTCACCACAATTTTAACAAAGACAAAGGTCTCACTCTATGTAACTTTGTTCTGTGAATCCTTTTGATTTCCAATGACTAGGCTTTGGAATGTTCAAAATATTTTAGTTTTTAGTCAAAAAAATTGCAAAATTATCCTGAATGTGTTTCAAAGCTAGGTGTTAGATCAGAATGAGGCACCTACACACATCTTAGTTGGTAATATTGAAGCTAGTGGAATGATATATTTGGATATATTTTAGTGATAAATGCAGCAATGTGCAAATTATGCAAGAGTAATGATGTTAGTATATTAGCAAGCAACAAATTATTTTTCCTTGAATTTAAAGTACTTTAGTTTGCCCATAACTTTTTGAACTAACCATAAAAGTACTGCAAGTTATTGCTATATGACTGTGGATAGCTGATGGCTGATTAATGTGGTGGTATAACACACAAATGAGTAAAAGACCACTGGTATGAACTGCTGCTCCAGAAACATATTAATGAGGGCAGGCTGCTTTAGGATATATTATCCAGAGCAGAAGTTCCAAACTAGTTAGTCAAGTTTTGACTGCCTGAAGATAGTCACACTGCAATGCCCCATTTTTTTTCCCTCTTTACAAAAGCTGCAAGGTTAGAATTAGTTTGAAAGCAGCATTAAAATTAATAAATAATTTCTGATTGTAACACATCTTTAATGAAAGTAGAACTGAAAAACTAAACCATAAAGAAATACTTGCTTCTTCAGTAGATTCAGATCTTCCAATTTAAGGCTAAGGTTGTGGTTATGCTGTTATACTTCAATATAATAGAAGAGACTGAGAGGATATTTGATTGACGTTTTCTCTGTTCTGAAATAATAGCACCAGTGTTTGGTGTTGAGCAATTGTGTTTATCAGGGAGATAATTAATTGATACCAGACTTTTCAAACTATATCTACTTTTTTTATATATACAAATCTGGCACAGCATGAAATTTAATGTGGTTCATAAGGAAAATGGATTTCTTTTGGACAGTGCACTGGTAACCAAAGCATATCTATTAATGATCATTGTCAGAAGACTAAAAGTAGAAATTGAGAGAAATCTACTTTCACTCTGAGGGTCATTTGAAGATGGAATGCCTCATCAAACCCAGTGGCCGAAAAAGGTTTTATCATCACTTTCGAAAAGGGAAGAAGATAAATATTTGAAAAATGAAAATTTAAAGAAATGGAGAGAGTGGATAACTCAGCTGTCCAGCTGAAGCATAGTGAGCTAAGTGATCTTGTCTGTGCTTTAAAACTTAATGGAGGTTGGTTATAGCAACAGAAACCAAGCAAAAAGGCTGTTAAAATGTGATGAAGAGCTTATCCATTCCATTCTCACTTCAGTCTGGACAAGTGTCGTTTTAAATTGTAGGAGACAGAAACACTTGCTGGATATTAATGGGATCTCCAGTCCAGTATGCAGATCAAGGTCTGATGGCATCAGTAGGAGTTGAGTGTCACTCTTTGAGGTTTGAATTGGATGTCTAGGCACTGGATTGAGGGCCAGGAGATCACTAGCAAGGTAAGCTTACTGCATTTATTTGAGTCCACTGTGCAGGAGAGATCCTCTGAGTTTCACAAAGGAACATTTCACCTCTCCTCCCAAATATCCCATACAGGCAAGGTAAAGTTATACAAACACTTACATTTTTCCTTTGGGTTCTGGCTCTGAAGTTAACCTGCTTGATATAAATAATGCTCTGTTGCAACTTGATCATATCCTGGCTTTTCTAATGAGACCAGGTTAGAAGATCCTGGTTAAAATCAACTGAATGTTTTCAATTTCTATACTATGTCTATTTACAACAATGTAAAATAAACTGTTTCTAGAATGTAACTCTTTCAAAGATGAAAAGGCCCTCAATTGGTGACAATTGATTGGACATTTGTCTCTCTTACCAGTATCTGCAAGGAACTGTCAGTCCTCTCTATGTATATCCAACAATCCCATTTGCCCGCTGTTAACTACTTTTGTGGTGTGTTCACAGAATTTTTTGGCCATGGTAGAGCTGCTTTTATGCAAAAGCCTTTCGAACTTGCTCGAATAACTCTTTCCTGGTTCTTTTTTGGAATCTTTTAGCAACTACCCAGGATGGTTAGCCACTGGAGAGCCTTTCTCCAAACTCTGAGGTGATAATTTGTACTCCAACATCTATTGCCTTCTTGCATGTCTCTTAAAGCACTGGATTTCAATGATGGGAATTTACTCCCAACTGATTATAAAAGGAAGTAAACATCACCATGAACTGGGATACACTTTTTGCATATGGCTCATTTTCCTGTTTAATTATGGTTCCAATTACAAATACAGAAGTAATAAACATAAGAAATTTTGCAGATGTTGGAAATCTTGAGCAACACACACAAAATGGCAGCAGAACTCCACAAATAAACACTCAACATTTGGGGCGGAGGCCTTTCAGTTGGAACAGTGGAAATGTCAAATGTTCTTTGCCCTTCATAGCTTCTGCCTGACTTGCTGAGTTCCACCAGCATTTTGTGTGTGTTGCACAGATGTGAAAGTATTCAGGAATATCTGTAGAAATAGGAATGAATTATTGCAATACAGTTTAAAGGACTGCTAGCAAAGAGAGAAAGGTGAGAATTGGGAAACAAAGTCTTTATTCAAGATTGAAGGGCTAAGAACGAAAAGGTAAAAAAGAATTCTGTGTGTACTCCTGTACCTGAGGGCAAGTGATAGAGCTATCAGTATTCAACCCACCAGGTTATGTGTGTTGCACTGGAGCTGGTGCTGGAGGAGAATGAGCGTTATATGCAATGTTCCATTGACACTTACAGTACTGATCTCTGACAGCCTCCCAGCTATAGTGTGATTTTACTAAATATTATTCACAAAAAGCTAGTGCTACTCAACAGTGTTTAATTTAGTTTGGTAAGGGGTTAGGGCCTAAAACAGCAGTGTGGCAGACAAGGAAGTTGAGACAAATATAGAAGTTAAAGGCAGGATAGTGAGTGTGGAAGATCTGACAGACTAAATGGCATTGATTTTAGTGCAAGAAGATTGACAGGTAAGGCAGATGAACTCAAGGCACGGATAGGTACTTAGGGTACTGATATTATGGTTATTACACAAACATGGTTGAGGGATGGGCAGGATTAGCAGTTCATTGTTCCAGAACACAGTGACTACAGACAGTATAAGATTCAAAGTACATTTATTACCAAAATATATTTGCAGTATACAACCCTGAGTTTCGTCTTTCCACAGACAGCCACAAAACAAAAATACCATACATCAAATACCCTACTTGCAAAAAAAAAAATCACAAAAAAGGGAAAAAATGAGTGAAAAACTAAGGCTATAAAATATCAAACCATATTGAAATAGTTTAGGAATCTTCTGTTTAGTTCATTTCTACTTAGCACTGTGTCGTACATTGACTATAGACCACAGAGTCAGTCCATTCTGATCAAAATTCCACAAAATAGCAATAAAAAATGGAGTAACCAGAAACCAGGTTCCCGTTTTAATGGTGTGTGGAACATAGAGGTGGGGGTGAAAGGCATGAGGCAGTGGAAGTTGATTTTTTTTCAGTAGGGAGTACATGATGGCAGTTCTTAAGGAGGATATTCCTGGGGCATCATCCGGGCAGACTATATGAGTGGAACTTAGAGTAAGAAGGGAGTGATCACATCAGGATTGCACTGTAGGCTCCAATAGCAGACATTAGTGCAAATAAATAGGGAGATGCAGAGAACTGTAATAAAGTTGTAATAGTCGTCGTCGTTATGTGCCGTTTCATATGATGTGGGCAATCTTGTTCTTCCCAAGAGGATGACTTCTTGGCAAATTTTTTGACAGAAGTGGCTTGCCATTGCCTTCTTCTGGGCAGTGTCTTTACAAGACAGGTGACCCCAGCCATTATCAATACTCTACAGGGATTGTCTGCCTGGCATCAGTGGTTGCATAACTAGGGCTTGTGATATCCATCACCTGTTCCCATAGCTTCATGTGATGCTGATTGGAGGTGGGTGTCTAAGCAGGTGCTATATCTTACCCAAGGGTGACTGGCAGGCTAGCAGAGGGAAGGAGTGCCTAACACCTCCTTTGGTAAAGACATATCTCCAACCCACCACCTGATTGTTAGGTAGTTTTAACTTTCCTAATATGGATTTGGTCAGCCATAGTGCTGAGGGTTTGGATGGGATGGAATTTATATGTATCCAGGAAGGTTTTCACAAGCAGTATGTAGAAGACTATCAGAGAGGGGGCAAAATTATTTGAAAATAAAGTAAGGTAAGGAACTGAGGTGTCAATGGGGAAGCACTTTGGGACTTGTTACCAAAGTTTTATTAGTTTAAAATTGGAGTGGTCCACAAATTAAACTCCAAAATTGAGGCATGACAGATTTTGATGGCTCTTGACAGGAACTTGCAAAGGTTGTTAAGGAGAGGCTGTTTGTAGGTTAAGGGACATCTGGTAGGTGTGAGGCTTTTAAAAGTGAGATAGTGAGCTATTCAAGTGCAAAAAGATTCATTTGTTTTATTGACTATACAAAAGCATTTGATAAAGTGAAGCACAATAAGTTATTTGAAATATTACAGGAATCTCTAGATCTAGATTTGAAAGACCTCCCCCTAATCAGAAATCTGGACTGGGAACCAACTGGCGCTGTAAGAATAGATGGAGAAGTGAGTCAGTTTACGAATATTAAGAGAGGCATTAGACAAGGGTGTATTTTCTCTCCTAATTTGTTTAATGTGTACAGTGAAACAACATTACAAAAAATAAGAGGATCTTGGGAATCAAAGTTGGCGGTGAAAACATCAATAATTTCAGGTATACAGATGACACTGTGTTAATTGCAAGTACAGAGGAAGAACTACAAAACTTAATTGATATAGTTGTTGAAGAAAGTGCAAAAATGGGTCGGTCTATCAATTGCAAAAAGTCAAAGTGTATGGTGATATCCAAAAAAAAAGGAGAACCCTATCTGCAGGCTGAGAATAAACAGGGAAGACATAAAACAAGTACAGAACTTTTGCTGCTTAGGAAGCTGGGTGACATCAGATGGCAGGTGTGACATGGACATCAAAAGAAGAATAGGGATGGCAAAAGACACCTTTACAAGAATAAAGAGTATACTGACCAACACTAAACTAGGCATGACAACCCGCTTCAGAGTACTGAAATGTTACGTTTATCCAGTTATGTTATATGGCTCAGAATGTTGGACAATATCTCGTAACATAAGGAAACGAATTGAAGCAGCGGAGATGTGGTTTTTGAGGAGGATGCAAAGAATATCATGAACAAAACGAATATCTAATGAGGATGTCATGAACAGAGCAAGCACAAAAAGAGAAATAATGTATGAGATCATGAAAAGGCAACGTAACTTCATTGGACATGTGATTAGGAAAGAGGAGTTAGAATGCATGGTAATTATGGGAAAGATTGAAGGGAAGAAATCAAGAGGAAGCCAAAGACAAATGGTGATGGGGACAGCAGCCAGAGAACTGGAAATGAATACCAATGAATTGATCCACTTGACCCAAAACAGAAGTGTGTGGGCCAAGGCAGGCAAAGCACAAACTGAGCATGGCACCTGATGATGATGATGAGTGAGAGATCAAGGCCAGCACATTCCTGCTAGAGCAATGGGTGAGGCTGGCAGTATTAGGGGACCCTGGTTCACAAGGGATACTGCAGCTCTGGTGATGAAAATGGATACACATATCAGGTATAGGCAGCTGGGATTATGATTAAACTCCCTTGAGGAGTTTAAGGGATGTAGGCATACACTTAAGAGGGAAATCAGGAGGGAATAAATGGGGATATGAGCTAGCTTTGGCAGATAAGGGAAAAGAGAATCCTAAGAGATTATGTAGGATCATATTTGGGAAGAAAATAAGTCCCTTAAGGATTAGTGCAGCTGTCTGTGTGGAGTGAGAGGGGTGGCTGAGGACTTGAAAGAATATTTCTCCTCAGTATTATTATTGTGAAGAAAGACAGTAGATAGGGAATTCAGAGAAGAGAATAATTATGTCTTGAAACTTCCACATTATGAAAGAGTAGGTGCCAGTGATCTCAAAAAACATAAAGGTCGATAAAGGCAAAGGGTCCATTCAAGGGTATCCTAAGACACTGTGGGAAATTAAGAAAGAAATATGTGGGGACCCTAGAAGACATATTTGTAATGTCGTTAGCCCTGAGCGGGGTGGTAGGTGAGGACAAGAGGAACACTATTTCTGGTGGCTATTCCACCAGCCTCCATTTCCAGTACATAACTCTCTGAAACTTCTGCCATCTCCAACTGGATCCCATCATCTTTCCATCTCCCCTCCCCCCACTTCCTGCTTCCACAGTGATCCTCCCTATGTGATTCCCTTGTTCATTCATCCCTCCCCACTGATCTCCCTCCTGGCACTTACCTTTGCAAGTGGAACAAATGCTACACCTGCCCCTACACTTCCTCCCTCACTACTATTCAGGACCCCAAGCAGTCCTTCCAGGTGAGGTGACACATCACCTGTGAGTCTGTTGGAGTCATATACTGTGTTCAGTGCTCCCGGTGTGGCATCCTGTGTATCGGTGAGACCCGACATAGATTGGAATGACAGCTTCGCCGAGCACCTTTTCCTTCTTCCATGGCCTTCTGTCTCCTTTACCAATTTACTTCCCAGCTCTTTACTTCATTGCCATCCCTGTTCACCTTTCACCTATCACCTTGTGTTTCTCTCTCCCCTCCCCCCACCTTTTAAATCTACTCCTCTGTTTTTCTTCTCCAATCCTGCCAAAGGGTTTCGGTGCAAAACGTCGACTGTACTCTTTTCCTAGATGCTGCCTGGCCTGCTGAGTTCCTCCAGCATTTTGTGTGTGTTGTTTTGAAGTTATCTACCTACTGCTCCTTCAACGAGTGGAAAGTCATAGTTCATGGAGTAGATCAATGACCATCGTCGCAGGGAAAGCAGGAATAGTCAATAATTGCAGCTTTTAATAAATGTGGCAGCCTTTTAATTTTATTTCACATTTGGAAACATTGAACTTGAACGATTGTATCTGTCATTTATTAGCTGGAATATTTGGCCGCTGTTTTGTGAGATCATTGTGAAGATTCGCTAAAACAATTATAGGAACGTAAGGCAAAAGTAATCAGGAAAGACTTAACAAGTGGTCTGTAATTGCTGGGAAAATAAAAGCTGAGAAATTGCTGGAAATACTCAGCTGGTCAGGAAACAACTATCGAAAGGAAGAAACTTTTTATGTGTTTGGGTGAAAGCCCAAGCAAGTCTTTGACTGAAAAATTAGCCCGGTGTCTCTCACCACATATACCACCTGGCTTGGTTCATGTTTCCTGATTTTTCTGCTTTCAGTCCAGATTTTCAGCATTTGCAGTTTTTTTTAAAGAAATCTGTTAAATGCGTCTAAATTGTAAAAGATTGTGAAGGCAGAAGAGTGAAAGAGATGGTGAATCAACAACGAGAAGCCATAAACTTTGGACGAACACTTACGAAACAAAATGAGAAATTGGACATAGATGACGATTTTTCTGTGACTTCGCTGAATTAATTTGCTAGTAGTGCCGTGCTTGTCAGTGAACGTGCAGAGATGATGCCTGCACAGCAATAATTGCATTACAGTCTCACCATTGCAAGATCGTACCATTAAGTGGCGACTGTTTGCATGCAGCTCCAATGGGAATCATCAAATATTCCCATTTAGGACTACCACAATGGAAATCCATGGTCACAGCCATAGATACTTCAGTTAGCGGCATTGTTTTAAGGCATTTAAAAAAAATCATACTGACGCTTTTCCTATCTTGGCAGGAGATTTCAACCAGGCCAGCTTGAAGAAGTCTCTGAACAATTACCACCAAAATAGCGCCTGTGGAACCAGAGGAGCCACCATACTTGACCACAGTTGTACCACCATCAAGTACACGTACTGTGCCATCCCATGCCCACACTTTGGAAATTTTTATTTGCGTGTGCCTGTGTGCGTGCAAGTGTCCGTGATGATGTCTTTTTCATGGCTTTTTACAAGGGGCCGAATGAGAAAGAGAGAGAGACTGTGGCGTGCCACTCCTCACACAGACATTCTCGTAGTATTTTCCCTTTATTTTATGAGGTCGAGTTGCAATCTCGACACTCAACCCGGCATGGATGGAAAGCGTACTCGGGAGCGGACCCGACTGGTTTCGAACTGGGAAACCTCTGCTCCCGGGTCTGGCGCCGATGTCATTGCGCCACCAGCCGGACACTTTGGAAATTTTCATGACCTCACTGTACTTCTACTCCCAGCGAATAGGCAGAAACTAAAGACCACAGCAGGTCCAAGAAGGTGTGGTCAAAGGAGGCAGAGAAGCACTTACAGGGCTGCTTTGATTTGGTGGACTAGACAATATTCAGGGATTTATCTTTGAGTCTGAATGAATATACTACAGTTGACACAGACTTATTCAAAATTTATGTGGATGAGTATATGCCTTCAAGAACTTATCAGACATAGCTAAGTCAAAAGCCAGGATGAATCAGGAGATTTGTAGTCTGCTGAGGTCTAGATCTGTGGCATTCAAGACTGGTGATCCAAAACTAAACAAGAAGTCCAGGTATGATCTACAGAAGGCTATCTTAAGAGTGAGAAAACTATTCCAGTTGAGGTTTGATGTGGAATTAAATGCAGTGACAAGGTTTGCAGGCCGTTACTTCCTACAAATCAGAACCTAACATCATGAATGGCAATGATGCTTCACTCCCTGATGAGTTCAAACCCTTTAGGCATGCTTTGAAAGGGAGAATAAAACTGCATCTATTAGAATCCCTGCAGCATGCGGTAACCATGTGCTCTCTGTCTCGGAGGCTGATGTTAGAACGCCTTTCAAGAGGGTGAAGCCTCGCAAGGTACCAAGCCTTGATGGTGTATCTGATAGGGCTCTGAAAATATGTGCCTACCAACTGGTGGGAGTGTTCAAGGACATAGTCAGTCTCTCACTGCTGCATTTGGAGGTTCCCTCCTGCTTCAAAAGGGCGACAGTCATTCTAGTGCTCAAGAAGAGCAGGGTGGGCTGTCGCAACAACTATTGTCCAGTGGCACTCACATCTACTGTGATGAAGCGCTTTGAGAGATTAGTCATGATTTGAATCAGCTCCTGCCTAAGCAAGAACCTGGACCTGCTGCAATTTGCCTATCACCACAATAGGCCTACAACGGATAAGATCTCACTGGCTCTCCATTCAGCCTTCAATCACCTGGACAGTAGTAATACCTACGTTATGCAGCCATGTATTGATTACAGCTCAGAGTTCAATACAATCATGCCCTCCGTTCTATACAACAAGCTCCAAAACCTGGGCATCTGTGCCTCCGTGTGCAACTGGATCCTTCATTTCCTCACCAGGAGACTATTGTCTGTATGGATCAGAAATAATATTTTCTCCTTGCTGACAATCAGCATTGCCACAACTCAAGGTTGCATGCTTAGCCCACTACTCTACTCTCTCTGCACCTTCCACTGTGTGGCTAGGCACAGCTGAAATGCCATCCATAAATTTGCCAACAACACAACTATTGTCGGCAGAATTTCAGATGGTGACAAGGAGGCGTACAGGGGTGAGATAGATCAGCTGGTTGAGTGGTGTCACAACAACAACATTGCACTCAACATCAGTAAGTCCAAGGAATTGATTGTGGACTTCTGGAAAGATAATTTGAGGGAACACACATTGGGGGATCAGGAAAGGGTGAGAGGTTTCAAGTTCCTGGGTGTCAACATCTCTGAGGAACTATACTGGGCCCAACATATTAACGCAGTTACAAAGAAGGCAGGACTGTGGCTATATTTCATTCGGAGTTTGAGGAGATTTGGTATGTCGCTTAAGACATTCACAAATTTCTGCAGATGTACCATGGAGAGCATTCTGATCGGTTGCATCACTGTCAGTGCACAGGTTTGGAAAAAGCTACAGAAAGTTGTAAACTTAGCCAGCTCCCTCATAGGCACTAGCCTCCCCAGCATCCAGGACACTTTTTAAAGGAGATGCCTCAAAAAAATGGCATCCGTCAGGAAAGACACCCATCACCCAAAGTTTGCCCTCTTCTCATTTCTCTCATCAAGGAAGGAGGTGTAGGAGCCAGAAGACAGACACTCGATGTTTCAAGAACAGCTTCTTCACTTCTGCCATCAGGTTTCTGAATGAACAATGAACCCATGAACACCTCCCCAGTATCTTTCTCTCTCTTTTTGCGCTATTTATTTATTTTTTTTTATATATACTGTAATTTATCATTTTTATTACTATGTATTGCAATGTACTGCTACTGCAAAACAACAAATTTCACAACATATGCCATTGATATTAAAGCTGATTCTGATTCAGTGTCTTTCACAATCTCAGCACTTCTCCTTACAACCACCCCAGGTTCCTGTAAAGTAAACAAGGGATAAAGAGGTTGGCTGCCTTTCCAGTGCAGCAGAGTCAGTGGCAACTCTACGTAAGGACAGGGTCATTCAGTCTCAATGCGTTTATCAGAACTCAATAACCATCTACCTCTAACACACCTGTAACTTGGCTGATATCAATGAGGCTGCATCTGTTCACGTGTTATATCTTGACACAAGTGAACTTATGGTGATGAGAAACCCTCAGCAAATTCATACAGTGTATTGGAAATCAATTTTAATTGCAACAATGTTGTGGATGCAAGCATTACATTTAACAGGAAAGGAAGGTTGCTTTAATAGGATGGTTTGAATGGGATCTTAAGAACTGAAGCATGCAGAGGAAAGTGTGAAGATAAGGATATAATCAAAACTGTTGTTTAGTAACCAGATGCAATAGTCGTGAAAAGTTAGAATGGGTGGTATCTGAGTAGCCAGGTAACCAAACAAATATTGAAAAATAAATACTATGGACTTTGTATGTTAGGCTGTGTGTCTGTGTTACTCTGGATTTTCAGCATCTGTAGAATCTCATGTGTTTATTCAAGCATCATCTTCCTTTCTGTTTGTGGTTAGAATGCAGAAGACAGACGTCTGGACAATCCATAGATGGTTTGGCCAATCAACTTATAAGTTTGGTTCAAGTGTCACCGGCACTTGGTCATCCTGCACATTCACATAAGTTTACATTTTTTCTCAGTCTCTTAATTGTACTTGTTAATTCTATATGTATTCCAAAATTTACATAACAAAGCTTCTCTGTGAGGTAAGGTGGCAGTGGATAAAGAACACTGTAGCTATTCTTGAGAATATGGCTGAACCTTGTAATAAAGCCTTGAGACAATAACAATATATGTAGTGTTCTCTTTTTTCCCCCAGAAGAACGTATGGTATAGCAGTATTTATCATGTGCACAAAATGCTGGAGGAACTCAGCAGGCCAAGCAGCGTCTATGGGAAGGAGTAAACAATCGACGTTTCGGGTCAAGACCCTTCATCGGGACTGGAAAAAAGAGATGAGAAGGTGGGGTGAAGGGAGGAAGAAGTCCAATGTAGCAGGTGATAGTTGAAACTGGGAGAGGGGGAGGGCTGAAGTAAAGAACTGGGAAGTTGATTGGTGAGAGAGATAAAGGGCTGGAGAAGGGGGTTCTAATAGGAGAGGACAGCAGGCCATGGATGAAAGGGAAGAGGGAGGAGCACCAGAAGGAGTGATGAGTAGGTAAGGAGATGAGGTGAAAGAGGGAAATGGGGAATGGAGAAGGGGGTCAATTACGGAAGTTCAGGAAATCTGTATACTCCCCCTTCACTTTCTTCCATGGCCTTCTGTCTTCCATCAGATTCTCCCTTCCCCAACCCTTTATCTCTTCCTCTTCCCTTTCTTCCATGGCCTTCTGTTCTCTTCTTTCAGATTCCCCCTTCTCCAGCCCTTTATCTCTCTCACAAATTGACTTCCCAACTCTCTACCACATCCCTCCCCCTCTCCCGGTTTCATCTGTCACTTTACTACCTTGTACATCTTCCTACCCTCCCCCCATCTTTTTCCCTGACTTCTCACCTCTTATTTCCAGTCCTGGCCCGAAATGTTGACTGTTTACTCTTTTCCATAAATGCTGCCTGGCCTGCTGAGTTCCTCCAGCATTTCGTGTGCATTACCTTGATTTCCAGCATCTGCAGATTTTCTCTTCTTTGTAGTTCTCATGTGAATCAGATTGTGGTTTCCTTAGAATGAAATACTTTTGGGTTCAGGCCACATTTATACATCGGATAAATGCCTTACCAATTTTGGACCAACTTATTGGGTTAAATTTTGGGTTGTTCCAATATATGATTCTGCCCCATACACAGCAGTACTTCTCCATTGGGCAACTCCACTCATCTGTGTGGTGATGTTTTGTTGGTGCCATACTTATCTGGGACAATTGGAAAATCAGTGGAAGATATCTCTGCATACAATATGATTTTCAAGAAGTGAACTGTCTATCCCAACTGAAATGGCAGTCAACAGTCTGCTTTTCAGGGTGAAGGTGTAATTTTATTGAGTACCCATCCATTTTGAAGATTCCTGCAGGTAAGGTCATACCGCTGAGTACATGCTGACCATCAAACACTAAAGCTACCTATATAAGAAAGTTCTAGTCATAAAAGATGTTGTTTCTTCTGCAAATAATATTTGTTGTTACATCCTAATGTTTGGCTCATTTGTTTCCTACCTGATGTGTGAGTCATCTGATCAGTTATCATCCACTTCATTGGACAAGTTTTATTGCAGAAGACATTTGTGGTGGTTGATGTAGAATCAGAATCAGGTTTATTATCGCCGGCATATGTCGTAAAATTTGTTAACTTTGCAGCGGCAGTTCAATGCAATACATAATATAGAAGAAGAAGAAAATAATAATAATAAATAAATAAACTTACAGTATGCATACATTTAATAGATTAAATATGTGCAAAAACAGAAATAAAAGTATATTTTAAAAATTGAGGTAGTGTTCACAGGTTCAACGTCCATTTAGGAATTGGATGGCAGAGGGGAAGAAGCTGTTCCTGAATTGCTGAGTGTGAGCCTTCAGGCTTCTGTACCTCCTACCTGATGGTAACAGTGAGAACAGGGCACGCCCTGGGTGCTGGAGATCCTTAGTAACGGATGCGGCCTTTCTGAGATACTGCTCCTTGAAGATGTCCTGGGCAGTTTGTAGGCTAGTACCCAAGATGGAGCCGACTAAATTTACAATCCTCTGCAGCTTCTTTCGGTCCTGTGCAGTAGCCCCTCAATACCAGACAGTGATGCAGCCTGTCAGAATGCTCTCCACAGTACAATAGAAGTTTTTGAGTGTATTTGTTGACATACCAAATACTGACACATTTGATGAAATGAAGTAAATAATCAAAAATTTCTTGTTGGTGAAATTGGCTCTATTTTAGAACTTTACCTGGTTTTGTATATAAGTTAGATATAGCTGTTCACTGGATTTCTGTCCTGTTTGTAGTAATTTCTATCTTACGAGTGTGTGTGTGGAAGCATTGCACCGAACTGTTGTTAGTTCAGTTGATGTCATTGTTAGTCAACAGCTCTGCCAGCACAGAAAGTAACCAACAAAGATTTTGGATCAGAGGGTTAGAGTGAATAAAAGCAGATCCCAAAATTGTAATGTAAGCTCTTGCAACAAACTTAGTCCTTGCATTGAAATATTGTGGCTCTCGCATTGCTTTGTAAAATGAAGTGCAGTGCAGATCTAATCTGTGATTGTTAACTTTTAACATTGTGAAAATAGCCTGAACCGAAAAGATGACTTTACATTGCTAATCCAAATCACTGTGAGAGAAACTACGTTATGTCCAAGAGCTTGGAATTTGATAAAATTGCAGTCAATTGAATGGTGCTTCATACGGCTGAACTCTGTTGCATTGCAACATGTAGGATACCCATATCTATACTAACATTTAAATAGCAAGACGTTTTCATGCACAAACTAATGCTTTACTGAGGTGGACATAGATTTCAGCTAACAATATAATTCACCTCTTAGTTTACTGCATTACATATTGCTACAGTAAACGTGACAGGAAAGTCTTCTATGAACTACCGAAATAATATTGACTATACACATAAGGTTATCTGTGGCTTGTATTCAAGAATCCCCTCCCCCCCCCCCCACTCTCACAAGTCTACTGTCAAAGCAATGGTTATTCCAGTTCTGAAAGGATTTTGTCTGAGCATAATATATAAAAGGACATTTAGTAGTTGGAAAATATTTTAACTACAGTGTGACCTACATATCATTGAATATGGCATGTGATTATACAGTTCGCTTATTGTAGCATAATTTTTATTTTAATTTGTCCATTCTTGTGGAATTATAATAGATCTCTCCATTCTTATATGCAAGTGCAGGTGCATAATATATATGCATATTTTTGAGTGTTCCTTTTAAAAGGACTTCTAATAATGGTTCTCTCACAAATAGTGTTTCATTATAACATTCCATCTTGAAAAGCACCTTCCCCCTCTCTGTTTATACAAGCTTTTTGTAGAGTTCCCAAAGGAAGTGTCATGGCAGGAGGAGAATTCTACTTCATACACATGCATAGGGCCTTTTCGAGAATGTGTAATTTCTAACCACAGCAGACAAGCAGCATTCAACCTGATCACAATGATAGGCACGTTACTGGTTGTAAATGATTATGGGAGTGCATGTAATCACTTTGAGATGATTGTCAGGCAAAATACACATTCTGTAGTTAAAACTTATAAAAAAAAAATGAAAATATTAGGGCCAACAAACATTTTTTAATCTTATTGACCATTCTAAATCTAGCACGTTGATTTGTCGGGCATTGTCTAAAATGTAGTCAAGCACACTTAATTCTCTATACAAAAGTATGATTGTATACAAAGTTGACATCACAATGAATATCTTGGTTGACTGAACACATTAAAAAGAAATTTATTTTGCTAATACAGTCTGCTAGTTCTATATTAATATTTTTAGAACAAAATGATGCACAGAATATTTGTGTGTTATGTTATCTTGTTACAATTTGTTTTCTGCATGCTTGGCTGTAAGTTTTTGTATCACAGTGACTTAAGATTTAAGGACAGAAATGAATGATTCGTGCTACTCAATGAACTTTAACTGGAACTACACTTGAATGGCAATAATCTGCTCCTGTAATTGCTGTGGAAAAGGAAAATCCTCCAGAGATTTTACATCTAATCATTTATTTATAAATCTGTAGATAGCAGGCTGCAGAATGCGCAACAGGGGTCAACTTTGTGCTCAAAACCATTGTCTGCTGTTTACATTTCACAGCAGTTTTTACAGTAGTTGCAACCTACATGATCAGCTGGGTACTTTAATTCGCTGGGTTCTGTTCTGCACATCATTGCTTTGGACAGACCTACTTCATTAAGGATGCTTCAAGAGGCCATTCCCCTCAGCATTAGCTGAAATATGCATGTTTTTCCATCTCATTAATTCAGTCTACATACAATTAATTTCTGCCTATTAATGAACCCCTAGGTGTTAGTGACAGCTATCTAACCTGACTATACCAAGTGAGGCCCGAGTTACATATGGTTGAGTTTTAAGTTCCAGATAGGTGTTGAATATAAAACTGCCCGGAAAAGGTTTCAGGAACTTAAAGATATTACAATTAAAAGACAGCAGTATATTTAGCTGTGGTTGGGGAAAAAAATAAGTTAGCAGTTTTAAATAATTTACTTTACAAATAGAAACAGATGTTAGGAATCATAACTGGAATTTGTTTTTATCTCTGAGTGAGTCTTGTGTTGGAGAATGCATTTCATTGCCATACTTTCAAAGAGAAAGCAGGATGGAATTCTTCTTCACAATTATATTTTATGTTTATTTAATAGTTCTTTAAGCATTGTACATTGGCATCTGGTCAGTATGCTTATGTCAATATGTATTTAGTTTACTAAAATGACTTTTTTGTTGTTAAATGAACCTTTTAACAAACTGCAGCTGTGATACCAAAAGGCGGCTGTGGTAAGATACCACAAGGAAGTTAAACATCACTTTAACTGTGACCTAACCAGATTTATTCAAAAAACTTGAAGTATTGGTGACTATTAGTTACGATTATATATGCAGCTAACATGGAATATCAGGCACAGATGGTAACAGATAAATATGTTTTATTTATAAAACGGTATAAACCAATTTATATAAAAAGCAGCACTTAAAGGGTTGAGATGATTTATTAATGAGGCAAGGCGCAAGTTAATGGAATTGCAATATGATTCACCTGTGCTTAGCATGTAGTCAATATACTAATGATGTATATATATATATTTAGTTGAAGAAGCTCCTATGATTGTGAACTTGCTGTAAACTAGTAAAATGTTTTGAACTCAGGATCAAAGCAGAAACTAACATTTGCTGGGCTATTCTCCCTTCCACTGATGGAACATGGATGAAGTCAGATAATTGACCGCCCTGTATGCCTAATTAACGATGTGTTAATTTCTACTATTCATGTTTCTAAATACTAAGCTTTGATTAGCAGTAAAATAAAAGAAATGGGATGAAAACTTATTAAATGACTATTTTATTATCTAGTGTTGACATCATTGAGATATGGAAATAATAAGCAGAGGCAGTTTATGAAGGCTGCTCAAATGTTGTGATGTGATTTCCTAGATTCAAATTGTTCTAAGTACTTGTTTGTGATATGTTGCCTATAATTAAGAATTGGAGTTAACTCTTGTTGACTTACGACCAAGCCAATGTCCTGATTCAACAAAGTATGTTACTATGGTAAAATAAGGCTAGTTTTTTGTAACTTCGGGACTGTGCTTGGTGAGAAATCAGGTAACATTTCAACAATAGATATTTTTTGTTGCCTTGTGCTGGTTGAGATTTATTAAGTTAATCAATGACATGACACAGCTTGATACAAAAGCCCTGTTTACATGGAGCTTTTTAATTCTAATTTGATCTAAATCAGCCCTTAATTCCAATTTAAATGTACAATGTAAATGGTGCTTAATTCTGATTAAATCCGAGTTAAAAACATACTATTTCCTGAGGTGGGTTTAATGTAATTCTATCTAAATTCATTTTGTTGTTCACCCATGCAGATGGGTGTAAGTGAAGTGAACTCAGAATTTGCATGGTGTCCCATGGTGTCTTGTGATGTGACATAAAGACTGAGCACTGTGCAGTGAATTGTGCATTACTTCATGCGATGTGTCCCTTTAATACAAATTGAAAACTTCTTTGTGCAAATGGTGTTTAAGCTGCCATGTAAATGGAACAAATAGTAAAAGTGATTCGCATTAATTCCAACCACACCGATACAAATTAACTTGACCTTTGACTTTAAGTGGGGCTTGTCATATGTACATGGAGAATATCCACAGCTATGATCATATGATTTTTTTTAAATATTAATACCTCTATCCATCTTTTGTTAGTAATTAATGAGGTAAAGACATTTCACTTGAGTTCCAAAACAGGTCTTTTAATCACATGAAAGACCCTTTTCTGTTATTTCATTATTTTTAATAAAAATACATTGTAAACTTACAGAAGAAATGTTTTGGTGAGTATTGTCAGTTGCAGAAAATTGACATCCTAGTGTTTAAAGCTGTTTATACCTTCATTGTAGATTTTCTCTAAAATTTGAATTTCTTACAAAACAATACGCTGATTTGTGATATTTAAGTAACATACAGAAGCATTGACAACATGTTAATATTATTCATTCCAGACTTCATTCTGAGGCGCTGCTTGAAAGTGGATATATGTGCTTGATTTATTATGGTTTCAAGAAGCAATGTCTATAAATAATTATCTTTTACTGAACAAGGAACTTGACATGTTGAATGCAACCGGTGTTGCCATGGTATAGAAAATAAACTTTCATATTAATCAGCAGTCAAGTATTGTAACTTGGTCTTCATAAATTATGAATTGTGTTCAAATCTCTCAGGGTTCATTGATAGAAAAAAAATTAAGAGAAAATATAAGACAGCAAGTATTTGAATACATTTTCACTGGAATGCCGGGTATGCTGTAATTGTTTTCTTAATCATTAGGGAACTGTATTATTCATCTGCAATTTTGAAGACGACTCTTCAAATTTGGTTGTCAAATTGAAAAGTTGTGAAAGATTGTTTCCATGCAGTGGAAACCATTTTGAAGTTCACAAATGCCAAAGTTGCTGAACAAGTGTTATCACTTCATTCTGCAGGACAAGAGTGGCCTCATTTAGTTGCGAGCTCTGTGAAAGCCAAGAGGAAATGACAGCACCAGTGAAACACTGTATGACCTGGCTTCAGGCCTACTTCTGTGAACCTTGGACATCGGGAAAACTTCCTCTCCCTGTCTTTCATCATCCTATTTTTCAGCAAGGTCTGTTGCTGGTTAGTTTAGTTTGTATAGCAATATTTTGACTTTATGTAATTTTAATTTGCATTTCATTCCTACTTTATTGACAGCAGTATAATGCAGCATTCTATCCTATGTGAATTTGAGACACAGCACATAACATCAGCTATTTAGGAACGATAAGGTCTTTAACTGTTCCAAATGTTTCTGTTAGTTTTGGCGTGCAGTTGCATATATTTTGGCATGAGAGCTGAAAATGATGCAGTTCTACTCCTGACATATGCAGACTGAAAGGTCTGAATATAAGCACATCTGAATAGCTGTAAAGTTTTCAATGAGCTTATTGTTGACCTGTATTGTGTTTTTGCCAATATCTTGAGAATTCCTTAAAGGGGAAATATATTTTGTTAACTTGTCATGCAGTAATAATGTGAAAAGAATACATTTTAGTGAGACCGTCTTAATCACACCTTATTATTTTGTTTTGTTTCACAGCTGTTTATCAGAGACAGCCAATAGCTAATTCTTATTAATCAACATGTCTTATACATTTGGGATTGCTGTGTTCCAGTGACTTCATCTCTACATAGTGCTGTTCACAACCTACTGCTCGCACTGTTTATGTCACTGTACTGTGAATGAGTCTTTGAGGTTACAACAGAGGTTCTTATAGTGCAGTGCCTTTCCAAATGCTTCTAAACTTCTCCAGCTTTTAGCGTGGACAAAAGCCTCTTGTTCGCTGTCCAGCTCTGTGGATCCAATCTTAACTTCACCCTTGCACATCAGCAATGCCTTACCTCTTCCACTCCATTTTACCACCACCATTATTTATGGATTAGGCCAAGGAGCTGTCCTTGGCTCTCTCTGTTAAATGTTTTCACTTGAATTATTGGTGGGTGCGGAGATAATGAGCACTTGTGCTACCTCCCCATCCATTCTTTCCACCCTTCCGCTGCATCACCTGTGACGTGATCTCCCATCGCATCAGTGGTGAGAAGACCATATCTTGAATTCCTTTTCCATCTCCTTTCTTGTTTCAGTGCCTGTTCTGATTCCACTTGGTCTCAACTTGGCTATCCTCAACTTTTTTTTTTTTACCAGTTTCCACGAAACGAGCTGAGATTTGTACCCCATATCCTCTCTGTCAGAAACCATAACTATTTCCGCTGCTGCAACGTTGTTCACCTTTGCCCTTCTGCTGCTGAAAATTGCGTACCATGCCTTAATTATAGTCAGACACAGCGATTTGGTTGCTGGTCCTATTCACTTCCCATTCCCTGCCCTCTGTAACATTCAGTCCTTCTATAATACAGCAGCTTATATTCTCCCCCAACCAGAATTCCATTCACCCTTTGCTCCTGTTCTCACAGGCTTCCAATTCCCAAACACCCCATTTAAAAATGTAATGCTCAGACTTCTGCATGGTGTGTCTCTAACCACATTCTACCCAATAACTTGCACAAATGTCCCTGGAGGAGGAATTTGAAATTCATTAAACACAGGGGTCAAAGTACTGCAGCCATTTAGAGATTCATAAAACTTTAATAGGGCAATGCTAGAAGTGCGACTTTATAGTGACCAGAAATTAAACTCTGATCTCAATATAGATTACTCACACTCTCCAAGCTGTGATTGTCCACACTGTCACCATGAACAACTCTGTTCCATTCATTTCCTTCCTGATAAAATTGTGTTTTTATGGGAGCCTTAGAAGTCCTCGCTACACTTGACTCTTCATGATGTCGCTGACTTTTGCTGATGTCATTCCTGGCTCTTTTTCCAATGCTCTGGTGTTGCTTCCCATTCTTATCCAGAAGTGGGAAACTTAATCAATTTTACTGCCAGTTTCTATCCTTCCCTCATTTCCCCATAATCCATTTTTGGCTCTGCCCATCCTTTGCTTCTTTATGTCATTTCTGGAGCTCATCTTACAGCAAATATTTATTAGAGCCAGCAACTTCCAGAGCTGAGTAGACAACGCTTGTTAAGACTCCGTTTCATTCGCCCAGTTCCTCTCTCTCTTTGAGTCTTTTGTGTTGATGTCATCTATTGTTGTCAGCGCTTCTGGTAGGCCTTTCTTTTTCAAGGACTTCTTAACAACCCCCACCCCTGGAGGGGAGGAGTCCTTGAAAAGGACATTTCTCATCATTGTTCTCATACATTCCACTCCCTTCCAGGGAGGAGTTTCCCTTGTCCGTTGTCTCCAGTCCACTGGGCTCCACGTTAAATAGACAATCCACCAAAATTTCCAGAACATCAACTGAAATGCTATCACCAGAAACATTTATCCCTTCCCCCATTTTCTCGCATGCAGAAGAAATTGCTCCCTCCATTTCACTTATTGATCTCTGCAAATGCCCATTTCTTCCCAAAGCATCTTTCAATACAACTGCACAAGAGTTAGACATTCCCTTTTGTTCTTTCCATTCTTCCATACTCTTTCTTTGCACCTTAAAACTTTTTCATCTCCACTTTTTATGAATTACTGATGAAACTGAAAAGTTGAGTTCATTGTCATATGCACAAGTGTATGTATGTACCGGTACAATGAAAACCCCTTACTTGCAGCAGCATCTCAGGTACAGAGCAGCACGTGAAAACAGAATTCGCAAAATAAACAAAAATAAAACGGTGTTTAGTGCTAAGTGATCAAAATGGTGATAGTGTTACTAAACTCTTCTGCTTAGGTTATGCCAGCTGGTTCACAAACTGAATGTTGAAGTGACGTAGCTATTCCTAGACTGGAAAACATAGGAGCAGAATTAGGCCACTTGGCCCATCGAGTCTGCTCCGCTATTCTATCATGGTTGATTTGTTATCCCTCTTAGAGCGATTTTTGGGTTTAGGATATATACATTTAGCAATTGACTGAGTCTACCAGCCTTCACATCTGAATATGGATTTAATTTGGAGTGCAGCTCTCAACAGTGGGCTTTAGTGAATCCCAGACCAAACAATGCTAATTAAAATTAATTTGGATGTCTGTGATGTGGATGTGAATCAGGAGGTGTGAAGGTTGTATGTAGTTTCAAAGAAAGCATTGTCCGTATACTGTGAATATGGAATTGTCCTTTGATGTTTGGCACATAAAATCTCAAACCTCACACTGAGCCAGCAGACCTTTCGACCGAAAGCGTCTTCATATGATGTCTGCTGTACATTGTTTTGTCAAATAAAGAAGCTGCTTTGTATCTACCTGTAATTTTCTCCGGTGACTTCATTCACACAGGAACAACCCCATTCTCTTGCCTTCTCCCCCTAACCTTTGATGCCCTGACTAACCAAGAACCTATCAACCATTGCTTTAAATATACTCAATGACTTGGTCTCCATAACCATCCCGTTGCAATGAATTTCACAGATTTGCCACCCTCTGGCTAAAGAAATTCCTTCTAATCTATGTTCTAAATGGTCATTCTCTATCTCCACAGATGCTGCCTGATATGCTGATTATTTCTCGCATTTTCTATTTTTTTGCTACTTAATAGTTTAAACATTTTGAGATTAGATAGCCATACTTTACCACAGTGCAGTGATGTGCTTGGAATTTACAGTGATATTGTTCCTAGCAAGGTACAGTATGTGTGGATGATGGAAATGGAGGAGCTGTATCTGTCTCCTTTCATAGAAATTGGGAGAAGTACATAAAGGTTACCTTGCCCCAGCAAAGTTATGCTTCTACTCATTGGAAGTATACTAATTTATTGCTGCATTTTAAATGGGACATCAGCTATCAAATTTTACTATCCTAGTTATCTAGTTTTACTACCCATCCATTTAGAATATAGGTTTGAATAATAAACAGAAAAAAAAGTTCTGAGAGATTTCTGACCTTAATTGATAATATCTAAAACATTAAACCCAATCCCAGTCTGTCCTCCGAGATAAATTGAAGTATTCCATGGCACTCTGGGAACTAAAATATGAGGTTCTTTATTTCAGCCATTTATTATCTACAGAGCCCTGAAAAAAGTATTTGGCCTCCATAACTATTTTCACAATTTACTGTCTCATTTTCTAAATTTAAAATATATTGAAGTCAAATTTATTTTGAGCTGATCTACAAAACATTGTGCATCATGGCAAATCAAAAGAAATTTTCCGAAACCTGTCAACCATTTACTAAAAATTAAAAACCAAAATTGTTAGGTTGAAAAAGTATTCATCCCCGTTGTAATTACTATGCTAACTTTCCTCAGGTGCAATACTGTATATTACCTTCCTAGCTCACCCAAATTGTTGATGTAGAGAATTGGAGGATCATCTGTTTTCAATGAAATCCTACAGTGTGGTAGAGAAAAACAAAGAAACATTTAACACAAGTCAGGGAAATTATAATAGAGAAGCACAGATCTGGGGAAGGGTCCAAGACCATCTCAAAGGCACTGAACATACCTTCGAGCTCAGTGCAGTCCATCTGAAAAAGTGGAAAAAATATGAGACCACAGCCACAATGACTAGGTCAGGCCACCTCACCAGACGTAGTCACCGGAGAAGAATGGCACTTGTAAGAGAGGCTACTGTGATGCCAACAGTCACACTGAGTGAGCTGCAGAAGCCAATGGCTGCAGTTGGAGATGAAGTTCATGGCTCTACAATCTCTAAGGCCTTGCAAATAAAGGGTATTTATGGAAGAGTGGCAAGGAAGAAGCCCTGGCTTAAAAAAAACTTCTCCTTGCATGTAAAGACTTTGCAAAGTGTCACTCAGAAGATACTGTAAAGATGCTGAAGTGGTCTTGTGGTTGGATGAGGCTAAAGTGGAACTTTCTGCCTCAACACTAAGCGTTACATGTAACGTAAATCTATACTGCACATCAGCCAGGTAACATCATTCCTACTGTAAGGTATAGTGGAGGTAGCATCACGCTATGGGAGGGTTGTAAATCTAGCCAGCTCCATCTTGGGTACTAGCCTACAAAGTACCCAAGACATCTTCAGGGAGCAGTGTCTCAGAAAGGCAGTGTCCATTACCAAGGACCTCCAGCATCCAGGGCATGCCTTTTTCTCACTGTTACCATCAGGTAGCAGTTACAGAAGCTGGGAGGCACACGGTCAACGATTTAGGAACAGCTTCTTACCCTCTGCCATCTGATTCCTAAATAGACATCGAGTCCTTGGAGACTACCTCACTTTTTTTGATATACAGTGTTTCTGTTTTTTGCATGTTTTTTAACCTGTTCAATATACGTATACTGTAATTGATTTACTTGTTTGTTTATTATTGTTATTTTTATTTAATTTATTTTTTTCTCTTCTATATTATGTATTGCATTGAACTGCTGCTGCTAAGTTAACAAATTTCACATTGCATGCCAGCGATAATAAAGCTGATTCTGATTCTGCGGATGCTTTACAGCAGCAAGGACTGGAAGTCTGGTCAGGATTAATAGGAAGGTGAATGCTGCTAAATACAGAGAGATCCTGGATAAAAACCTGCTAGACTCTGCCAGAAAGCTTAAACTGGCAAGATGTTCATCTTTCAGCAGGACAATGACCCAAACCACACTGCCAGAGCAACCATGGAGTGGCTTCAAATGAAGAAAATTGATGTCTTTAAGTGGCCCAGTCAGAGTCCTGACCTTAACCCGATCAAAAATTTCTGGCAATAGCTCAAGATTGCTGTACACTGCTGCTCCCCAACTAACCTGGCACTGCTTGAACAATTTTGCAAGGAGGAATAGGCAAATCTTGCTGTATCACATTGTGTAAAACTAACAGAGACTTATCCAAAAACACTACTGTCTGTAATAGCTTTGACAGGTGGTACAATTAAGTACTGAGCAAAGGGGGGGTGAATTCTTTTGGAATTGCTGACATTTCAGTTTTTGAATTTTTAGTTTTTTATGCTTTACATAAAAAACTGCCCTGTTTTTTTTGGGCTCTACGGTGAAAATGGAGCATGTGATTCACAAATAAAAATTCTCAGTTAAATTGATCAAAATCCATGATTGTAAAACTCATTTATACGAGCAAAGGCTTGGTGACTGAGTACTCTTACAAGGCACTGTATATCGATAATCTAGATGATAACGTGGTAAATTGGAGCAGAAACACAAAGGTTGGGGGCATAGCAGACAGCAAGGAAGACTATCAAAGCTCGTCGTGTGATCTGGACTAGTTGGAGAGATGGGCTTAGAAATGGCTAATGGAATTTAATGCAAACAAGTATTCCTCCTTGCAAAATTGCCCAAGCAGTGCTAGGTTAGTTGGGGAGCAGCGGTGTACAGTAATCTTGAGCTATTGCCAGAAATTTTCGATTGGGTTAAGGTCAGGACTCTGACTGGGTCACTTAAAGACATCAATTTTCTTCATTTGAAGCCACTCCATGGTTGCTCTGGCAGTGTGGTTACACTTTTGGAGGACCAACCAGGGTAGAACTTGCATGGTGAGCGGTAGGGCACTAAAGAGCTCAATAAAACAGGGATCTGGGAATACAGATCCATAATTCCTTGAAGGTAGCATCACAAGTAGGTAGGGTCAGAAATGAGTTGAAAATACACTTGGACTAAGATGTTAACTGTCCTGTGCTATCACCAGTCGGATCATCAGTTGATCTGCCACCTGTCTTCAGGAGTTCCAGCCTGCTTATGATCAAGACTCCCTCGAGGTAGTGGGCCAGCAGTGCTAAAGCACCACCTCCCACTGGTGAGCTTAAAAACTTGGCATCTGCCTCTATCAGAGTTGTTGGTCACTTCCATCCAACAGATAGTCTGCTCTTCAGGTGTCTATGCAACTACTGAAGGGTTTGCAAAGGATGTATACACTGTCTAACTATCTGCCCCTCTGGATGTTCTTAGTCCACACCCATGATGATCCTGTCTCTGCTGCCTCAGCTACAGCCCTGCTGGTTGTCTTGATCTCTCTTCTGGTGAAGCCAAGGTCATGTAGCCACTTCTGGAAAGTGAACACAATAAAGAGAGCTGTGGGCACATTGGCCTTCATAAATCAAACTGTTGAGTACAGAAGTTGGGATGTTATGTTGAAGTTGTACAGGACGTTGGTGAGGCCTAATTTGGAGTATTGTGTGCAGTTCTGGTCAGCTACCTAAGGGAAAGATATCAATAAGATTGAAGAAGTGCAGAGCAAATTTACAAGGATGTTGCCGGGACTTGAGGATCTGAGTTATAGGGAAACTTTGAATGGGTTTGGACTTCATTCTCTGGAGTATAGGAGAATGAGGGGAGATGTGATAGCGGTATACAAAGTTATGTTGGGTATATATAGGGTAAATGCAAGCAGGCATTTTCCAATTGAGGTTGAATGAGACTAGTACTAGAGGTAATAGGTTAAGGGTGAAAGGTGAAATGTTTAAGGGCAACTTGAAGGGGAACCTCTTCCCTCACAGGGTGGTGAGAGTATGGAACAAACTGCCAGCGCAACTGGTGAATTCGTGCTTCATTTCAATATTTAAGGGAAATTTGGATAGGCACATGGATGAGAGGGGTATGGAGGGCGATAGTCCTTGTGCAGGTTGACGGGACTAGGCAGATTAATAGTTTGCCATGGATAGATGGGCCAAAGGGCCTGTTTCTGTGCTGTAGTGTTCTCTGACTCTCTGACTCTGTTCTTTTTTTGTATTGTGACAAACTTTAATCCTTCAACAAGCATCACTGAAACATGTTATTTGGTAATTGATTTCATTGCATAATGCCGCCCTCCCCCTGCTTTTTGGCTACTGTAGTTCCCCTGTTACAGACAAGCTTTACTGGCTGCAGCATACTTTGGAACCTACTAAGGAGCAGTGGAAGGAGCTAGACAAATGCAAATTCTTTCTGCATCACAGAAAAATTAAACTAATTTATAATAACCTTTCCTTGACAAATAATATACAGCAACAATTAGTATTGCTAAAATGTTTTGTTCAAATATACTGATTAAGTCAAGAGCATTATTCAAAACCACATTACAAATATGAATAATGAGGCAGTCCTTTTGAGAACTTGTTAGCTGTTTATATGAATAATGATTGTTTTTTATTCTCAGTATAAATTAAAGAAATCAGTGCAACTGCTGTATCCAATTAGAATCTGTTGAAAGGTATTAAGACTGCTTGTCATTTCTTCCTAGGTTGCCTGTCCTAATATACTAACCGATTGTTAGGGTAGGAGATCGTGACTAAAGTCACGCCAATCTTGCTATCAAAATTGTCACCGAGAAAGTTGAAAAGTTCAACCTTCTTCCTTTTTTTTTTAGCTCTTCTATGAACTTGTAGACTGAAATTATCCTAACTGGTTCTAATTATGGCTGTAATTATGCAGTGATTATCTACCTACACAGAGAAGTACAGGAAGGGAAAATGAGTTGCAAACAGCCAGTCCTTGTCAGTTTTAATGTCAGTCAGAAAGTTGTTCAAAGTTGCAGATGCAGGTGAATACTAAGAGCCGAAAGCAACTACACTGTTTAATCTCATGAGTTGACAGTAATGAGTTTGCATCTTTAGTTCCTCAAATGGCTGCATGCCTTGGAAAGCATTTTTTTCTTATTAACTCAAACATTTTAATTTTTTTTCACTTATTGGGCCATATCATGCCAACTAAACTCCCTCATCTCCCCACCTTCAACTCCATCCAACAGGTTCATCATCCCATGGTCATCCACCTGTCTAACACTTGCTTTGTCTGGATGGGGGGAGCTGATCTTGCCAGCATGGTCGCAATGGAAAATGAACCATGGTTGGCATAGTGGGGATTCTCTGGCAGTCTATCCATTTGATGTTGGGGTTGTGCTGGCTGCAAAAATGTGCATTCAATATCCTTGTATTTTGCTGATAATATTTTATTATTTATTATGGAGATACATAATCGGCCCTTCCAGCCCTTCGGCTGCTCTGCCCAGCAATCCCCCAATTTATTCCTAGCCTAATCACGGGACAATTTACAATGACCGATTAACCTACCATCCAGTACATCTTTAGACCAAGGGAGGAAACAAAAACCGGAAGAAATCCACGTAGTCACAGGGAGAATGTACAAGGGCCTTACAGGCAGAGGTGGGAATTGAACCCAGGTCGCCTGTACTGTAAAGCATTGTGCTAACCACAGTGCTACCGTGCTGCCCTACTACACCAAGGAGTCCTTTGTGTTTTCTTAGGAAAGTTAACAAGCAGATGCAGAAAATAATTTGGAACACAAATGGAGCAGAGGCAGTTGAAGGATGTATGGAGTGTGGGGGGAAAGGAAGCCATACTACCACTGAACAGGAAGTCGATGAGTCCACACCCAGAGTGCTGCCTACTCTTGAGAGGATGTTCCTCCTTGTGGGGGTATTTAGAATGAGCCTCAGAGTTTGTGGTTGCACCATTAGGATGCAGGTAAGGAGGAATTACATCTGTGTACCATGAATCTCTGAGAGCTAGGAAGGCTGAGTCAGTGAATATTTTAATAGCCAAAGTATGCATGTTTATGTATTCTTGGTTGAGTAGCCTTTATCCCAGGGGTCCCCAACCTTTTTTGCACTGCGGACCAGCTTAATATTGACAATATTGACCGGGGGGGTGGTGGGGGGCCAATGGACGAGAGTAGCAGTCAAATACGTTGAGCTTACCCCGGGAAAGACTACCATGACCATGAAGCCTTGCGCGGGCACCAGTGCACATGCGTGACTTGCGCATGTGTGTACGTGCCATTTTTTTCTACAATTCACTTTGGCGATTCTGTTCGGGGCGAGGCGGGTGGTGTTAATCACAACCGGAATATAGGTAATAAGCGGCAAATACACTCAATTTCGTTTCTAAAAGGGTTTATCTAACGAATTTAATATTAAACACACACCGCATATTTTCCTCGCATGAATATAGTGATTAGTCAATTATAAGTCACTTATAAGTCAATAGCATCATAACATTTTAAGTAACGTTTGGATATTAAACACACAGCACATATTTTCCCCGTATGAACATGTAAAATCATTGCAACACACCAATATTGCTGAATCAGTGGGAGCCCTGGGCTTGTTTCCCTGCAACAACACGGTCCTGTCGAGGGGTGGTAGGAGACAGCGATACTCGAAGGGGGTTCCTTATGTCCAGTCTATTCCGCAATTTAGTTTAAGTTGCATTCATTGCAGAAAACCCCACATCGCAGAGATATGATGTTGGAAATGGAAGCAACGTTTTCAGTGCTTTCGTGGCTATCTCAGGATATTCAGCCTTGACTTTGATCCAGAGTGCCGGCAGAGATGTTATGTCAAACATACTTTTCAGCCCACCGTCATTTGCAAGCTGAAGGAGTTGATCTTCTTCCCGCGCTGATATGGATGACGCATGTATAATGACCTCGTGTGCGTTCAAGCTCAACAGTGCGCGTGACACGGAATGAGGAAAGGTGCAGCTGACTCATATCAACAAATCATATCGTTTCCTTGCGGCCTGGTAGCACATGCTTTGCGGCCCAGTACCGGTCCACAGCCTGGTGGTTGGGGACCGCTGCCTTATCCAAGATGCTTGGAGCAAGAGATCTTTTGGATTTTGGGTGCTTCCAGCTTTTGGAATATACAATGAGATAGCTGGGGATCGGCATCATTTCTTACTCTAAATTTATGTGCTACCTGTAAGCTTTCTTTGTCTTACACTTGTTCATCACACATATATACATATGCACCCATTCAGTGTGGTCAGCTTTGATCTTGGCTAACTCATCGATGAATTTCTCTGCTGCTTTGTGATTAGCAGATGCGTTATCACCACAAAGCTTTAAAATTTTAATGCCTTTTCTTAAATTTCTGCAGTCAACCTGCTGAGTAATCACAATTACCTTCAATTTTCAGTTCATCATGATAGATCTTTGCTTGTATCATTATCAGCATATCCATAGGCAGCAAATTTTTACTCTGATGCTGACAAATCCATTCTTTCAATACATGTTCAAGATCATTTTTTCACTTTATGCAATTTTTTTCTCTTTTTCATTAAGATCTGCTCATTCCCTATGTGAGGTTACCTCTCAGAACTCTCTGTGGTGCGTAGAGGTCTGCACACCTCTTGGGAACCTCCTTGGTGCCTTTTTTAGATTTTGGAATTTTGGAAGAAGGGTACTGCACCTGTACTTCTCCGTGGATTGTCACCTTGTCGCGGTGGAGAAGCTTGTGTGGTCCTGAGATCCTGAGGGCGATGCCGTCTGGAGCTATGCTCCTGGTAGGGTCACCCATGGCGGTAAGGTCGAGGGTGAGCTCCCTGACAAAGAACAATCCAACCAGGACCTCAACAGTGGAACAGGCGGACGAAGTTACTTCGAACTCAACAGTGGTGAAGGCGGATGAAGGCTGCAACAAATCCATCAGCTCCAGTCGTTGTGGTTTCCATGCCACTGGAATCAGTTGGTTGATTTGTGAAGTATCGTGTGCTTCTTGGAGTGCAGCATCAAGTGCACGTTAAACAAATACACGCACAGGCGTCTTTGCTCTGTACAGAACAAAGACCATCATCCTCGACCTCGAGGGATAGCCACAACGACGACTCCACCTGTCTAAGGAAACTGAGGATTATGAAAAACAGGAGTTAAAACTGAAATCTCATCATTAATTATTAAATTGTGAAGCACATTTGAAAACTATATGACCAACTGCTTCTCCTAATTCTTAAGTAGTATCAGCTAATAAAACATAGAACTCATAAATCATTAAAAAAACGTAAATCAAAATAATAATTTTGAAAAAATAAGTAGTACAGCTTTCCTGTTGCCTCCTAAATCTGCCTTGCATTCTCTATTGTAATGGATGGAATGCCAGACTCCACACCAGACCTAACTTCACACAGGATCCGAGGGGTGACTTGTACTGCTGGGAAATTTCAGCAAAATTGGGTGTCACCATGGGACACCAAATGGAGTCAAACAGTAGAGCAAGTTGACTGAATCAGACTTCCAAACCCTTTGGTGAGTCTTGAACTTCCACACCTGATACCTCAAAGCTACAGTCTGTCATTTACAATAGATTTGACTTTGACATTTCAGACCAGAGCCACAAGCAAGAATCAGCAAAATACGGCCCAATAATTTGTTACAAACCTTAGTTCAGGAGTGATTGCATTAATGATTGACCCAAAATGAGCAGAGTATAACCAAAAAGAAGTATTTGCAGCTTTCAAATAGTTTCCTTTTTGTATAGGTGACTGTTAATTACTTACATTTTGATTCATTGTTTCTCAGGAACTTCATGATTAGTAGTTTTCATTCCTGCTTGCTGTTTGATTGATAGACTCTCCAGCTGCTCCGCTGTGATTTGTTGTTGTTTTCTGAAGAAGAGATTTGAGCCAATTGAGTCCAAATGTGACAAGTCAATTTGTAAGTGTCAAGGACAAAAGTATTTACTGGCAGAATGTGCACAGTTAAGCCTTCATTCTTGTTTTAAAGTGATTAAGCAAACATTCTTATTTTTATTTGCTGGTTAAGAACAAAGGTTGTAAAACCATGGATGAGGGTATACAAAACCTGACATTCATGAGAAAGGCGCATTGAAATAGAATTAGTTCATGTCATCATTAATAACCATAAATTTAAATCAGCAGAAATTCAGTATACATGCTTTTTCCATGTTTCAGCATATCTATAATATACTATATTGTATTGATAGAGAATGCTTTGTATTGCATATAATATATTCAAAGCACTCTAAGTACACTTATTATCAAAGTATATATGCAGTACTGTATACAACCCTGCAATTTGCTTTCTCCGCAGACAGCTACAAAACAAAGAAAACCAAGAAAAAAAAGTGGAGCCCACTCAAAGAAAAAAAACATCAAACCTCCCCAACGCAAAAAACAAATCAAGCAAATGGCAACAAGAACACCAACTCCCCCCCGCAAAAAACAAATAATCACACAAACAGCAGCAAGAACTTCAACCTCGTCCCCACGCAAACAGCATCAAGAAAGAGCAAGCGAAAATACAGAATATAAAACACAAAAATGAAAGAGTCCGTATTCAGTTCAGCTCAGTGTTCATTATCTGTAGGATGCCCTGATTCAAAGACACCTAAAATAGCAAAATAACAGAGAAAGGAATGACAAGGAACTACACAATGAATGATCTAAACACAAATGTTAGCGTTCCTTTAGGTGGCACTGTGAGTGTACCATCACATGACTCTTCACCTTACATGGCATACTTTTACTTCTGAATTTATTTGGCACAAAACAATGGATAACTGAATTTTTAAACATTAAATTTTATCTTATTCTCTTCCTAAAGTTTCTTGTACAATAGCTTCTTTTTTAAATTGTTTTATCATAGTTCAGTCGGCATGGAGGTTTTGGACCACTTTTATTGAAATGAGGAAGCAAATCAAACTTCAGTTTTGAACAGACTGATGACTACAGTTGAGTTAGATTGTCACGCTCTGGCCACTATCACAGAATACACAACTTGAAGAGAATGTCTGTTATAATCTGACTGATATACTAATGACATTTTTGAGTCATTCACACAATGTCCTGAAACTTCTGATACAGTGTGTTTTTTCACAAATTAGCTTCTTTTTTTTCATTTTTGCCTCCAGAGACTTAAGATAGTGGCCATCAGGAAGATCTATTGAAATGTTAACAGGAATTATGAAACTCACCGTGCTGACAGTCAAAGCTCATCCGAATGCCCCCAAAGTCAGGTTTTCCATATCTCTTGAAAGAGTCACTGCTTCAAACTGCATAGATGTCTTTCACCAAACATTCCCATCCTGATCCTTGTGAAACAGAGATCTTTGATCACTGCATCACATCATCCACCTCCGCAAGATACTTGCCATCCTTATACCTCACAATGCCTTCCTGCATAGACCAGAATTCTGCTTCTTTGACAGCCTTCCTTCTCCATTGAATAGCTTTCTGTGCTTCAGTTTTCTACGCCTGTTGGCCTGGATTTTACTTCGTTAACACTCCTGTATCCAGTCAGCTATCTTTCCCATAGCTTGTTCTTTTCCGTCCTGCTGACATTAGATTTCTTCCTTCAGCAAACTTTTGCCCTTCATCTGTTTAATGTCTCGTGCTTGAACCCCTACAATCTCCACGACTCAAGTATGTTCCAACATACTTAACCTCCTTCCAAATTCTCATCGCTATGTTTTAATTAATACAGCATATCTTCACAGACCAAGGTTTGGAACAAAATACCTATTTCATTAGCATAATCTAGGGCCTAATTCCTATTTAAGACAAAGGTCAGCAAAATCTATTTATTGCATAAACCAGTAAGATGACTCCTGATGCTTTAGACACACTATGTATCTTCACTATTATATTCCCTCCCATCTGTGACCAAGAAATGCGCAATATGAGATCCAATATAAAGATGAAGAATCTAAAATGACACTTGATAAATAATTGGATAAATAATTGGAACTTGGGCTCAGACATGAATGAAACCTTTCGCTCCAGAGGAGACTGAAGTAAGTAAAATGGAGCCAATTGAGGTATATGGCATGATCCTGGGAATTTCTGCTGAGATGACTCCAGCGAACAACACAACCAATGGTGACATCCTGCAGACAGTTCACAAAACTGCTTTAATTTCTTCTTTCGAATGTGATTCTATTATGAAGCTACATGCAATTGAAACCTGCGATTTACATTTTGATGGTTAGTTTTTGAGCCGATTGAGAAAGTTGGTGCTTTGCTGACTCCGAGAGAGTCTGGTGAGGTTGGGAGCAGAGTGTGCAGTCTGGAGGCCTGGAAACGGGGCACAAAATCATGGTCAGCTCCATTGCTTCTCTCTGAGGCATCAGAAAAGTTTGAGGTCGATGAAGACGAGAATGGAAGATGAGTGGGTGTTCAATGTCATCTGCCTGCATTTGATCGGTCTTCCTTTCCCTCGCTCTCGCTATTTGATGTCGGAGGGAAGCGCAGTAGTCTTGGGCTCCATTTTGCCAGAATTGATCAGTGAGGTTTGTGGCTGTAGACTTGTTTTGAGGGATTTTGAGGTTCATGGTGCATGTGTTTCTGGATTCTGGTTACTTTATATTCTGGAGTATAAGCCGACCCCCCATTTTCAAGGTTAAAAAAGTGACTTTTTCATGTTCCCTTTGTATAAGCTGACCCCTTTTGTAGAGGTTTTTGATTTAACCAGAAAAGATCATAAGATCTCACACGCCGGTACTCAGCTTTGCCGGATTCGGAACCTGGAAATTTTGTAAACCAGTACCTGTTAAGAAAACAGGCCTACACATTGTACAGCGTTATAAGCGAATTCTTAATAAATAAATCAGGGAGGGAAATTTTGGATTAGGTCTCCAATGGTAAAGAATCCTCTGGAATGTAACCCCCGTGAAATCATTTAGCGCCCATCATAATCTCATTAAAACATAACACAGGGTGGCAGGATCAGTACGTGTACTCAGTATTGAGTTTGCAACCACTATGTACATAAGATTAAAACGAATGTGATGTGATGCTGGCTTCAAGCTGAAGGTTGTTGATTTTGGTAAAGGAACGAATAGTTCTGCAGCTGCTAAGAAGTTTAGTGTAAACGAGAAACAAGTGAGAGAGTGGAGAAAGGCAGAGGACACACTGAGGGAAATGCCAAAGACGAAATGTGCAAACAATGGGAAAACATGCCAGTGGCCAGAACTGGAAGAAAAAGTTTTAGAGTGGGTGAGTCACCAGCGATCGCCTGGATACATTGTTACCAGAGAAATGATTTGAATTCAAGCGTTGAAATAGGACGAAAAACACCATGAGGTCAGCGAAAATTTCAAAGCTACGTGAAGTTGGTGCACCCGATTTATGAATAGACATGATCTTGTGTTGGGACAAAAAACAAAGATCGCTCAGAAAATTTCTGCGGGGTGTTGTTGTTTACGTCCAAAAATGCTGCTGGATGGACGAAGCGGGTTGCTTGAAGTGGGTTAAAGAGGTATGGCGTCGACGTCCCGAAGATTTTGGGAAGGAAAAGTCGCTACTTGTCTGGGACATGTTCAAAGCGCACTTGTCAGGTGAGACAAAAGCAGCATTGAAAGCTGAAAATACGGACATTGCAGTCATGCCCGGTGATTTGATTTCCATGCTCCAGCCACCAGATGTGAGTTTAAACAAACCATTCAAAGAATTCATGCATCGACAGTGGAACGAATTTGACTCAAAAACAGCCAATAAATACAACCTGTCTTCCATGTATTCATTTTCACAAAGTTGGCACCCTCTGTATAAGCCGACCTAATTTTAGGACCAAATTTAGGGCCAAATTCTCGTCTTATACGCTGGAATTTACGGTACTCTTTTTTTTGCTGTCTTTCAGTGGTTTAGTCAACTAATGTGTAAAAGAAAACAATACTAGCAAATATCAATAAATAATTAATAAAGAACATAAGCTGCAGTATTCTAGAAAGTGAATGCAAAGCATGTGGAATCAGTTCGGAGTTGAAGTAAGTGAAGTTATCCACACCGGTACAGGAGTCCTCCCCACCGCTGAGCACATCTACAGAGTGTTTTTGCAGGAAAGCAGCATTCCTGATCTAGGACCCCCACCACCTACATCATGCCCTGTTCTCACTGTTGCCATCAGGATGTAGGTACAGGAGCCGCAGGACTCACACCACCAAGTTTATGAACAGTTAATACCCCTCAACCATCAGGCTCTTGTACCAAAGGGGGATAACTTCACTTGCCTCATCACTGAACTGTTCCCATAACCTATGGACTCACTTTCAAGGACTCTTCATCTCATATTCTTGATATTTATTCCTTATTTATTTGTATTTCTTTATTATGTATTTTTATTATTTCTCAGTTCAAGCTGGTAAAACCTGAGGTACGGGCAGAGCCAAGCACACTCATTTCTCAATTGCGAGGAACTTTCAGACTATTCTAGTTGTGTTTGATATTGTGGGTTTCTGGAAATTTACATAATTATTGCCGTGTTGCCTCTAATTTTTTGATGGTATTGTGAAGTGGACCTAGCTGGTGGTGTAGTGGCATCAGTGCCGGACTTCGGGTAGAAAGGTCCCGAGTTCGAATCCAGCCAGCTCCCCTGCATGCTTTCCATCTGTGCTGGGTTACAAGCTGGTGATCTCTTTGGAAGCAATCCGGCAGAAGGCAATGGCAAACCATTTGCTGTAACTTTCCTCGTATGCAGTTCCCCACTATGTCAGAGAGGCGTGGAGGGAAATTGCTAACTGGAGAAACTCCGGATGCGACATACCTTTCCTTTCCTATTGTGAAGTGACATTAGATTGATGATACCAGTTGTAGATATTACTGTTGGGACAATGTATACCCTGCCATGTTCCATAGTCTTTCAATTTCCTCTTTTAATTCAGGATATTTCAGATTCTATAATGTGTTGGATTGTATCTGGTTTCTCTTGACATTTTCTACATTTATCATTTTGAATTTGTTGGTCTTTTATTATGTATTTTTGATCATTTATTTGTGTTAACCACCTGGTTCTGTATTGCCATAAGGAACCCCTCTGCCTTTGGGAAGAGGTCTTCAACTCTGAGCCAGGTGTTCGATGCTTCCTTTTCGACATCTGGTCTTCTCACATCATGGGGATCACATTCTTCCATTGGTCAACTTTTTTCTACAGTGCTAATTTCTTTTCTCTGGGTTGTGCTTTCACTATAGTGATGTGCTCTTCCTATCAGAATTGCACATGTTTGTATGGAGTGCTAAATCTTGTTTTTGTTGATGAAAATATATTTTCAACAGGTTTACCTGCTCATTGATGAAAATATATCCTTAGAAGTTTTATCTGACTGTTGTGTAAATTTTTTATGTCTGTTGATGCTCTTCCTCCTTCTGTCCTTGGTAGTGTTAATCTAAGTGCTTTCGTGTGTACATGGTGTTTGCTAAAATTTGTCATTTCAGTTCTTATTTTTCTTTGTAAATTTTCCAGATCAGTTTTGGACCAAGATATTATGGCACATAAATATGTTAATATGGGTACAGTGAAAATGTTTATTGCTTCTGTTATATTTTCATTATTGAACTCTGGCAAATATTCTTAAGCTTTGACGTAAATTCTGTCAAAAATTTTCCTTTTATCGCACCATGATCTATTTTCTTTGCTTATGATATCCCAGATATGTATATGTTTCATATTCATCCGTCAATTGTTTTGTAACCTGCTGCTCTGGTTTATACTCCACTAGCTCTATTGCATCTTTCTTTATGTTTAATGTTCTGCACTTATCTAGTCCAAAGTTCATGTTTATATCTTTTGAATTAATTGCTTTAGCCTTACTGATGAAGGACTGTATAATTTCAAATTATCCATGTAGAGAAGGTGTTTCAAGATTGTAATTAATTTGGTTGTTTCTAATTTGATAACCTATTTTCATCTGATTCTGTAAATTAGAGAGTGGGTTTAAAATTAGACAAAACCAGAGTGGGTTTAGAGAGTCACACTGGAATATGCCATTATTATTATTATTTTTATTTCTTTCTTTTTGTATTTGCACAGATTGTTGTCTGTTGTCTCTTGGGCATGTGTGCCCAGCTAGTGTGCTCTTTCATTGATTCTCTTATGGTTATTTTAGTTACTGAGTATGCCTGCAAGAAAAATCTCAGGGTTGTATTTAGTGACCTATATATACTTTGATAATAAGTTTACCTTGAACTGTTGAACTTTGATAACTGTTCTTGAACCTGGTGGTGTGGGACCCAAGGTTTCTGAACCTCATCCCCAATGGCAGCAGCAAGAAAAGAGCATGGCTTGTTTGGCGGGGGTCCTTAATGATGGACGCTGTTTTCCTGTGGCAACGTTCATTGTAGATGTGTTCAATGGTGGGGAAAGCTTTTCCTGTGATGGACTGGGATATCCACCACTTTTTGTAGAAAGTTCCTCTTTAGGTCATTGATATTTCCATACGAGGAAGAATGTTGGAAGCATCACCTGGTCAACTAGCATCTGTGCAGGTAAAGGGATGGTCAGAACCCTCATCAAGTCTGCTCAGCACCTAGAGCTGTGATGTGGCATTGCAAAGTTTCCAAAACAACTTGACATGTGTATTTGAAGCTGAACATCCCAGGTGACAAATATTCCAAAAGCATGATCAGAGCAATGGAAAATATTCATTTACTCCTAGGATCTACAAAATCTCACATAACCACCTTGTTCACAAAAATGCCCCAAATGGCTAGAATTCCAGCATTTAAATTGGGGCACCATAGTTGGGGCCTTCCCCACCATTGAACACATCTACAGTGAACGTTGCCACAGGAAAGCAGCGTCCATCATTAAGGACCCCCACCAAACAGGCCATGCTCTCTTCTTGCTGCTGCCATCGGGGATGAGGTTCAGAAACCCTGGGTCCCACACCACCAGGTTCAGGAACAGTTATCAAAGTTCAAAAGTTCAAGGTAAATTTATTATCAAAGTATATATAGGTCATTTAGCATGATGTTATTACAGTTCAGGGCATCGGAGTTGAAAGTTCAATTCCAGCGTCCTCTGTAAGGAAGTTTGCACGTTCTTCTCGTGAACACATTGGTTTCCTCCAGTTGCACTGGTTTCCTCCCACAGTCTAAGGCTGTACCAGTTAGTAAGTCGATTGATCATTGTAAATTGTTTATTTATTTTATTGATTTTTTTTTTCTTATGCGATTCAGCGTGGAGTAGGTCCTTCCAGCTCTTTGAACCACACCGCCCCAGCAACCCCCGATTAACCCTAACCTGATCACGGGACAATTTACAATGACCAATTTACTTACCTGGTATGTCTTTGGATTTTGGGAGGAAACCAGATGACCCAGAGAAAACCTATGCATTCCATAGGGAGAATGTACAGAGACTCATTATAGAACAATCCTCTGAAATGCTCCGAGCTGGAATAGCATCATGCTAACCACTACATTGTGATTAATCAGGGGCTAAATAGGTGGGTTGCTGGGCAGCATGGCCCATTGGTCCAGAAAGGTCTATTCTGCACTCTGTCTCTAAATAGATCAGAGAGATTCTGTGACAATCTTGTCCATCATTAAAATGGATCCTTTGCAGCAATTACAAAACTGAATCTTGATCATTTCCAGCATTCCAGAAAAAGAAAGCGAATGCCAGCAAACTGTACAAGGAAAGTATCCTTGTGTCCCAGCAAAAATAAATGATCACAGGATTGCCAAGGATTACACTTGTCCCCACAAATGTAGTCAATACAGTAAGGCAAGTCACACGATGAAAGGTAGCGTATAGGTAGTGAATGAAGCCTGGCTCAGGTGAAGCAAAGTCTACTGGAGACAGATGGTCCAACAGTGTGTTGTTAGCAGAAATGTTTTCTGTAGGCCACTATATATCATCCATAGTATGCAGGTGAGTGGCTATATCTGACAGCAGTTGGTAGGAGTGGGGAAAATAAAATGTGGTTAGTGTAAATGAATGCTTGATGGGCAGTGTGGTATATCACTCTGAGTCTAATAAAGTCGCTATTGAGATTCTGTAGTTGTTCTATAGGACTCTGACTAATGAGAAGAACTGTGTTTCAGAGAATTGCTGCTCTCTGTAATATAAGAAAACACGCACTGCTGGAGTTAGTTCTGGGGTATAAGGTGAATTGAGTATGACACATTGAGGTACGAGTATCATACTATTGTTATCAATTGGAAAAGAGCAACATGTAAATGCTCTTGATTGAAAGAGTGTCTTAATTGGAACAGTGCCAATTTCAGTAACTTAAAAATAGGAACTACCTCCTCCTCTGCTCTCCTATGAGATTACTTCTCTAGCCCTTTACCTTTTCTGCCTATCACCTCCCAGCTTCTCACTTCTATCTCCCACCTATCACCTTCGAGTTTGTACTCCTTCCCTTCCACCAAAGTTCTTATTCTGGCTTTTCCCCCTTCCTTTCCAGTCCCGATAAGGTCTCAGCCTGAACCGTCATCACTTCATTCCTCTCCATAATTGCTGCCTGGTGTGCTGAGTTCCTCCAGTATTTTGTATGTGTTACTCTGGGTTTCCAACATCTGCAGAATCACTTGGATTTGAAAGGTGAAACATGGATGACTTTATAAATAAGGCAGTTTCAGTATAATCTAATATATTCTTAGTGAGAAGAAAGGTGTGGTAACCTGAGCCTGACCAGAGCCCCCCCCACCGATGCAAATAGAGAAAGGAACTTAAAATTGCCATAAAAGATGATGTATGATAGACACCAGTTTGATATCATGAAGGAAAGTCCAGTCAAGCATATAAATGTTACAAGAATTACCCCTTGTAATATTAATCAGGGAGGCACAGAGAGAATCTGTAAATACCAGTAAGTACTCCATCGTCTCAGTGGATGAATACATGAACTTACACAACCAAATACATGTGTGCACTCCAACTAAGTTTTCCTGACCTTCAATGAACATTCAAAGAAGAAAAATATAATACCAGTTAAAAAGGAGTTTCTGCTGCTGACCACATGTTCCTCGTAGATCCGTTTCAAATCTCCACCTGTCCGTGGGGCACCTCACATCCGCGATAGTTGGTTTCCTACAGAGTTACTGCTGCCAGCACTGTCTGTATCTTGTTTTACGGCGGTTGGCATCCAGCTTAATGGTGCATTACCGCCACCCTCTGCTCCAGAATGTGCACTAGACATGCATTCTAAATCCCTTCACCCAATCGCGCGCACACACACACACACACACACACACACATACACACACACACACACACACACACACACACACACACACACATACACACACACACGTATATATATATACAAACCTACACTTCACCCTCCCATCTTTGACCATCCTAGTATCCTATTCCTGCTTATTCATCATATTCTATAAAAAACCCCTGTACCCCTTAGAAACACTAAAAATACCCGGACTTGTGCTCTCTCACCCATGCCCAGCAACCTTTTTAATGTGAATTCCTGCATCCCCAACTCCCTTAATTTATTTCTCATCATCTCTCTCTGTATCCCATTCTTCCTGCAACACAAAACTACATGTTCTACTGACTCCTCTTCCTGACATTCCTCACACAACCCTGTCTGGTGTTTCCCTATCATTTTCAATGTTTTGTTTAATGCACAATGCCCCAGCCTTAACCTAGTCCACACAATTTCCTCTCTTCTGTTTCCATTACCTACCCTAGTAACTGCAACACTCTTTTGTATTTGATATAAATGCCTCCCTTTCCCCTCCCTGTCCCATCTTTCTTGCCACACTCGGTTGACTTTTTCCCAGATTACACACTTAACCTCTGCTTTACTGATACTAATGTGCATTTCCACATTTTCTTTCTTTAACGCCCTCTTTGCCAACTCATCCACCCTCTCATTCCCCTTCACCCCTCCATGTGCTGGAACCCATAGAAATTTTACCTGACTTCCCTGATTTGCAATTCTTGTAACTAACTGAAGGACTTCATAAAGTACATCTTGCCGACTGTTTGTGTGAAAAGACCTTAAACTTGATAGGACTGAGGATGAATCTGAACATATCAATGCTTTGCAACTTTGATGTGTGTTGCTTGAATTTCCAGCATCTGCAGAATTCCTGTTGTTTGCATATCAATGCTTTGGCTTGTCTGGCTTTCTGCACCCATTGCAACGCAACCAATACTGCCAGCATCTCCGCTGTAAACACCCCTAACTTATTAGATGTTCTTCTGCTGATTCCAATTTCTTTTGCCGGTATTGCCACCCCAAACCCTGTCACTCCTGTTTCAGGTTCCTTCGCACCATCCGTATAAATGTGAGTATAATCACTATACTTTTCCATCACATGACAGTTAAATGCATTTACCAAATCTGTTTTATATGTTTCTTTCCTTTTTACCTCTAACAAATGCCAGTCTATGTCAGGCCATACAAGCTTCCATGGAGCTACAACCGGATAAACTACTGAAGGACTTATCCTCAGATCAAATACTCCACATTCTTTCGCGATGTCATTTCCTACCCGACTAAAGGTATCCCTCTGAAACCTCCCATTTTCCCAGCACTCCTGCAACACTCCTTTAGTAGGGCTGCTGCCAGCACACTTAAATCATCTGCTTTTATGTTCATTCCTTACCAATTCAAATGTTACATTCTAGTGTCATTGGCTACAGGTCATGTGTCTGACCTTTAAGACCTTTTTATTGGCTCTGCTCCAAGCCAGCACCCATTTATTGTCCTCTTCTCAGCAAGTGACAATCGCTAATTTATGGCCCTTTGTTCTCAATCAGCAACCATCTTGTATCACACAGAAACCGATTCAGACCTGAACAGTCAAAAACCTGAGGCATCATTATGTCTTTAAAACACTGATCAACTTAAGCTCACAAAATGGAGAACAGAGTACCTTCATAAAATGGCAACCTCCATCCCCAAGCACATGGCATGAATAAAGACAATTGGTCTGTCTACTTCCACTGTCCTTGATTCATTTGAATTCACTGATTTGTAGACTGTAGTTCTTTCTGGCCAACATAAGGATCCTGAGGAGATTTTGAAAAGAAGGAAAGGAAGAGAGAATATGACAATAAATTGACATTAAATGAGATTAAAATAGTTCCTGAATGTTCTACCAGTTGTTATTTGAACACAAAGAGGGGAGAGGCCAAATTGAAGATTTAAGTATAGAGGCAGAGTTAGTAAATTTACACCTCTCCATTATTCTTTACAAATAAGTTAGTGCTGCATAGGTCAAAGTAAAAGAAATGGCAATTAAAATAATGTTATGCTAATATTTGATATGGGAGAGGAATGAATGTTATACTTAGGATAGATAATATATCTCGTCCCATTGGACTATGGGATTAATGGATTTGTGGCTGAATTTGCCGATGATAGATGGAGGAACGGATAGTGTTGAGGAAACATAGAGCCTGCAGAGAGACTTAGAAAATTCAGGGGAATGGGCAAAAAAGTGACAAATGAAATACAATGTTGGTAAGCGTATGGTCATGCACTTTGGTGGAAGAAATAAATGGGCAGACTATTATTTAGATGGGGAGAGAATTCAAAATGCAGAGATGCAAAGGGACTTGGAGTCCTTGTGCAGGATACCCTAAAGGTTAACTTCCATGTTGAATCGGTGGTGAAGAAGGCAAATGCAATGTTGGCATTCATTTGTAGAGGTATAGAATATAATAGCAGGGATGTGATGTTGAAGCTCTATAAGGCACTCGTGAGACCACACTTGGAATATTCTGTGCAGTTTTGGGCTCTTTATTTTTAGAAAGGATATACTGACATTGGAGAGTGTTTAGAGAAGATTCACAAGAATGATTCTGGGAATGAAAGGGTTACTGTATGCGGAACGTCTGGCAGCTCTTGGGCTGTACTCCCTGGAGTTCAGGAGAATGAGAGGGAATCTCATAAAAATATTATGAATGTTTAAAGGCCTGAACAGAATAGATATGGCAAAGTTATTTCCTATGGTATGGGAGTCTAGGACAAGAGGGCACAACTTCAGGATTGAAGGGTGTCCATTTAGAACAGAGATGCAGAGAAATTACTTTAGTCAGAAGGTGGTAAATATGTGGAATTTGTTGCCACAAGTGGCTGTGGAGGCCAAGTCATTGGATGTATTTAAGGCAGAGATAAATAGGTTCTTGATTAGCCAAGGCATCAAAGGGTATGAGGAGAAAGCAGGGAAATAGGGATGACTGGAAGAATTAGATCAGCTCAGGATTGAATGGCGGAGTAGACTTGATGAACCGAATGGTCTACTTCTGCTCCTATGTCTTATGGTCTTACCCTCTGTTTCTGATGGAACGAAGGATGTAAATTGCAGAGGCAGTGGCAAAATATCCAGCCCTCCCTTAACATTCGATTGCAACTGTGGTATTTCTCTTCATAAAAAGAATGTAGAGCTAAATCCAACAATGGGGTGGCACGGTAGCATAGTGGTTAGCACAATGCTTTACAGTACCACCGACACAGGTTCAATTCCCACTTCTTCCTGTAATGAGTTTGTACATTCTTCCCATGACCGCGTGTGTTTCCTCCAGGTGCTCTGCTTTCCTCCCACCATCCAAAGATGTACTGGTTGGTAGGTTGAATTGTCATTGTAGATCGTCCTGTGATTAGGCTAGGATTAAATTGAGAGTTTGCTGGGCGGCTTGAAGAGCTGGAAGGGGCCTATTTGTGCTGAATCTCAATCAATAAATAAATAACTGCAAACCAGCCACTTAGACAGGGGATCCACTAGAGGTGTTAATTATGTGCAAAATGCATAGTCATATGAGAAGTTTAAATGAACAAAAGAAAGTATTGCAAGTTTATTAAAGGAAACTTGTTGTTAATTAAATTATTTAGTAATAGAGGAAGGTGTCAGGGCAATATGGTGGTGTATAAAACGAGTTTGATAAACTATAGTATATCAAACCTGTCAGCAGAGTTGCAGTCCGTGCAGTGAAATGAGTTGCAGCTGTGTGGATAACAAGCTATCACTGGGACAAGAATTAGAAAGGGTTGTGGTACAGAATTGTTTTTTTTGCGCTGGGGTGTGGTTATATGGTGTTATTTCTCACAGTTTGGTTTCTTTAATATAAACTAATAGAAGATAGATGAATGGGATACTTTAATAATCGTAGATGAATAAAAGTCAGAAGTTTATAAAAGATTCAATGCTACTCTGATATTCCATTCTTATTACTGTTTTCCTTTTCTATATCTATCTGCAGGAGATTTTTTGTTTGCTGTTTCAGTTTTGGGTTTGACTGAATCCTTGGTAATATTTCCAGCAGTAATACAGAGGATGCATTGATTTATTGCAACAATATAGTGTTACAACAAATAGATATGACTCTCACAGGGAATGCACGTGATATCCACAAATTTTAATATCGCACAATCAAAACTCCTGTGGCATTGCTCACTATGATGTCTAAATTAGGATGGCAGGAAGTAAGTAAGTGTGGCAGATGCAAAACATTAGCACTTTATAGATGGTAGTCAATTTAATGTAGCATTACATGTGTCAAGTCAGAGAATATGATCACTCTTTTACTTTCATCTGCTGCCTTTGCCTTGCTGCTTTTCTTGGTCTTTTCTCATGCACTTTTGTCTTTTTTTCTTTTTCGCTCTGTATAATTCATTTTGTTTCTTTGTCATAGAACATAGAATAGTACAGCACAGTACAGGCCCTTCGGCCCACAATGTTGTGCCGACCCTCAAACCCTGCCTCCCATATAAGCCCCCACCTTAGATTCCTCCATATACCTGTCTAGTAGTCTCTTAAACTTCACTAGTGTATCTGCCTCCACCACTGACTCAGGCAGTGCATTCCACGCACCAACCACTCTCTGAGTAAAAAACCTTCCTCTAATATCCCCCGTGAACTTCCCACCCCTTACCTTAAAGCCATGTCCTCTTGTATTGAGCAGTGGTGCCCTGGGGAAGAGGCGCTGGCTATCCACTCTATCTATTCCTCTTATTATCTTGTACACCTCTATCATGTCTCCTCTCATCCTCCTTCTCTCCAAAGAGTAAAGCCCTAGCTCCCTTAATCTCTGATCATAATGCATACTTTCTAAACCAGGCAGCATCCTGGTAAATCTCCTCTGTACCCTTTCCAATGCCTCCACATCCTTCCTATAGTGAGGCGACCAGAACTGGACACAATACTCCAAGTGTGGCCTAACCAGAGTTTTATAGAGCTGCATCATTACATCGCGACTCTTAAACTCTATCCCTCGACTTATGAAAGCTAACACCCCATAAGCTTTCTTAACTACCCTATCCACCTGTGAGGCAACTTTCAGGGATCTGTGGATATGTACCCTGAGATCCCTCTGCTCCTCCACACTACCAAGTATCCTGCCATTTACTTTGTACTCTGCCTTGGAGTTTGTCCTTCCAAAGTGTACCACCTCACACTTCTCCGGGTTGAACTCCATCTGCCACTTCTCAGCCCACTTCTGCATCCTATCAATGTCTTTCTGCAATCTTTGACAATCCTCTACACTATCTACAACACCACCAACCTTTGTGTCGTCTGCAAACTTGCCAACCCACCCTTCTACCACCACATCCAGGTCATTAATAAAAATCACGAAAAGTAGAGGTCCCAGAACAGATCCTTGTGGGACACCGCTAGTCACAATCCTCCAATCTGAATGTACTCCCTCCACCACCACCCTCTGCCTTCTGCAGGCAAGCCAATTCTGAATCCACCAGGCCAAACTTCCCTGGATCCCATGCCTTCTAACTTTCTGAATAAGCCTACCGTGTGGAACCTTGTCAAATGCCTTACTAAAATCCATATAGATCACATCCACTGCACTACCCTCATCTATATGCCTGGTCACCTCAAAGAACTCTATCAGGCTTGTTAGACACGATCTGCCCTTCACAAAGCCATGCTGACTGTCCCTGATCAGACCATGATTCTCTAAATGCCTATAGATCCTATCTCTAAGATCCTTTTCTAACAGCTTTCCCACCACAGACGTAAGGCTCACTTGTCTATAATTACCCAGACTATCCCTACTACCTTTTTTGAACAAGGGAACAACATTCGCCTCCCTCCAATCCTCCGGTACCATTCCTGTGGACAACGAGGACATAAAGATCCTAGCCAGAGGCTCAGCAATCTCTTCTCTCGCCTCGTGGAGCAGCCTGGGGAATATTCCGTCAGGCCCCGGGGACTTATCTGTCCTAATGTATTTTAACAACTCCAACACCTCCTCTCCCTTAATATCAGCATGCTCCAGAACATCAACCTCACTCATGTTGTCCTCATCGTCATCAAGTTCCCTCTCATTGGTGAATACCGAAGAGAAGTATTCATTGAGGACCTCGCTCACTTCCACAGCCTCCAGGCACATCTTCCCACCTTTATCTCTAATCAGTCCTACCTTCACTCCTGTCATCCTTTTTTTTCTTCACATAATTGAAGAATGCCTTGGGGTTTTCCTTTACCCTACTCACCAAGGCCTTCTCATGCCCCCTTCTTGCTCTTCTCAGCCCCTACTTAAGCTCCTTTCTTGCTTCCCTATATTCCTCAATAGACCCATCTGATCCTTGCTTCCTAAACCTCATGTATGCTGCCTTCTTCCTCCTGACTAGATTTTCCACCTCACTTGTCACCCATGGTTCCTTCACCCTACCATTCTTTATCTTCCTCACCGGGACAAATTTATCCCTTACATCCCACAAGAGATCTCTAAACATCGACCACATGTCCATAGTACATTTCCCTGCAAAAACATCATCCCAATTCACACCCGCAAGTTCTAGCCTTATAGCCTCATAATTTGCCTTTCCCCAATTAAAAATTTTCCTGTCCTCTTTGATTCTATCCTTTTCCATGATAATTATAAAGGCCAGGGAGCAGTGGTCACTGTCCCCCAGATGCTCACCCACTGAGAGATCTGTGACCTGACCCGGTTCATTACCTGGTACTAGATCTAGTATGGCATTCCCCCTGGTTGGCCTGTCCACATAATGTGACAGGAATCCATCCTGGACACACTTAACAAATTCTGCCCCATCTAAACCCTTGGAACTAATCAGGTGCCAATCAATATTAGGGAAGTTAAAGTCACCCATGATAACAACCCTGTTATTTTTGCACCTTTCCAAAATCTGCCTCCCAATCTGCTCCTCTGTATCCCTGCTGCTACCAGAGGACCTATAGAATACCCCCAGTAGAGTAACTACTCCCTTCCTGTTCCTGACTTCCACCCATATTGACTCAAAAGAGGATCCTGCTACATTACCCACCCTTTCTGTAGCTGTAATAGTATCCCTGACCAGTAATGCCACCCCTCCTCCCCTTTTTCTGCACTCTCTATCCCTTTTAAAGCACTGAAATCCAGGAATATTGAGAATCCATTCCTGCCCTGGTGCCAGCCAAGTCTCTGTAATGGCCACTACATCATAATTCCATGTATGTATCCAAGCTCTCAGTTCATCACCTTTGTTCCTGATGCTTCTTGCATTGAGGTACACACATTTCAGCCGTTCTACCTTACTGTCTTTACACCATTTATTCTGCTTCTCTTTCCTCAAAGCCTCTCTGTATGTTAGATCTGGCTTTACTCCATGCACTTCTTTCACTGCTCTATCACTCTGGGTCCCATCCCCCTTGCAAATTAGTTTAAACGCTCCCGAACCATGCTAGCAAACCTACCTGCAAGGATATTTCTCCCCCTCGAGTTCAGGTGCAACCCATCCAATCTGTTCAGGTCCCACCTTCCCCAGAAGAGATCCCAATGATCTAAAAATCTAAAACCCTGCTCCCTGCACCAACTCCTCAGCCATGCATTCAACTGCCATCTCCTCCCAATTCTTACCATCTCTGTCACGTAGCACTGGCAGCAGTCCTGAGAACGTCACCCTTGAGGTCCTGTTCTTCAGTGTTCTGCCTAATTCCCAAAACTCACACTTCGGGACCTCATCCCTCTTCCTGCCTATGTCGTTGGTCCCAACATGTATCATGACTTCTGGTTGCTTTCCCTCTCGTACCAGGATGTCGTGCACCCGGTCAGAGACATCCGGGACCCTGGCACCCGGGAGGCAACAAACCATGCGGGTGTCCTTTTCACGTCCACAAAATCTCCTGTCTGCTCCCCTGACTATAGAGTCTCCAATGACGACAGCTCTCCTCTTCTCCATCCCACCCTTCTGCACCACAGGGTCAGACTCAGTGCCGGAGGCCTTGCCACCGTGGCTCACACCTGGTCGGTTGTCCCCACCGACAGTATCCAGGACGGTAAACTTATTATCCAGGGGAATGGCTACAGAGGTGCTCTGCACTACCTGCCTGCTCACCTTCGCTTTCCCCCCTCTGACTGTCACCCAGCGACCTGCTTCCAACAGCCTAGGTGTGACTACTTCCCTGTAGCTCTCATCTATGACTGCCTCATTCTCCCTTATGAGTCAAAGGTCATCCAGCTGCTGCTCCAGATTCCTTACACGGTCTTGTACTTTGACTTTGTTGTTTTTGTTTCTCCTTTTCCAAGAGTGATAGAATGCTTATTAGAAGTGAGGAAAGAGCAGGAGGCAAGGAACAACTGAAGAGCCCAATGGGTTGAATAAGGTTTAATTGTTCCATGATTCTGAGTAGTCATTTTATCCAAACTCCAATGTAGTTCTGTGTTTAATATTGCAATAATATTTGAGTAATCTAGTAAATATATTGTTTAATTAAACATTCTTATTTTTTTGAATAATTCATTACAGATTATATATATATAAAATACGTCAATTGCATATGCTACCACATGATCTTTGTGCACCTCACTCAAAGTAAAGAACAAAGTTAGACTCACATTTCGGACTCCATGTCTTCCTTTGAATTAGTTTAATGTTTTGAAGTTGCAAAACAAAACAGCAGCAATCTCTGGATTAATCCCAGTGCCATGTGCTACTCATAGGATATGATATAGATAAATGAGTGGCTGAAAAAGTGGTGCGGGGGGAGCAATTCAAATTTCTAGGTCATTGAGATCTCTTCTGGAGAGGTATGAGTTGTACAAAGAGGATAGGTTACACCTGAATGAGAGGGGGACAAATATCTTTGTGGGCAGGTTTGTGAGAGCTGTTGGGGAGGGTTTAAAGAAAGTTGGCAGGGGATGGGGCTGTTAGTAAACAAGTCAATTCAGTGTATAGTGAGACTGTGAGGAAGGACAGGCATATGATGGGGCAAAATTGCAGACGGTGGGATGAGTTGAAGTGTAACATGGGGGCAAAATTGAAATGCATCATGAATATAGGATAGAAGGTGATATATTTGAATGCATGCAGTGTATAGAATAAAGTAGATGATCTTGTAGCACAGCTAGGGATTGGCAGGTATGAGGTTGTGGGCATCACTGAGTGGTGGCTGAAAGATCATAGTTGGGAACCTAACATCCAAGGCTACACCATGTAGTGAAAGGTAGGCAGAGGTGGTGGGATGGCTCTGTGGTAAAAAATGAAATTGAATCCTTAGAGAGAGGTGACATAGGATCAGAAGATGTAGAATCCTTGTGGGTAGGGTTAAAAAACTACAAGGGCAAAAAGACCCTGGTAAGAGTTGTATGCAGACCCTGAACAGTAGCCAGGATGTGGGATATAAATTTCAATGGGAAATAGAAAAGACAGGTAATAAGGGCAATGTTATGATAGTCCTGGGAGATTTCAATAATCAGGTAGATTGGGAATATAAGGTAATTATTGGATCCCAAGAGGGGGAATTTGTAGAATGCCTACAAGATGGCAATTCTGGATTGGATGTTGTGTAATGAACCAGATTTGATTTGGGAGCTTAAAGGAAAGGAACCCTTAGGAGACAGTGGTCATAATATGATAGAATTCACCCTGCAGTTTGAGAAGGGGAAATAAAGTCAGATGTATCAGCATTACAGTGGAGTAAAGGGAATTACAGAGGCATGAGCTAGGTGCTGCCCATGGTTGATTGGAAGGGGAAACAAGCAGGAATGACAGCAGAACAGTAATGGCAGGAGTTTCCTGGGACAATTTGGAAGGCACAGGACAAATACATTCCAAAGATGTAGAATTATTCTAAAGGGAGGATGAAGCAATTGTGGCTGATAAGAGAGGTCAAAGACAGCATTAAAGCAATGAGAGTACATGTAATAGAGCAAACATTAGTGGGAAATTGGAGGTTTGGGATTTTTTTTTAAATCAACAGAAGACAACTAAAAAAACCACAAGGGGAGAAAAGATTAAACATGAAGGCAAGCTAGTCAATAATATCAAAGAGAATACCAAAAGGTTTTTTTTTTAGAATTAAAGAGTAAAAGAGAGGCAAGAGTGGATATTGGACCTCTGGAAAATGACTCTGGAGAGGTAATATTTGCATCAGTTTTCACTGTGGAAGACACTAGAGGTATGCCAAATATTTGAGAATGTCAGGGGACAGAAGTGAAAGTGGTTGCCATTGTTAAGGAGAAGGGGCTTGGGAAAATAAAAGGTCTGAAAGAAATTAAGTCACCCGGACCAGATGGACTACACCCCAGGGTTCTGAAAGAGATTGTGGAGGCAATAGTCGTAATCTTTCAAGAATCGCTGAGTTCAGGAATAGTTCTACAGGAGTGGAAAATTGCAGATGTCACTCTATTCCTTAAGAAAGGAGGGTGGCAAAAGAAAGGAAATTATAGTCCATTTAGCCTGACTTCAGTGGTTGAAGAGATGTTGGTGTCCATTACTAAGGATAGGTTTCGTGGTACTTGGAGGCACATGATAACGTAGGCCAAAGTCAGCATGGTTTTCTTAAAGGGAATTCTTGTCTGACAGATCTGTGGAATTCTTTGAGGAAATAATAGGGAGAATAGACCAAGCAGAGTCAGTGGATGTTGTGTACTTCGACTTTCAGGTGCTGCACATGAGGCTGCTGAATAAGAATAAGATCCCGTGGAATTACAAGAAGGTTACTAGCATTGATAGAAGATATGCTGACAGGCCGGAGGCAAAGAGTGGGAATAAAAGGGGCCTATTCTGGTTGGCTGACAGTGACTAGTTGTGTTCTGCATGGGTCCATATTGGGATTGCTTCTTTTCATGTTCTATTACAATGACTTGGCTGACGAATTGAAGGCTTTGTGGTGAAGTTTGCAGACAATACAATGATAGGTAGAGGGGCAGAGAGTGTTGAGGGATCAAGGAGTCTGCATAAGACTTGGGACTGATTGGGTATTGGACAAAGATGTTGTCATTGGGATATAGTGTTGGGAACTGTTTGGTCATGCACGTTCCTAAATGGGACAAGAATTCAAAAATCAGAGCCACCAATTGACTTGGGAGTCCTCGTGCAGGATTCCCTGAAAGTTAACTTGTAGGTTGAGTCGGTGGTATGGAAGGCAAATGCAATGTTATTGTTCTTTTCGAGAGGCTTAGAATATAAGAACATGTCTGTAATGCTGAGGCTTTATGAGGAATTGATCAATCTTACATTTAGAGTATTGTGAGCAGTTTTGGGCCCCTTGTCGAAGAAAAGATGTGCTGGCACTGGAGAGAGTCTCGAGGAGATTCATGAGAATGATTCTGGGAATGAAAGGTTTAATGTATGAGGCACATTTGATGGCTTTGGGCCTGTACTTACTGGAGTTTAGAAGAATGGTGGAGGGTGGGGTCTCTTTAAAACCTATGGAATGTTGAAAGGCATAGATAGAACTGAAGTGTAGAGAATGTTTCTTGGGGGGCCAGAGGGCACAGCCTCATAATAGTGGGACATCCATTGGAAGAGATGAGTAGGACTTCCTTTAGCCAAAGGCTGGTGAATCTGGGGGAATTCACTGCCACAAATGGCTGTGGAGACGAAGTCACTGAGTATATTTAAAGCAGAGGTTGATAGGTTCTTGGTTAGTCAGAGTGTCAAAGGTTATGGGAAGAAGGCAAGAAAATAGAATTGATAGGGATAATACATCAGCAATGGTGGAATGGCGGAGAATACCAGACGGGCTCTGCTCCTATGACCTTCTGGTCTTGTGGTATAACTCCTTGGTCTCATTGTATCTCTTACTCCTTGAATTTTTTTAACTATTCCCATCCTCCCACCATAAACTCTATTACTAACCCTTCATTCTTCCCTTTAAGGTACAATGTAACTTTGGTATTCATTTTCACCGTGCAATCATAGAAATATTCCATGAAAGCAGGCCGTTCAATCCATGATGTCCATACCAACAAGAGGGTGTCCATCTCTCACTCATCTCCCACCTCTTGTCACTTAACCATCTGTACTTCAGTGGTTCAAGTCCTCTTCACTTCACTTCTTAAATTATGCCAGAGATTCTACTTCTACCACTCTCGGGCAGTGTATTCAGTTAGACATTGTCCTCTGAGTGAAAGAGATCCCACTCAGGCAATATCTTGGTGATTCATTCTCCTCCCTGTCTTTTCACATCCTTTCTAAAGGGTGCTGACCAGAAATGCAGGCAGTATTGAGCTCCAACCAGTGTTTTATAAACTTTGAGATAACCTCCCTGCTCTTGTGTTAAATGCTTCAACTATTGAAGGCCATTATCAGATAGGCCTTCTTTAACATGTTATCTACCTGTTCATTCACTTTCAAGGATATAAAGTATAAAAGTATTCGGATTTGTACATCAAGGTCCTCTGTTCCTCAATTTTCCCTTGAACCTTACTGTTAATGGTATATATCCTAGTCTTGTTATATATCCTACTCCCAAATGCATCATTTCACATTATCAGAAATGAACTCCATCTCCCATTTCTCAGCCCAATTTAACCAACCTCTTGATATCACTCCGTAGTCTAAGAGTATCTTCCACACTGCTAACAACACCGCCAATCTTTATGGCATTCTTAATGATCATGCCCTCACCATCTACATCAGATTATTCACATATACTGTACTGTGCAAAAGTCTCAGGCATATACAGTATATTGTTGGGAAAAGCAGAAGGAAGAGAGAAGCACCAGAGAGGTATTCTGTAATGATCAATAAATCAGTTGAATCAAATGATCTCACCTGGTGTCTCAGGGCTGGGTGTATCTGCACCCGAACTACCCACTAATCCTGGCATTTCTTCTGTGCCACCTGCCCCACACCCCTCCCATAGTGCACTACTCTCTCCATTCCCAACATCCTTTGCTCTTGCCAGATTTACAAACTCTCTCTCTTTGCTTTACATTGACAAATACAGAACCGAGCAAAAGTCTTAGGCACCCTAGCTATGTATATGTCCCTATGAATTCTGCACAGTACTGTATTACAAACAGCAAGATTGATTGCTCCCTTTGGAACACACTAGTCATTTGCATCTAATCACTTCTTACTTCCTTCATAATCTTTCATTCTTGTTTATTATTGCAACACCTAGAAGAGTTGATGAGAAATCTTCGGCTGACCGTCATCCTGAAGCAGTTCACTGTTTTAGAACCACTCTCCAACTTTTTCCAAGAAAAATCTGTATTTCACAATGTAACATCATAACAAGGAACGTGAATCTGCCAGTGCTTCTCTTTGTGTCTTTCTATCACTCTATCTCACTATTTCTTGGCCTTTCCCTGTTAGATTCAGGAAATTTAAATCTCTTTCCCATGGTGTAAGCAATTGTCATTAATTGTAAATAGCAGGCTTCAAAAATCAGTCCGGATGAAGGGTCTCAACCCAGTATGTCATCTGTCCCTTTCCCTCTATAGATACTGCATGACCTGTTGAGTTCCTCCAACACCTGTCATGTTGCGCAAAGGACTGCAGATTGTGGAATCTGGAGCACACAGAAACACTGGAAGAACTCAGTAGGTCAGGCAGTACCTCACCCATATCAAATCACCTTGTCCCCACCACCATTCTCTTATCTCTCACCCACCCTCTCCATCTGCCTTTGAATCACTCTTCCCACTGGTTCCCCTCCTCAACTGCCTTTCTTTATTCTATGCTCTACCTTTCTCTCCCATCCGATTTCATCATCTTCAGCCTTTTTGTCACTTACACTCATCACCTCCCAGGTTTTGTTGCTATTCCCCCTCCCCCCTCCCCCATTTGCCTCTTTCTCCTCTCGCCAGGAACCATCTAACATTTGCCAGGTCCACCTTTTATCCTGGGAATCTCCTCTATCTTTGAGTCCAGATGAAGAATCTGAAGCCAAAAGATCAATTGTTCATTTCACTCCATAGGTGCTACCTAACCTGTTGAGTTCCTCCAACGTTATATGTGTTGCTTCAAAACTCACAGTTGTGTTGTTTCATTGGAAACTGAGATAACGCAAGATAATGAAATTTATTTTCCCATTTTATGCTCACTGATGCAGCCTGTCGATACCTCAGGTAAATAATGGTTTCTAATAATATTTCATGAGCAACTTACCTGTTTCTTATAAATTGTCTTCATTGCCTGGTCCATCCTGTGGAAATATTTGCTTAGTTTTACTCAAAGCCTGAAATCACATAAGACTGAATTATCTTATCCACCAACCAGTGGTTACAAAAGTAACAGCTGGTACAGTTCCAGCTTGGTGGAAGGGCTTGCCAATTGCTGACCTGCCCACCTTGTGACTGTCTGCGCACTGATATTTCCTGTGTGCCATTTAAGAGTTACAGTCCCCAACCCATGCATTGGAGGATGGCCGTTACCATCAAGGATCCAGCACCATGGATATTTATGGCATATTACATCCACCGGATAGAGAGAGCCTCTGCCTCAGTTTGGGAGTCAGGGATTGGATGGATAGTAGGTGAAGAATGGAGACTAAGACTTATAATTATTGTGTGCCTATAAACAAGGATGCATAATTTTAAGAAGATTGGAGGGAAATGTAGGAGGGATGTCAGAAATATAGTGCCTATAAAAAGTATTCACCCCCCCCCGAAGTTTTCATGTTTTATTGTTTTGCAACATTGAATAACAGTGGATTCAACTTGGCTTTTTTTGACGCTGGTTGTCAGAAAAAAACTCCTTGGTGTCAAAGTAAAAACAGATCTGTACAAAGTGATCTAAAACAAATATAAAACACAAAGTAATTAATTGCATTAGTATTGACCCCCTTTAATATGACACACCAATTCATCACTGGTGCAGCCAATTGGTTTCAGAAATCACATAATTAATTAAATAGATATCTGTGTTTGGAGACCTGTGTGCGATCAAGGTGTTTCAATTGATTCAAGTAAAAATACATCTGGATCTGGAAGGTCCAATTGCTGCTGAGTCAGTCTCCTGGCAAAAGCTACACCATGAAGACAAAAGAACACTCCAAGCAACTACATGAAAAGGTTATTAAAAATCACAAGTCAGGAGACGGATACAAGAAAATTTCCAAATCATTGAATATCCCTTGGAGTATAGTTAAGTCAATCATCGAGAAATGGACTAGTGAGGGAGGCCACCAAGAGACCTATCACAACTATGGAGAAGTTACAAGCTTCAGTGGCTGAGATGGGAGAGACCGCACATTCAATAACTGTTGCCTAGGTGCTTCACCAGTCACAACTTTATGGGAGAATGGCAAAGAGGGAACCACTGTTGAAAAAAAACTTATGTGAAATCTCAGCTGGAGTTTGCCAGAAGGCATGTGGGAGACTCTGAAGTCAGCTGGAAGAAAGTCCTGTGGTCTGATGAAACCGAAATTGAGCTTTTTGGCTGTCAGGTTAAGCACTATATTTGGCATAAGCCAAACACCACACATCATCAAGAACACACCATCCCTACTATGAAGCATGGTGGTGGCTGCATCATGCTGTGTGGATGTTTCAATGCAGCAGGCCCTGAAAGTCTTATGAAGGTAGAGGGTAAAATGAATGCAGCAAAATACAGGGAAATCCTAAAGGAAAACCTGATGCAGTCTGCAAGAGATCTGAGACTTGGGAGAAGATCGGTTTTCATGCAAGACAATGACCCCAAGCATGAAGCCAAAGATACACAGGAGTGGCTTAAAAAACAACATTTAATGCCCTGGAGTGGCCAAGTCAGAGTCCAGACCGCAAATTAATTGAGAATTTGTGGCTGGACTTGAAAAGGGCTCATGATCTTCTTGCAATCTGACAGAGCTTGAGCAGTTTTGTAAAGAAGAATGGGGAAAAATTGCAGTGTCCAGATGTGCGAAGCTGATAATGATCTGTCTACACTGATTCAAGGCTGTAATTGCTGCTAAAGGTGCATCTACTAAATACTGACTTGAAGGGGGTGAATACTTACGCAATCAATTATTTTGTGTTTTGTATTTGTGATTAATTTAGATCATTTTGTAGAGATCTGTTTTCATTTTGACACAAAAGAGTCTTTTTTTGTTGATCAGTGTCAAAAAAGCCAAATTAAATCCACTGTGATTCAATGGGGCAGAATACTTTTTCTAGGCACTGTGAGCATTTGCCAACATGAAGGGCATTTTTTAAGGTAATTGGAGGAAAATATAGGGGGGAATGTCGCAGGTAGGTTTTTTTTTTACACAGAGAGTGGTTGATGGATAGGACACCCAGCCAGGGTGGTAATGGAGGCAGGTACATTTAAGAAACTCCTCAATAGGTACATGGATGATAGAATAATGGAGGGCTATGTAGGATTGAAGGGTTAGATTGATCTTAGAGTTGATTAAAAGGTTGACACAACATCGCAGGCCAAAGGGCCTGTACTGTGCTGTAATGTTCTAATATTCCAAAATAGTTTGCCCAAGATACTAGAGAGGAATACTGAGGTATTCTGGCCAAACTTAAAATGAATTTAGATGTTGGCCCTAATGTAGTTCTAAATATGTCTCATACGCTGGCCTCCTCCCAGATGATTGAGGTAGAAACAGTGCTTGCATTTATGAGACATATTTTGGTTGGGCTGGGGTGAATTTGACACCATTTCCAATCTTGATATAGTGTCACGTGTCCAGCAACAATGGATGTGAAGTTGAGTCTGGTTTTATAAACAAACAACAATATTTATTAACCTCTACTCAAAAACATGGAAAAATAAACTAGCTTAACCAGAAGTTAACCGTTATGCGGCTATCTCAAACAAATAGTCAAACTTAGAAATAGTTCTTAACGAGTTCTCATTCAAGCACAGTCTTAAAGTCGTAAGCTGAGAAGTCGAAGTGATTTTTACAGTCTTTAAACAGAGACTTTACTGCAGCAACAATTCCTCCCAAGAAAATGATGAATGTGCCGATCACAGTCAAGCCATGCCTTTTTCAAAGGAGTCACACCGAATATAAAGTCATAAAGTAACTGATCTTTTCTCCCAGGAGGGTGGACACTACACAAACCGTCCTGACCTTGCAGGGGTGTACTCAAACGTGCATGCCACAATTTCCTGGACAAATCCGATTCCAAACAGTCGATCGCTTCCAAAACACCGAACGTCGTTAACTTTAACCCAATCTTTTGGGTTCCCGTACATTGGTAGGGCCTTCACTCTCCAATACTAGACTGTAAAGGTAGAACAAAGGTGTGAGAAACAAAAACTGGCAGCGCTTGGCGAAACCGCCGGCAACAGCCGTGTGTGCACCATAAAATAGAAAGTAAAAACTGCGTCACACTTTGGCGGGCTTCCTTAAATACTGTAGGGAACATGCCATCACGTGACATAACATCACCCCACAGTCATGAGACAATTACATCATCCCACTGTCCCATGATCAAACTGTGGGCATGTAACAATAGACAGAGCCAAGATGTGTCATCAGTGTTTTTCAGGTTAATCATACAAAGGAGTGTGAGACTGTATATGTGATCCCCTGTCTGTCCCCTCCCCAGCTCCCACTCTGATGATTATTGAGTGATACAGAGTCAAACTATCTCAGCCTGGTTGGCAGTTCAGCCGGCTCATCACTGATTGCTGATGAGTGACCCAAATTAAGATTGTTGAGTGGTGAGCAAGTACTGTGTCAGAAAGTGACTCAGTATCATGGATAAGTCAGTAATAACAGATTCTCCAACAAACCTCTAGTAATCATAGGTTGGTTGTTCATTTTTGAGTTTTTGAGTTCATTCAGACTATCATAAAAATCAAGTATTAATGTTCAGGATGCCATTCATTGCCCTACTGTGGGGTCACCATGTCGAGTCCCGTTTGTTGATTGTCTGACTCATGGGACAAAATTGACCTAAGCACATCTGTAAAACTGGAGCCCATTGGTTACCTGCGGGTGGCCTGGATTTTATTTGCAGCAGTTTGTTAGCATATCCATTGAATTCATTGTTACTGTATTCCAGGATATTATTTTGGTAATTCTGTCATTGAAAATTGACATACCAATCCTGTGCATTAATAAATACTTCCTTGAAGATTTTGTTTTACATAAACCCACATGTATATATGTGGAAAGTTTAAACTAGTATTTAATTAATGATATAACTTCTCATCTTTAAGAAGAAAAACATGGAAAAGGTAGTTACCAGGTAGTGTTGCAGAGAAGGGTGCAAACCATATGCTTCAGATCATTTGGAGAACTTTACTTCCAACTATCATGCAAACTCAAAAACTCTTGAAATTATTAGCACATTTGTGTTAATTTTTAAAATAACTACAATGCAATTAATAGAGCTATTTCATTTCATTTCCAATTTCAAGAAGATTTGGGGAATGTATCATGGTGTTAGTTGATTTACGTATAGACTATTTGTAACGTGCCTATTTAAGATAAGATAAACTGTATTTATCCCAACGGAAATTATTGCTGTAAAGTTGCTCAGTCAGAAATATATACTTTAGAATACAAAATGTAGGCATTGAAGTACAAAACAAGTACAAAATGTGCATAAAAAAGTAATAGTGCAAAATACAGATGTGCAATGAAACCATATACTTAAGGAGGAGGAGTTGTAGAGTTTTGTGGCCACATGCAGAAGGATCTCCTGTGGCGTTCAGTGGTGCACCTCAGTGGAATCAGTCTGTTACTAAAGGTGCTCCTCAGTTTGTCCAGTATATCATGGAGGGGGTGAGAGGGATTGTCCATAATGCTCCGTAGTTTCTGCAGTATCACCTTCTCAGGCACAACCACCAGGGAACCCAGTTCCACCCACAGAACAGAACCTGCCTTCCTGACACTCTTATTGAACTTCTTGCCCTGCTGCCCCAGCAGACCACAGCATAGAATAGAATGCCAGCCACCACTGGGTGGTAGAACATCTGCAGCATTGTACTGCAGATGTTGAATGACCAGAGCCTCCTCAGGAAGTACAGTCAGCTCCGTTCCTTCTTCTACAGAGCCCCTGTATTTTTCGTCTAGTCCAGTTTATTGTCCGGGTGAGTTCCCAGGTATTTGTAGTCCAGGACAACTTTCACGTCCGTTCCCTTGATGGAGATGGGAATGTTGGGTTTTCACCTTCCTGAGGTCCACCACCAACTCCTTTGTCTTAGTGATGTTGAGCTGCAGGTGATTCAGCCCACACCACTCAACAAAGTTGACCTTCTAGCTTCTGAAAACCCCAGGATATTGATGCTGAGAGATTAGATGAATTAAGCACTCAGCTGTCAAGATTAGGTTGTTAGATTTCTTCTTGATTGAGAATGCCATTCCTTGGCACATTTGTGGGTGGATGTTACTTGATAAGGATCAGCCCATGCCTGAATGTTGGCGTAGTCTTCCTGTGTGTAGGCCTGGGCTGCTTTCTGTTCTGAGAAGCTGCAAATGGGATTATACTTCTTACTGTTTTATCACCTCTTGTTCAATCCCTTCCGACCTATGTTCGTGACACTTCTCACGCTCTTAAACTTTTCAATGATTTTAAGTTCCCTGGCCCCCACCGCTTTATTTTCACCATGGATGTCCAGTCCTTAAAAACTTCCATCCCCCATCAGAAAGGTCTCAAAGCTCTACGCTTCTTTTTGGAATCCAGACCTAATCAGTTCCCCTCTACCACCACTCTGCTCCGTCTAGCGGAATTAGTCCTTACTCTTAATAATTTCTTCTTTGGCTCCTCCCACTTCCTCCAAACTAAAGGTGTAGCTATGGGCACCTGTATGGGTCCTAGCTATGCCTGCCTTTTTGTTGGGTTTGTGGAACAATCTATGTTCCGTGCCTATTCTGGTATCTGTCCCCCACTTTTCCTTCGCTACATCGACGACTGCATTGGCGCTGCTTCCTGCACGCATGCAGAACTGGTTGACTTTATTAACTTTGCCTCCAACTTTCACCCTGCCCTCAAGTTTACCTGGTCCATTTCCGACACCTCCCTCCCCTTTCTAGATCTTTCTGTCTCTGTCTCTGGAGACAGCTTATCCACTGATGTCTACTATAAGCCTACTGACTCTCACAGCTATCTGGACTATTCCTCTTCTCACCCTGTCTCTTGCAAAAACGCCATCCCCTTCTCGCAATTCCTCCATCTCCGCCGCATCTGCTCTCAGGATGAGGCTTTTCATTCTAGGTCTTCCTTTTTTAAAGAAAGGGGCTTCCCTTCCTCCACTATCAACTCTGCTCTTAAACGCATCTCCCCCATTTCACGTACATCTGCTCTCACTCCATCCTCCCGCCACCCTACTAGGAATAGGGTTCCCCTGGTCCTCACCTACCACCCCACCAGCCTCCGGGTCCAACATGTTATTCTCCGTAACTTCCGCCACCTCCAACGGGATCCCACCACTAAGCACATCTTTCCCTCCCCCCCCCTGCATTCCGCTGAGATCGCTCCCTACACAACTCCCTTGTCCATTTGTCCCCCCCATCCCTCCCCACTGATCTCCCTCCTGGCACTTATCCGTGTAAGCGGAACAAGTGCTACACATGCCCTTACACTTCCTCCCTTACCACCATTCAGGGCCCCAAACAGTCCTTCCAGGTGAGGCAACACTTCACCTGTGAGTCGACTGGGGTGATATACTGCGTCCGGTGCTCCCGATGTGGCCTTTTATATATTGGCGAGACCCGACGCAGACTGGGAGACCGCTTTGCTGAACATCTACGCTCTGTCCGCCAGAGAAAGCAGGATCTCCCAGTGGCCACACATTTTAATTCCACATCCCATTCCCATTCTGACATGTCTATCCACGGCCTCCTCTACTGTAAGGATGAAGCCACACTCAGGTTGGAGGAACAACACCTTATATTCTGTCTGGGTAGCCTCCAACCTGATGGCATGAACATCGACTTCTCTAACTTCCGCTAGGCCCCACCTCCCCCTCGTACCCCATCTGTTACTTATTTTTATGCACACATTCTTTCTCTCACTCTCCTTTTTCTCCCTCTGTCCCTCTGAATATACCTCTTGCCCATCCTCTGGGTCCCCCCCCCCTTGTCTTTCTTCCCGGACCTCCTGTCCCATGATCCTCTCATATCCCTTTTGCCTATCACCTGTCCAGCTCTTGGCTCTATCCCTCCCCCTCCTGTCTTCTCCTATCACTTTGGATCTCCCCCTCCCCCTCCAACTTTCAAATCCCTTACTCAGTCTTCCTTCAGTTAGTCCTGACGAAGGGTCTCGGCCTGAAACGTCGACTACACCTCTTCCTACAGATGCTGCTTGGCCTGCTGAGTTCACCAGCAACTTTGATGTGTTATACTTCTTACATATTGTGCAATTATCACTGAACATTCGCATTCCTGACCGAGTGGTAGCTCATGGTTAAAGCAGGTTTAGCCATTAGAATATCTTGGGGCTGTTTCTTGATTTAACATGGAGTGAGTTGAATGTGCTGAAGACCAGCTTCTTAAATGATGGTGATCTCAGGACCAAAACATAGGAGGACTGCAGTGCATCGATCTGAACCAATGGTTGTGGTATCATATCTTTCTATCGTATGCCACTTTTTCTATTGAACACTTAAATTAAACATCAGAGTTGCAGCTTTGACAGGTTGGAAGATTATTTTTAGGTTTCTCCCAAAGCACCTTTTCAGGCTCTTTGTTGAAGTAGTATTGGTCCCTGACTTGGTTGTAATGATAGAATAAGGGGTTTTCTGGGCCATAAGGTTACAAATTGTGGTGGAATACAACATTGCTGCTGCTGATGACTCAAAGCATCTCACTGACGCCCAATTTTGAACTTCCCAATCCAGTTGTGTTTATCCCACTGGATAGTGTGACAGTATGATCCAACATGATGGATGATGCCATCTTTGTGAAGGAGAAACATTTTCTCCACAAGGGCAATGCTGTGGCCATTGCTGCCAGTACCCTCAAAGACTGATGTATGTCCAAGAAGTAGATTAGGAAATATGACATCAAGTGGATTTATCTCTTGAGATCATTCACCTGCTGCTGGAGACTCAGTCTGACAGCTGTGAAGATCTGTATTCTGCTAGCTCAGTCAGTCGGAGTGCTACCTGACCACTCTTGGTGATGGTCATTGAAAACCTCCAATGAAGGCCAGCTGGTGGCACAATGACATCGGCGCCGGACCCAGGAGCGGAGGTTCCAGGGTTCGAGGCCAGTTGGGTCTGCTCCCGAGTACACTTTCCATCCATGCCGGGTTGAGTGTCGAGATCGCAACTCGATCTCGTAAAATAAAGGGAACAATACTGCCAAAATGTCTGTGTGAGGAGTGGCGCGCCACACAGTCTCTCTCTCTCTCGCTCCGCACCTTGTAAAAAGCCATGAAAAAGACATCATCACAGACGCACGCACGCACATGCACAGATGCGCACGCATGCAGGCACGCGCAAAAAAAAAACAAAACCTCCATATGAAGTCTTGCTTTCCAGATGTTGATAAACATGAATGAATGCTGATTACTGTGTTTAGAAAAGATGGCATTGGTAGTCAGGAGAAGATGTCTTTGCCTATTTAATTTCTCGGTACCATGAGATTTCATAAACACAAGAAGTTCTGCAGATGATGAAAAATCCAGAGCAACAATCCTGAAGAAGGGTCTCAGCTCGAAACTTCGACTGTTTATCCATTTCCATAGATGCTGCCTGACCTGCTGAGATCCTCCAGCATTTTGTGTGTGTTGTACAGAGATTTCATGTGGTCTGGATTCAATGCTGAGTTCTCCCCTTGTACCACAGCCTCTGATATGTCTGACCTGCTGAATGTGCCCAGGGATTGTGACAAAGAATTAGGAGATATTCATATCAAATTCACTTGTACTACACAGTGGATTTTAAAGAAATAAAAAGAAACATTGATGAACATTAGGTTTGAAAACTTATGCCATGCAAGCAATCAGATGAGATGCTTGCCCATGTGTTTCATAATTCATGTTAAAAGTGAAAATGAGGACTTAGACAAAATAGCTTGCATGGCTGTTTCATGCTGTTAATGTTGACATTTTATTGCACAGTATATTAGAGAATAGTAGCTGGTGGATAGTATCGAAGGAACCAGGGTGCATTTTAATTTCAGCAGGGTGGTTCTGGTAGGGGGTAATGTGAATACTGGGCATGCAGTCTATCATATAACGTAATGATTTGAGTGTTTTATTTTGAGAAATGAGTCAACACTCCTCTGAAAAGTGTTCATTCATATATTGTAGGCTCATTGTAATCAGCCTGAGGAATCACAATTAAGCCAATATTTTTTTAAAATTCAAGTTGTTAATGTGAATGAATGAGGAAAATTTCTTGTTTTATTTCATTATTTATGAAGCAGCAGATTTATTATTCGGGAATGTAAAATGAAACTTTATCAATGCCCACATAGTGGGATTTAGGCAGGTGGTCAGTCAAAATAGCCCCAAATGACCATTTTTAGAAGCTCTTTACATATTCCCCGGGAAACACCTTATTGATACTGTATTATTGATGTTATTTCTCCCCTGTTAATACCTGCTCCCTTTACCAGTATTTCATTTTAAACTATTCTTCTGGGTAGTGGGAAGGACACCTTCTGCACACTGTGTAGGTTTATCTTTTACCATGATTGTACTCCCATGACAACTTTGGGCCCCCACTGCTATTTTAGCCTAAGCGGAGAAGAAGCTGTAGTTTCCCACTTGTTGAACCCATGACTGAGTGTGTTGAGACCAGGCTGCTCCATACTCCTGCAAGCCCCGCGAGGTGGAAACAGGACTTCCCTGCACTGGTTATGGTAGGCAACTGACTGGGAGTATTGAGATGTTAAAATGTCCCTCGACCCCCTAGTACTAAAACCAGAAAGTCTATTTGCATGCTTCGGTCCCAACCAGAGGTGAAGTTTGACAGCAGTGCCTAATATGCCTCAATTTCAACACAGGAGGTGTCGCCTTTTGGGTTACCCTAACAAATTGGTGGTAGCAGAACATTGCATTCGACTTCAACGGCACAAAGCTACTGTGCCGTGTCAGTGACTTTTGGGACTGCCTGGTGAATGAAGCCATTGAAATAAAACGAGAAAAAAATAATTCTTACAAAGATGAAGGTCTCGTTCTAAGTAAGAATGAGAATTTGATTGCAAACAAGGTGGAACAGCTTGAGAGCTAACGAATAAGGAGGGATAGATGGCGGGGGTATAAATACCACCGGACTAGACATGCCCAGGCATCATTCCTGATGAAGATGGCGGAGTGTGTCATCAGAAGGTCAGTTAAAATCGATACTTGTACCCAGCTGGAGCCCGAGAAGAGTTTATGCGTCATGTATGCTGGGAAACCACTAGACCTTTCTTCATGGACAGTATTTTCCATTGATGTGAGTGTATTTTAACACCCAATAATTTAATTGCTTAGTTAAATTAGTAGTTATTATCTACTGTTACGGAATCTCATTATGACTTAATTTGTAGGTAAAATATATACGCAGCAACTTTGAACATAAAACTGCTTCTCAGTCTGTGCACTGCTGTTAGCAATAAGATGGAAATGTAAATGATCATCTTAGTGATGTTTTATTATTGCTGGACATTCACTAGTTTTAAATGTATGGAGATGACAACCAAATGTATCACAAGCTGTCAGAATCTCATCTCTGTCAACAGCAAATTCAAATTTTGGTGATTGGCAGATGCATATTGTATAATTCCATGTGAGATTTCTCCAATAGCCAGAATTTCCCTATTTTGCGAACTGCAGTTAAGGGCTTGTTACAAGTTATGCCCCATCTGTGATTTAGTAGGCTGGAGGTCAGAGCCAATAATTACTGTTCAGCCTTACCAGCCAGAAATTTCCCATTTCATTTTGTAAATAACAGAGTTTACTGATAGTACAAATGGGCAGCCGTATTGCTGAATAGTCAATCATCAAGAAGAAATGCTAGAAAATCAATGTGTTTTTATTATTATCTGAATGTCATTATGTACCTGATTTGCATCCTTTAGCACTGTAACTCTTGAGGAGCTGATGCAGTTTGAAAGAAAAGAGCACAATGGCTTAAGCTACTGAATGTGCATGTCAATTATATTTTAATATTCAACAGAGCATATTTTAGGACGAAAAAGACAGCAACAACATATGCATAACTCATTGACAGCATAGAGCAGCTGTGCCATTCAACTCTTAGACTCACTTTGTGCATTTTAGCAGCATAGTAATTTAGTATAGAGCTACCTGAGTGATGGCATTTTCAATGAGCAGGTAATCTATAGAGAATTTTTATATGGTTATGAGTTCTATGCTTCAGCATGGCAACACAAAATACATCAAGACCAATTACGATATCAACTTTCAGTGTGATACCCTTGCCACGCAAGTGCATGTATTTCTGCCCCAGGCATTTCAAATTGCATCTAATTTGAAATCTTTGGGGTTTTAATTAAATTTCAGAATATATGGAATTCTTCATTAGTACCTGCTCTGAATAGCATATTACACTTCCTTCAGTCTCTTGTTAAAGTAGTGGGCTGTGGTAAATAGTGATATGTTGGGAAAAATAGTCTTCAGAGGCACGTGTACACAGGGAACAGATAGTAAAATGCAAAATAATATCAAAAAGATTATTAGTCCAATGAGGGGCACTTGATTTGTATTTTAATGTAATTTTACTTTTCTCTTAATGATTTGCAAATTGTTCTCTGATTATAAGATGGATTAAGCTTGCGTTTTAATGTTGAAGTACAGCCATTAGCTATCTTTCTTGGTCTTCTTTATAGTCTGGTTCCCTGCAGCAGCAAAAATTGAAACCATTTAACCCCTTTGATGTACTTTTTAGTGCCAAGGTACAACACAGGCTGCTACCTAATTCAGCCTGCTTGTATTTTTCAGCAGGCTGCTGCAAGCTCCTTAATTGTCCATTAGGCGCCAATCAACAAGGGGACAAAGTTAACAGTATCCTTGCAATATTCTTTGTAGATTTAACACAGTGTCACATCTTCTCAGGGTCATTTCTTCCGTTGTGTAATTACAGTGGCTTGATGGAGAAAATCTAGTAAACGTGCTATCAAGTATAAGAAGAGGGCTACCCTTTTCTGCCTTGTAAACACAATGGGAATGTAGGCATCCCTGTTTGCATGCACATCTGATGGGGGTAGCATTACAATGTTGTAAATGAACATGAAAAAGATCAAGAGGCTATCTCCTCCATTGTCACAATGCCACTAGTTACTGTAACGAGCATACCACAGAAATTTCTCCCTTTAAGGATCCAGAATTCATTTGCAGAGAGTTTAAAAACAATTATTCTTTAAATGTCATTATTGAATTATATTAAATGGCCAATCTTAAGAAATGGCAACTAATAGAATAAGATTTGATATTATTGAGACCTTATCCAAATGAGGTCACGAGAAATAAGTATCTTTGTTGTATAAATGTACATAAAAATTATGGCAATGTAATACACATTTTTATTAAAGTTTGTTGGTGTGAAGAAAGGGTCAAGATACATTTTGAATTATATTTCAAATAACTTAGGTAATCAAGTAACAGCAAAAATATTGTGCTGATGTAGCTTTCAGCTTTTGTTAAGTCTTTTATTTCACAGACGACCTGTCAGGCTGGAGGGTGAATGGAGCTCAGTCTCTCAAAAGTTAATATATACAGATGTAATGTTCATACAGCAGCTCAATAATGACGGTGGGTGATCTTGATTTTGGAGTGAAGGTGGTATCAGTTGAACAGTTTCACTCCATCTCCTCCAACAGGAAGTTTGTTGGAATGAGACATAGCATTACAATTAAAAAGTTTGAGGAGAGTGAGAAGGACGCTGTACAGGGCCCCTTGAATGACAAAGACTGGGGCTTTAGTGATCTCAACTATATGAAACATATACCTAGTAGCTGGTGCAACACCATGCATTTTTCTTACCAGGGTAGATAGTGTCTTTTATACCACTAGCTGATTTAGGAATCCACACAACAATCTGGTGAACAGCTAATAGGCTTTACGGTAGAAGTGGCTGTAGAAGACTTTCTCTGTAGCGCAAGACAGGAAGATTCCTGTTATGTTTACACAATGTAAGTAGACTCTTGAAGATTGGTGTAATTGCAGTCACTGTGATTTTTCTGTGAATTAATCCTCATTGTAGAAGGTTTTAAAGGTACATTTAATGTCAGAGAAATGTGTACAATATATATTCTGAAATTCTTTTCGCAAACATCCACAAAAACAGAGGAGTACCCCAAAGAATGAATGACAGTTAAATGTTAGCACCCCAAAGACTCCCCCAGCTCCCCCCCACCACTGCATAAGCAGCAGCAGAGCAACACCCCCCCCCCCAGCAAAAAAGCATCGGCGCCTCCAACTGGGCACTCAAGCGTGCAGCAAAGCGTCAATAAAGACACAGACTTATAGTACCCGAAAGACTACTCGTTCACCCGGTAATTTGACATACCACAGGCTCGCTCTCTCTCCCTAATAAAGGAAAAAGAGGTGTCCCCGTTTTACAACGAGAGGGGAGACGTAACAAACAACTCACTGATTTACGATGTTAAAAGTCTGTTGCGTCACTTCTTCCGAACTCTGTGCCAAAAGAACTGGGGTCTTTCAGCACACAAGCAGCAGCCAGCTTGCTGCTTTTGACCTTCTGTCTCCCAGGACACACCAGTTTCCTGTGGCGGCACTGGCCTCCAGTCTGCCCGCCTCCAGAGCCACAAAATCCCAGAACCCTGAAGGCGCGCTAGTCTTCTGGGCTGCATCCTTAGCATATCGAATAGCGGCCAGTCTTGAGACACCAAGAGCAGGTCCCATTCTTGCAAAGAACCAAACTCAGTGTGTAACTCCAGGTCAGGGTCTTCAAAAGAACCCTGAAAGAGAAAATTAGAGATATTAAAGATAGGAATAGACCTGTTTCCGAAGATGCAGGAAGTGGAAAATAATGTTGCAAATTTTGACTGAAGATTCTCCCAGCCAGGCCTTTTTGTTTTCCATTTGGCATTTGGCTTTTTGAACAACTTTTTGGTCAGTTGTGGTGGCAAGATTTAACCAAATGCTTCATCGTGGAATGGATTTGAGGGTGCTCACATTAACAACAATGTAATAGTGAGGAGCTTTTCAAAGAGTTCCCATCAGACTTCCCTTTTGTCTTTCAAAAGTTCTCCTCTGTTTTTGGTTCTTGATGAATGAGCTCTTTGTTGTTTGGGTCATTGATGGTCCTGGCAATGCTGAAATATCAGTATATTTCATGGTTATCAACTGAAGGGACCAGGAGATTAGTTTGTCTCCCACTGTTGCATAACCCAGGACTTTTTCAGAGTTGAAGTAGATGTGATTCTTGGCCATATCTGAAGCTCTTAGAGATGAGGGTGTATGCACTCATATGCATTGTGTGTAGCCTCCATATTAGAATAAGTTGGGGGGATGGATGCATTTTCTTAAAATACTAGAAAGTCTGGTAAGGGTGGGTTGGATTCACAGAGAGGTCAGACAAATTATTGGCAATGTTCACCCCATGAAAATGGCATTCCTCAGTGTCCTTTCAATGGAAGATGCAGGCACTGCATTATTATTTGAACTAGCCATGCCTAGCCATTGTGACTCCCTCAGGGAGGTGATATCAATGCCAAAGAAAACATCAGAATAACCAGACTATGATAAGAATGCTGTTCAGTTTTGTCTCACAAAAAGGGTTAATTAATAATTTGCTTATAAAGGGGTCCTAAGGAAAAAATGAACATAATATTGGATAGTAAGACCCCTATCATAGATAGGTTGATGGATTCTTGAATAGTCGGGGCTTCAAAGGTTAAGAGGGGACAGCAAGAAAATGGGAGTGAGAGGAATTATAAATCAACCATGAATGTCAGAGCAGACTCGATGGGCTGAATGGCCTAATTCTGCTCCTATGTGTATGGTCTTAGTATGATAGAAATTCACATCGAGTTTGAAATTGATGAAGTTTAATCTGAAACCAGGGTTTTCCATTTAAGTCAAGGACGCTATGATCTTATGTTAGTTATGGTAGGTTTGGAACCCACACAAATGGTTTTGATGGTGACGAGACAGTGCAATAGAATAGAACACAAAGGGATAATATATGTATGATTCTGATGTATTTGATTTGTAATGTACATTCCTGCAAGGCACACAAACAGAAAAACTGCAACAATCACACATTACTGGAGAAATTAACGAAACTATTAGATCTGAGGAAGAGTGCTTTATAAAGTGACTCAGCATTAAAGCTGATGATTAAGCGCATCTGAGTGTGCAGCAAAGGAGGACCAAAGAAATGAGAAAGTATTGGAAGATAGAATATCAGTGGAAATTAATAAGAAACAAAAACAGCCTGTGAAAGTTCTATATGTATTTAAAAAGGAAAAGATTAGCGAGGGCAAATATGGGCCCCTTACAGGGTTAAGAGCACTTGCAGTGGGGATTAGGGAAACACATGAGGAATAAGCAAGACACACAAAGAGAAAGACAGAAGAAGACACAAAATATCTCTCAGGAAAACCGGAGAATCAAAGGTTCAGTGCAAATGAGGAAGTAAAAGAAATTAGCATTAATAAAAACAATAATGCTGGAGAAATTAATGAACCAGAAATCCCTGATGATCTACATTTCAGAATTTTAAAAGACTATGGAGATAGTGGATACTGGGTCCACCTTCTAAAATTGAATAGATTCTCGGATGTTTTTTGTGGATTGGAGAGTAGTAAATATAAGCATAGTATTTTAGAAAGGAGGTGTAAAATACAGGGAACCATCAGTTTATTAGGCCGACACTGGTAGTTAATAACAAGCTGGATTTTAATACAAGAAAAATTATATGAAGATATAAATGAATTGAATAGACAATGTGGATTTATAAAGGAAAATCATCCTTGACTAATCTACTGGAGTGTTCGAAGATATATCTAGTCGAATAAGTGAGGAGTACTAGTGGAGGCCACACATTTAGATTTTTAGATGAGGTCCTGTGCATGAAATTACTGAATAAAGTTAGAACACATGGACTTACTGGTAATGTGCTAACATAGATTGAAAATTGTTTAACAGTTTTTAAAAGGGTATGAATAGTTGACAGGCTGTGAGTCTTTGAAAATTTATATCAGTGGTCTTGCTGTGAGGATTGTATTTCAAAGTTCAAAGTAAATTTGTTGTCAAAGTATAGTATGTGTCACCATATACAACCCTGAGATTCACTTTCTTGCGGATGTAAATTCTTGCGGAGTAAATACAAGAAACACCATAGAATCGATGAAAGATTGCACCCAACAGGACAGACATACAATTAATGTGCAACAGACAATAAAGTGTGCAAATACAAAAAAAAGATTATAAAAAAAAAGCCATAAATCTTGAGAACATGAGTTGAAGATTCCATGACTGTGAGTCCATGGTTTGTGGGAACAGTTCAGTGATGGGGCAAGTGAAGTTATCCCCTCTAGTACAAGAGCCTGATTCTTGAGGGTTAATAACTGTTCCTGAACCTGGTGGTGTAAATCCTGAAGCACCTGTACCTGCTTTCTGGTGGCAGCAGCAAGAGGTGGAGGCCCTTGATGATGGATGCTGCTTTTCTACGAAACCACTCTATGTAAATGTACTCAGTGGTGGGGAGGGCTTTACCTGTGATGGACGTGACTGTTTCCACTACTTTTTGTAGGCTTTTCCATTCATAGTCATTAATGTTTCCAGACCAGGCTTTGATGCAACCAGTCAATATACTCTCAACCTCACATCTATAGAAGTCTCAAAGTTTTCGATGATGTACTGGATCTTCGCAACCTTCTAAAAAAAATAGAGGCATTGCCTTCCTTTCTTTGTAATGGCATTAACGTGCTGAATCCAGGGCAGATCCTCTGAAATGATAGCACTGAGGAATTTAAAGTTGCTGACTCTCTCCGTCTCTGATCCCCTGATGAGAATTGGGCCATGGACCTTCGGTTTTCTCCTCCTGAGGTCAATAATCAGCTCCTTGGTCTTGCAGACATTGAGTGAGAGGTTGATGTTGTGGCACCACTCAGCCAGATTTTCAGTCTCCCTCCAATTTGCTGATTCGTCTTCACCTTTGATACGGCCAGCGACAACGGCGTCATCAACAAACTTAAATATGGCATTGGAGTTGTGCTTAACCTCACAGTCATGAGTGTAAAGCAAGTAGAGTAAGGACCGAAGCACACAGCCCTGTGGTGTACCTGTGCTAATGGTAATTGTGGAGGAGATGTTGTTGCCAAGCCAGACTGACTGGGGTCTGCATTGAGGAAATCAAGGATCCAGTTGCACAGCGTGGTAATGAGGCCAAGGTCTTGAAACTTATTTATAATCTTTGAGGGAATGATAGTATTGGATGCTGGATGTAATTTATGAAGAGCATCCTGATGTATGCATCTCTATTCAGATGTTTCAGAGTTGAGTGAAGAGCCAATGAAATAGCATCTGCCATTGACCTGTTGTGATGGTAGGCAAATTGGATTGGATCCGTGTTACTTCTCAGGCAGGAGTTGATTTGTTTCATCTCAGCCTCTCAAAGCACTTCATCACAGTGGATATAAGTGCAACTGGACGATAATAGGTTCACCCTCCTGAGGGATGCTGTCACATCAGCCTCTGAGACTGAAATCACAGGGTCATTGGGGGCTGTAGAGAGTTTATAAAGGAAGTATAAAAGACATTGAGCTCAACTGGAAGCAAAACCTTGTTGTCACCTATGTTGCTTGGTTTCACTTTGTATGAAATGATAGCATTCAAGTCCAGCCACAAATGTTGAACATCCTTCAGTGATTCAAGTTTGGTCTGGAATTGCCATTTCTTCAAGTTTATTGATAACAGGGAGTAGGAGTGTGGGTAGTGCTAAGGATGCATGACTGGTTCAACAGAACATTAATAGACTAAGTAAAAGGATGGCAATCTGGCAGATGGAATGGAATGTGAAAACTCTCCCCCCTCACTCTCTCCCCATCCCTGTTCCCTTCCGCCTCCTCCTCCACTCCCTCTCTTCCCCCTCCCTCTCCCACTTGTTCCCCCTTCTCTCCCCCCTCTCCCTACCTCCCTCTCTCTTTCATCCCTCCCTCTCTCTCTCATCCCCTCTCTCTCTCACCCCTCTCTCTCTCACCCTCTCTCCCCCCTCTCTCACCCCCACTCTCTCGCCCCCCCAGCTCAACCCCTCTCTCTCACCCCCCATCTCAACCCCTCTTTCTTACCTCCTCACTCTCAACCCCTCCCTCTCTCTCAACCCTTCCCTCTCTCTCACACCCCGCCTCTCTCATACCCCTCCTCTCACACCCCCTCTCACACCCCCTCTCACACCCCCTCTCACACCCCCTCTCACACCCCCTCACACCCCCCTCTGTCACACACCCCCTCTCTCTTAACCCCCTCTCTCTCATCCCCTTTTCTCTCTCTCATCCCCTTTTCTCTCTCACAGCCCCTTTTCTCCCTCACCACCTTTTCTCTCTCACCACATTTTCTCTCTCACCACCTTTTCTCTCTCACACATCTCTCTTTCACCCCTCTCTCTTTCACCCCTCTCTCCTTCACCCCTCTCTCCTTCACCCCTCTCTCCTTCACCCCTCTCTCCTTCACCCCTCTCTCTTTCACCCCTCTCTCTTTCACCCCTCTCTTTCACCCCTCTCTTTCACCCCTCTCTTTCACCCCTCTCTTTCACTCCCCTCTCTTTCACTCCCCTCTCTTTCACTCCCCTCTCTTTCACCCCTCTCTTTCACCCCTCTCTTTCACCCCTCTCTTTTTCACCCCTCTCTCTTTCACCCCCCTCTCTCACCCCCCTCTCTCACCCCCCTCTCTCACCCCCATCTCTCACCCCCATCTCTCACCCCCCATCTCTCACCCCCCATCTCTCACCCCCCCATCTCTCTCACCCCCCATCTCTCTCACCCCCCATCTCTCTCACCCCCCATCTCTCTCACCCCCATCTCTCTCACCCCCATCTCTCTCACCCCCCCATCTCTCACCCCCATCTCTCACCCCCATCTCTCACCCCATCTCTCTCTCACCTATCCCTCTCACCCCATCCCTCTTTCACCTCCCTCTCTCCACCCCCCTCTCTCACCCCCCCATACACACCCCTCGCACACACCACCCTCATCCCCCTCCCTCTCTCACCCCCGCCGTCTCTCATCCCGGCCCTCACCCTGCCTCTCTCTCACATTCCCTCTCTCTCCCCTCTCTCTCCCCTCTCTCACACCCCTCTTGCTAACCCTCCCTTCTCTCACTCCCACACCCCTCTCTGTCTCTCTTACCCCCCATCTCACTCCCCCACCCCCTGTCTCTCACACCCCCTCTCTCAGCTCCTTTTCTCGCAGCCCCTTTTCTCTCTCACCACCTTATCTCTCTCACACATCTCTCTCAGCCCCATCTCTCTCACCACCTATCCCTCTCTCACCCCCATCTCCCTACCCCCTCTCTCTAACCCCGTCTCCACCCCCTCTCTCACTCCTCTCTCTACCCCTTCTCTCACATACCCCTCTCACACACACCCCTTCCCTCTCTCAGCCCCCTCTCTCTCATCCCGCCCTTCAACCCGCCTCTCTCTCACACCCCTCTCGCTCACCCCCCTTACTCCCACACCCCTCTCTCACCCTCTGTCTCTTTCACCCCTTCTATCTCACCCTGTTCTCTCTCACCCGCCTGTCTCTGTCACCCCCCGTCACCTCCCTTTCTCTCACCCCCCTCTCCCCCCCTCACTCCTACACCCCTCTCTTACCTTTGTCTCACTTTCACCCCCTCTCTGTTGCCCCCCCCTTCTGTCACCCCGTCACCCCTCTCTCTCTCACCCCCTCTCTCTCTCTCTCCCTCTCTCTCTCACCCACCCTCTCACTCTCTCACCCACCCTCTCTCCCTCTCACACCCTCTCTCTCCCTCTCTCTCTCTCACACACCTGCTCTCTCTCTCTCAGCCCTGTCTCACACCCCCCCTCTCACACCCTCCTCTCTCTCACTCCCCTCTCTCTCACACCCCCCCTCTCACCCCCCTTTCATCCCCCTCTCTAACCCCCCCACACCCCTCTCTCACCCCCCCACCTCCTCTCTCCCTCACCCCCTCTCACCCCCTCTCTCACCCACTTTCTCTCACCCATCCTCTCTCATCCCTCTCTCTCTCACCCCTTCTCTCTCTCACCCCTCCCTTTCTACATCTCCCTCTCTCACCCCCCATCCCCCTCTGTCACTCCCCCTCTTACCCCGTCTCACTTTCACTCCCTCTGTCTCACACCGTTCTCTCTCACTCCCTCTCTCACCCCCCGCTCTCTACACCCCCTCTCTCTCACCCCCCTCTGTCACCCTCCCTCTCTCTCACTCCCCTCTCTCTCTCACTCCCCTCTCTCTCTCTCTCACTCCCCTCCGTCTCTCTCACTCCCCTCTCTCTCTCTCACTCCCCTCTCTCTCTCACTCCCTTCTCTCTCTCACTCCCTTCTCTCTCTCACTCCCTCTCTCTCTCACTCCCTCTCTCTCTCACTCCCTTCTCTCTCTCACTCCCTCTCTCTCTCTCACCCCCTCCTCTCTCTCTCTCACTCCCTCTCTCTCTCACCCCCTCCTCTCTCTCTCTCTCTCTCTCTCTCTCTCTCTCTCTCTCTCTCTCTCTCACCCCTTTCTCTCCCCCTTCTTTCTCTCACTTAATGTTGCATGGCTGTATGAATGTCCAACCTTTTTCATTTCCCATTGCTGTCTTTAAGTAGTTTGTACATTCTCCCTTTGACATGTGGATTTCCTCTGAGTTTTCCCAGTTTCATTTCTCATTCCAAAGACGTACAGGTCATAGGTTAACTAGTCACTTGAGTGTTATTGGATGGCACGGTTGGAGGGCCGGAGAGGCCTGTTGCTGTGCTGTATCTCTGAATAAAACAAATGAAAATAAAATAAATGATATTTCGATCATCATTGTTACATACAGTATATTTTGTACAGTTTGACAATGCATTCACAACATTTAGAAAATGCAAGCAGTATCAGATTGCTGCTATGTTACCAGTAGTGAGAAATAGCCGGAAGTTCAAAAAATGGATAGGTGTTATGCGCAGAGCAGCTAATAGTTCAATATAATGAATGATATTTTTATAGTTACTGATGTATTGGATGTGTGTCAGCGTTTAACAATGATTAGAATTATTATAAAAAAATTAAAAAGCTCTTTAACTTTTCCAATTAAATTAATTTCTAATACCTGTCTATTGCCATTCACCATATTTTCATTCTCAATGCTATTAATCTTTTTGGTTAAATCTCTGTTTTGAACATTTGTTTCTAGAAAGCAAGTGGCAATGGATACTTTCAGTTAAGTATCAAGGAGTCAGGACCAGGTCAGATATGCAGGAGAGATCTGCTAAAAGACCATTGACCTTTCCTGGTAATTCCATTCATTTTCAGCGGGACAGCACTGATGTCACCATTGATAACCTACAGAAGCACACAGAAAGGTTAAAGTTAACTTTTAATGGGAAAGCAAAATAAGCATTGGTGGAAGAGCTGATTATCACCCACACCATCCTTGATGACCAGTCAGATCAATGGAAGGAAGTGCAAGCAGGGTGCAGAATGGATGTCTGATCTGCAGATAGTCTGATGTTCATTTCCCTTATAGATTTTTGAAAATGTTCATCAAGTCAATAAAGAGCCATTAACATTTTTGAAAGGCCAAGACATAACACCATTTCTGCTTTGCCTCTCCATTTCTGACTAAAGAATTTTCATCGACATCCATTACTGGCCCAAAGATACATAAAGATATTTGGATTATTCCACAATCTCTTTATCATTTTGTTTAGTGTGATTACCTCATATTTCAAACTACATCTTCTGAGGTAAATACCCTCTTTCCTCTCTCAAAGCTTCGTCTGATTTAGGGAACGGTTCTTTGGAATGTGTCACACTAGTTTCCCATGCTTTTCCTCTCACCTTTCCCAAAAATTCGAGAGTCCCTCCGGCCCCCAGTTTACATTCCGTCGTTGGATTATCGCCATATATAACAGGATTCCAATTTGAATGACCCTGGTTCTCTGTTCCTAAGAGATCATTTCTTTTGCTGCTGCTTATTCATTCTTTCATCACCTTGCACGATCTGCTCTTTCCAGACATTCTGTTTTGTAGTTTTAGAAATCTATCACCTGCCTGTGCAATACATGAATTTAACTATGTTACAACAATTGAAATTGAGGAATAGAGCAAACAATTTTTGGGCCCTTTGTGACTGCCATGTGTGCTACTCAAAATGAAGGTTTTTTTAAAAACATTTTTTGACTAATCTCAATATTGTGATCCAGCCAATTGCCTACACATTGTGGAAAAAGGTTCTTTGGCAGAGCACTTTGAACAGATGTATGTTATGCATATTCACACATGCCTTTGAATCATCAGTATCTACAATCCTTTTAGTCAGTGCATTCCATATAAAAGAAGATCTTCATGTCATCCTGACTCCTCCTGCTTATTACTTTTAAGTGCCCTTCAGTGTAAACCCTTTCAGTTTCAACCGTACAGTCTTTTAAGCAATTCCTCTGAACAATAAAAAGTTTTAGACAACTCCATCTTATCTTCTCTTAACCTGCCTTGCTCTTAGAAGAGCAAGCCTAGCTTTTCCAGTCTATCTGAGTATCGGGAATACTCGATCCCTAATTGTAATCCCTCTCCAGTGGAAAAGAAATCCTAAAATGTTATAAAAAAAATAGCCAAAATGGGAAGGCAAGGAGATATATGTAAATTGGAAAAGAACATAGCTAGAATTGATGAAAGAAAGATGCTCTTTATTCAAAGAATGAGCTACACAGTAAGTGATTTCTGAACAAAGCAGTAAAGGGAAAAACCTCTGAAATCTTTCTAGGAATAGCTGAGTGCAATGATCATAAAGCTTTGAAAGAGGACATAATATGCTTCAAATAACCTTTCCCATGCATATTTACAGTTTGATCATAATCCAGAGTGAGAAAGACTTTCTGTATTAGGCAATGATTTAATGCAGTATCCTTTGTGTGGGAACCCAACTGCAGATAACATGACTCCTTCACTGCTGTATTCATTCTGTCCGTCTTTTTCTTTTTAGTTTCCTTAAGAAAGTCTGCTGAAGATGAACTTTGTATGTCATCTCACATCTCCCTTTCAGCTTTTCAAAAAATGTATTCATAGCCCATTAAACCCATTGCAGAAGTTTTAGGATATCGGGCAACATCTGGAAGGACAGTCTAACTGACAAGAAAGCTGTTCTTGAAGTTGTGCCAGTAAGTCCAACAGCTGAGATAGAAGTAAATTTATTATCAAAGTATATACAGTATATGTCTATAACACAATATACGAGATCCATTTTCTTACAGACATTCACAGTAGAACGGAGAAATACAATAGAATCAATGAAAAACTACGCACAAAGACTAACAAACAGCCAATGTACAAAACTCTGCAAATGATAGATAGATAGAGAAATGAATAATACTGAGAATATAAATGCTTGAAAGTTAGTCCATAGGTTGTGGATTCAATTTCATTACTTACTTATTTATTGAGATGGAGTGTGGAATTGACCCTTCCAGCCCTTCCACACTACCCAGCAATCCCTGAATTTATTCCTAGCCTAATCACGGGACAATTTACAACAACCAATTAACTTGGTACGTCTTTGGACTGTGGAAGGAAACTGGAGCACCCGGAGGAAATCCAGGCAGTCCCGGGGAGAATGTACAAGCTCCTTACAGGCAGCAGCAGGAATTGAACCTGGATCATCTGTGCTGCAAAGTGGTGTGCTAACCACTAGGCCGCCATGCTGCCTGCTGCTTGTGACATCATCCCAATGCACTGAGCTACTCCAGAACAATTCACTTTAAACCAGAGAGCATTTCATGCAGGAATTCATGATACTATGCTCCTAATCACTATTTTTCTCCTCTTGTGGTTCTTGTAAGGCAACATTTTTTGAGTCTTTTTCTGATGAAAGGTAGATAACTTGCCCTTTCTCTTTTCAAGTCCTTACCGATCAGCTGCTTAATGCCAACATTTTATGTGCTTTCATTTACATTTGCAGCAACTGGAAATCCTTTATCATTTTATCCAATGGTGTTTGCTTGCTGAGTCCCAGCTCCATGCAGTTCCTATGTTAAGTGGTCTCAGGCATAAAGTGAATTGTTCTGAAGCAACTCAGTGTGCTGGGATGGTATTACAACTATTGAAGTTCTATCTCAAATACTGTACTTGCTGGCACAAATTCAAGAATAGCCTTCTTGTCAGCAAGGCTCTCTTCGCAGATGTTGCCCCAAGCTATGCTTAAGTTACTTAACAGACAAAATAAATCAAAATGTAATCCTTAGTTTTACAGCATTTAGTTGGGTTAAACCTACAGCAGTTTTCCCCCACAGTGCAGCTGAATGCAAATGTTTCCCAACAAAAAAAAATCAGATTACAAACTCATGTTTGTAAGGATAAATTATTGTCATTCTTGAGTACTTTAAAATTCTTAAACTTGACATCATTTTGTATTGTAATAGTCAGCATGCCATTACACAAAGCCTGAAAGACAAGCTTGGTGAGGACATGTGAATTTGCTTTAAGGTTTTTTTCTAACCATGTCACAGTGTTGGAGGATATCTTACATCAAACTTTGGTTTAAATCTCTGATTTATTTTTTAAAATCGAAGATCACACGTACATTAATGTAATTAAATGGTAGGCCAATCTTGTTAGGTATTTAGTATTTAGCAATAATTGCATGGATGTTATGATTACTCATAGATGCAGCACAGAAATGTGCCCTTTAGCCCATATGGTCTACACTGAGCGTCAACCACCCATTTACACTAATTCTACATAAATGCCAGTTTTTACCCCATATTTTCTTCAAATGCCTACCAATTTAACCACTCACTCAAGTCCGCCATGGACATACCCAAACCTGCAAAAGTAGAGGGGTTGGGATGGTACTAGCAACCCTATCTCGTAAAAACCCAGTGTTACAGAAACACCGTCAAAAGCTTAAAGGCCTTATCCCTGGGAGAGGAAAGATCCTCAAATATGGACTACACTGGGGAACACCTTGAAAGACTGGCCGTGCTTAGAGGACTCTGGCAAGCTGCTGTCAGTGCCCCATGCCCCAGGAGGGGTAATGGACTTAAGTAAGCCACCACTCACTCACACAACAAGGGCAATTTAGAGTGGCCAAATTAACTTCCTAAACCATACATCATTGGAACATGGGAGAAAACTACAGCATCTAGAGGAACTCTTGCAGTCGCAGAGAGAATGGGCAAATTCCGTGCAAGCAACACTTGAATGTCGTAATGAACTCAGGTCTCTGGTACTGTGAAACAGCAGGTCAGCTAGCTGTGCCACTGTGATGCCTCCATTGAAAACTCAACTAAAGTGTCTTTAGTTGGCAATTTTCAGCTCTATAGATTTAACATACATTAGTCATTAATATTAATGACTAATAAATAATTTTTACAGTGTGTACTGCCAATGCAATCATGATGCAGGTGTACTCTTGATATGTACTGTAAATCTTGGAACTTATACTTGACTTGAATTCACCAAACATGATTTAATCATAGCTTAAGGCAACATCTGGAATGTTTATAAATAGACAGATGTTTTGCATATGTATGTTCCTATGACCAAGACTGAATGGAGTATTGAAAGAGTGGTTTGCTGTGAGCAGTACACAGTCTGAACCAGGACCTGAATGACGTTTCTGATATTGTCCATAGTATTCACTCTTCTGTTTGTTTAATGCATTGCTCTTCTGCAAAATGGAAGCATATTGAGTTGAGAATTTACTCTAGTCAGTGCCTTAGATCTCTCTGAACTTCATCCTTTGTAATTTCAAATGCCATTCATGGAATGCCTATGGGAGTTGCTTTTATAAATTGTTGCATAACTGTAGAACTCTACAGTTGTGTTAGGGGTGCATGAATGACGTGTTCAAAAATTGTTGCATGATCCTGGCAAATAGCAAGAACTATCCTCTTCCTAATGTCTCATTTTAGCTCATCTTTTATTTTTCAAACTACTCTTGCACCATTTCTAATGACACAGAATAAAATGTTACAATACTTTAGGGAAATTCTGTCCATCTCTGTTTCTAGGCTATTTCAGAGAAGCACTATTATCTTACAACCTTAGGAAATGACAGAGTTTGTGGCAATAGCTATCCCTTATAAACACTTAATTCAAATGAATCCAACTCCTTTTTATTCTCTGTCACAAAATTTATACTTTGAATTTCAATGAGGAAAAGAGTGCAGATAATTCCTTAGCTGCCATATCATAAAATAGCAAAATATTTGTATCTGGGTAACTGTTTCGCCCAAAGCGGACTTGCGTATAAAAATGTAATTGTAGACAGATGGTACTACATGCTGTGACCTAGCTCTGCGCCCTGTTGAGTTCAAGAATTTAAATAATTGCTCCTGATAATTTATCCTCATTTAAGGTTGTAACCTGTACTGCTTGCCTTTTACCCCTCCTTGTTGAATGGGGCAAGTCTTCCGACTTTCTGTAAAATTAAGTTATGCTTTCAACTGAAATTGATCTGACTGAAAGAAGTCTTCATTATCTTTTACCATGTACCTGTGCAAATTACTTCACATTAACAAGATTACACCTGCCCAGTACTCTATTCCCCATTCTGGACTATCTTAAGGAACAGAATGATACATTAATTCCTCAGCTTAGCAATCTTCAATTTATAAATTTTCACTGTAATATTGACTCTTCACTATATATGACTCCAAGTTACTAAGATTTGTTTTCACCATAAGGAATTGGGTGTCACCATGCATGTCCAAATGCGTTAACAAAATACCCATGATATATTTTGTCTGGCTTGTTTGATTTGTGAATCTGATTTAACTATATGGTTTTCATTAGGAACACGTCATTTTCTTTAATCAAGAAATAACTGTATCAGCTATTGCATTCTCAGTCAAACATTGTGTGGCATACTCTGATGCCATTCATTATGTTTTGAGGAACTTGACATTCTATCTTACTTCATAAACTTATTAGAGTCTCTGGGAGTAGCTTACAAAAAACCATTAAAACATAAGAAGTAGTAGCAGGAGTAGGCTCTCTAGCCCATCAAGGCTGCTCTGCCATTCAATAAGATCATGGCTGATCTAAGCATGGACCCATCCCCACCTACTTGCCTTTCCCCATAACCTTTAATTCCCCTACTATGCAAAAATTCATCCAGCCTTGTCTTAAATATATTTACTGAGGTAGCCTCCATTGCTTCATTGGGCAGGGAATTCCACAGATTCACCACTCTTTGGGAACCGCAGTTCCTCCTCATCTCCGTCCTAAATCTACTCCCCCAAATCTTGACGCCATTTCCCCTAGTTCTAGTCTCACCTACCTGTGGAAACAACTTTCCTGCCTCTGTCTTATCTATCGCTTTCATTATTTTATATGTTTCTGTAAGATCTCCTCTCATTCTTCTGAATTCCAGCGAGTACAGTCCCAGGCGACTTAATCTCTTCTCATAGTCTAACCCCCTCATCTCTGGAATCAACCTGGTGAACCTCCTCTGAACCACCTCCTAAGCCAATGTACCCTTCTTCAAGTAAGGAAACCAGAACTGCACACAGTATTCCAGGTGCAGCCTCACCAGTACCCTATACAGTTGTAACATAATCTCCCTGCTCTTAAATTCACTTCCTTTAGCAATGAAGGCAAACATTCCATTTGCCTTCTTGATAGCCTGCTGCATCTGCAAACCAACCTTTTGTGATTCATGTACAAGAACCCCCAAGTCCCTCTGCACAGCAACACTGCAATTTTTTACCATTTAAATAATAATCTGCTCTTTCACTTTTTCTTTCCAAAGTGGATGACCTCACGTTACCCAACATGGTACTCCATTTTCCAGACCCTTCCCCACTCACTTAACCTATCTATATTTCTCTGCAGACTCTCCACATCTTCTGCACAATTTGCTTTTCCACTCAATTTAGTATCATCAGCAAAAAAAAAATGATACTCACACTTTAAGGGCTTCTTATGTCAATTTTTCTTCAGCACCTAATCCTCTGAGGATTGATAGCTTAGTGGCATTAATTAAGTATAGGCTTTCTTAGCACTGGAATGTGCTATTATACACTCAGCAGCTATTTTATTAGGTACCCCTGTACGCCTGCTCATTAATGCATATAATCTAATCAGCCAATCATGTGGTAGTAACTTAATGCATAAAAGCATGCAGACATAGTCAAGAGGTTCTGTTATTGTTCAGACCAAACATCAAAATGAGGAAGTAATGTGATCCAAGTGACTTTGAGTGTGGAATGACAGATTGTGTCAGATGGGGTGATTTGAGTATCTCTGGGTGGCATGGTAACATAGTGGTTAGCATAGCGCTTTACAGTACAGGTTTTACAGTTCAACTCCTGCCGGTGCCTATAAAGAGTTTGTACGTTCTTCCTGTAGCTGCTTGGGTAACCTCCAGGTGCTCCAGTTTCCTCCCACCGACCAGAGACCTTCTGGTTGATACGCCATTGTAAGTTGTCCCATGATTAGTCTAGGATTAAATTGGGCAGCATGGCTCAAAGGGCTGGAAAGGCCTACTCCCCACTGTATCCCTATAAATAAATAAACAAACAAACAAACTGCTGATCCCATGGGATTTTCTTGCACAACAGTCTCTAGAGTTCACAGAGAATTGTGCAGGAAGTACCTGATAGAGTGGCATTGAGTGCATAAGTTAAAGGCAAAGTTAACACAATCCCATCAACTAGAGGAGTAACACACACAAAAGTTGCTGGTGGAACGCAGCAGGCCAGGCAGCATCCCTAGGAAGAGGCACAGTCGACGTATTGGGCCGAGACCCTTCATCAGGACTGGAGGACTGCTAGTTTGGGGCTATGGAGCTTTCCTCATACAGAAATACCTCTCCAAGGAGAAAGATGGGTGATGTCTCAGAACCAGTAAACTTACCTCAGACAATACAGCTTCACTCACAGTCAGAAGCCAAGTGAACATTGCTCTGAAGGATCTGTCAAAGTAACTGAGGGAGACATTATTAAGCAGGCTAATTCTCTCCAGTGACATTCTATTCTTTTGGGAGTTACCCCAAGACCAACTGTATGGAGATACTTCTAATCAGTGTATATTCAATGGAACTGCCACCTGCAACATGTTATTAGAAGGTAATGTTCCATAGAACTGTGGACCGTGCATCTTTCTAAGGATAATATAGCCTTGTGATGCTCACATTGACTCATTTGGAATAGTTCCTCATCAACGGATGTCTGGTGCAGACTTTAACATAATATTAATTTGCCTTGTACAGTGGCCTCACCAAATCTTTGCTAAATTTTAATAGATAGATGATACAGCATAAAAATTATCTTTAGGGTGGAGCAACAAAAACTCAGGGCATGGTTTAAAAATCATGCTACTGAGAAGTGATAACATTGGGAATTTTTGGTGTGTTAGTTATTTAATACAGGGGTCCCCAACCTTTTTTGCACTGCGGACCAGTTTAATATTGACAATATTCTTGCGGACTGGCTGACCGGGGTGGGGGGTGTTCAAGTAGGGTTAAACTCACCTCAACATGTCTTTTTACAGTTAGGGTTGCCAACTTTCTCACTCCCAAATAAGGGACAAAAGTAGCAGTCAAATCCCGGGACACTTTACCCCAGGAAAGACTACCATGACCATGAAGCCTTGCGCGGGCACCTGTGTGCGCATGTGTGATGTGCGCGTGCGTGTAGATGTGCGCATGCGCGTACTTGCCGATTTTTTTCCACAAATCAGTTTTGCCTCATCTTCCCAACTACACTGTACATACATTATTTCTACTTTATATAGGCTGTGTATTTATCATATCATTTCTGTTTTTTCTATATTTTAGTGTTATTTTAGGTTTTATGTGTTATTTGGTATGATTATTAGGTTATTTTTTAGGTCTGGGAACACTCAAAAATTTTCCCCATATAAATTAACGGTAATTGCTTCTTCGCTTCACGCCACTTTGGCACGAAAGGTTTCATAGGAACGCTCTACCTTAGCGGGGGAAATACGGGACAAACCAATTTAGCCCAATATACGGGACAGTTGGCAACCGTATGATCAAGTTCAACAGTGCTTGACAGGGAATGAGGAAAGGTGCAGCTGACTCATATCGTTTCCTCACGGCCCGGTAGAACATGCTTTGTAGCCCGGTGGTTGGGGGCCACTGATTTAATAAATTACTCTTCCAAATTGGCTTGAGCAAATTAAAAAATAGAAGCAGGCCGTTCACCCCCTTGTGATGCTCCAACCTTCAGTACAATACTGATTAATGTTTTAATCTCAGAGCTACTTTACTGCAGTAATCCTTGATTCTCTTGCTAGATAACTTTTAACATGCAGCTGAGCTACCAGACACAGGTATGAGTTTTGGTAAATGTACTATCCAGAGTTTAATTTCTTAGACATCCGTGGCACGGACTATACATTTTAGTCTGCTTCTGAAATTCAGTTCCACAATGGAAGCAAGTCTTGGAAGCAGAGTAGAACATGTACTTGCATCTTTAACACTTCAAACAGCGATGATATCCTGGACAAAAATGGCAATGTGTGAGTCGTATTTCCCTCAATGTGGCTTCAAATCCTGGCCAGATTGTACCCACATTGCTCCTTCTCAGGCAGCCTCTCAGGCCAAACGATAACTCATTTCCACTCTCAGGCTTCAACTCTGTTCTTGTGGGTCCTGAAGTGACTGATGAGGGAAGTGTGGGGAACTTCAGGCACTTCCACAGATGAAGTGTGGGTGAGTAGTTTGTAATGAGTTTATACTGGACCTTGATATACTGTTGATGCACGGGCTCACAATGCTGCAATTTGCTGACCTGTCCAAAAAAACCTATGTTGGGATATTGACTTTGGAAAGAAACATGAGATTAGTTCACTTACCCTTCCAGTGTACTCTGGAGACTAAGTTGGCTGTATCTTTCCAGTGACCCACAGTGCTTGCCAGACATCCCACCCTGCAAAAACTCATTTCAGGGAGGTAGCACCATCAATTTGCGGGAGACTTCCGGGAGAGGTGGAATGTCTGCAATAGAGTAGCTCCTTAGCAGCTAGCCAGCTAGTTTAAATAATGTTAGCTATGCTAATGAATGAATGACACCTGTTAAACTTACCTCAACATGTCTTTTACAGTCTTAACCCACCATGGGCAATAGAAAAGTCACTGTTGCAAATAGTGCAGTGAGCAACACTGTCATTATTTTTGACCCCTATTAGGCAGGGGTACACTTTAGTGTAGTCTGGGGTGATGTACGTTTTATATTTTCTTTTGGAACACTCTGCCATGGCGCACTCTTGCTCTCTCTCTTGCTCACGCTCTCTCTCTCTGTCTTGGTCGCTCGCGTGCTCTCGCTTGCTTTCTCGCACACTCTCTCGCTCGCGCACTCTTGTGGTCGCTCTCACGCTCTCTCTTGCTTTCTCTTGCTTGTTCGCTCTCAAAAAAATTGATTTCCGTGATATTGTATATAATTTGCGGGCATCAGGGAGCCACTATTCATATGAGGGAGACTCCCGGAACTTGCGGGAGAGGTGGGATGTCTGGCTTGCTGTCAGTATTCCTAGTCTCAGGGCCTAAAGGAGTGAAAGTAGCAAAGCTATCTAATAAATTGACTTATGTGTCACCTATTTTAGTAGCTCAGCCAGAGGCTGTGCTATCACACTATTAAACACTGAATATGATGATGTATTTGATCATCAGTGTCTGCTTTGCTGAAAGGACTTTGTAACTCAAAAGAGTTCCATGCCTGAATCAGGCTGACACTCTGTAAAAAGTAGTGAAGAGCTGGTTTGCTAAACCAGTGTTACAAAGGCATTCAACATGCATGCCCTCGACGTACCTACTTACTCGCTTGAATAGTCTTTGACTCCAGAGTAGAAACTTTGTTTTAAATCGTGTTCATTGACTTTCATGAGCCTCTTATGCCCATATCCCTGTAGGGTATAATCGTACACATATCCAATCATGACCTGTTACCAAAATAGACTGCGTATACAGGAATATCAGAGTTGCCATTTAAAAAAACAAAGGAAGTACTGGCTTATATTTCAAGAGAAATGGAATTCAAAAGCAGAGAAGTTATGTTAAACTTCCACAGACCCCCTTCGTTAGACCACATTTAGTGTACAGGGCCTAGTTTTAGTGTCCAAGTTATGAAATGTAGAGCTGCTGGAGAAACTATAAAGATAGATTTACAATGGAACTGAAATGTTACAACCATGAGGCCTGAGTGATGGGACTGAGGCTGTTTTCTTTGGAAAGGGGATGGCTGGCAAGAAGTCTGTTAGAGGTTCTTAAAATTATGAAAGCAGTTGATGGGTTAGAAAAGGCATTCCCGAGTGGGTATTCAAAGACTTGGGGTCACAGCACAAAATTGCTATGAACATTTCCAGTAAGCAATGACAGAAAAACGTATTCATTCAGTGTTAGAGAGGCAAAGAAAGGAGTGCTGGTGCCTCTCAACTCTACTGATCCCGTTTCAGTCCTGGTCTCCTGTGCTGTATGTGTGGAGTTTAAATGGTCAGTTATGCTGCACATTACCTCCCAGAATGAGAATCCTAGCACTAAACGTAGAGAAAGCACGAAGTGAATACATGCCATAGATAACTACCCTTTGAATAATTTGCATCCTCTCCATAGTGTACTTCCAACAAATAATCCTCTTGTTCACTATAGAAGTTTTTTTTTGGCCAAGAGTATTACAGTTTTATAAGCAAAGTACTGCAGATACTGGTCATCTGAGACAAAATAGAAAATTTAGGAGACACTCAGCAACTCACACAGCTTCTGTGGAGGGGGAAATGGAGTTAGATGGCCGAAATGTGCTTTATCCCTTCCTCCCAGAATTGCTGTGCATGCCTGGAGTGGATAGAATATGAATGTCTTTTGTCACTGTCCTACTGAGTATTTAAATCTGGCAGTGAGGTTCAGATAGTGACTGACCTCTAGGCACATTGAGCTGACCCTGCTCCCCAAAATATCTTTGATAGGTATTCACTGCTGGCAAGGCTAGAGTGAGGATTTCACCAGCTGTAAAGCTGTCACTGATTTTGATATGTTTGAAACATAGAAAAGCTTGCAAAAATTACATTTGATGTAAGTGAAGATAAAGTACTACTACTACTACTACATCGACTCAGGCCTAGGGGGCTGGCGTCGGGCACGATGAAGATAAAGTAAATATTACCTTAATCTTTCAAAAATCAATGAAATCAACTAAAATACACACAAAGGACATAAAATAATTCAAAGCATTATGACACCAACGTTGGGGGTGCAGTGATCAGCATGGAAGTCTATCATGGGATTTGGATCAGCTAGAAAAATGGGCTGAAAACTGGCAGATGGAGTTTAATGCAGACAAGTGTGAGCTGTTGCATTTTGGTAGGAACAACCAAACTCTTACAGAGTGAATTGAGGAGTGCATTAGAACAAAGGGATCTAGGGATAGAGGTCTATAATTCATTGTAAGTGGTGTCTCAGCTGGATAGGGTCATAAAGAGAGCTTTTTAGTACATTGGCCTTGATAAATCAAAGTATTATATACAGGAGATGGGATGTTATGTTAAAGTTGTATAAGACATTGGTGAGACCTAATTTGGAGTATTGTGTGCAGTTTTGGTCACCTACCTATAGGAAAGATGTAAATAAGGTTGAAAGAGTACAGAGAAACTTTACAAGGATGTTGCTGTGTCTGGAGGACCTGAGTTTTATGGAATGATTGAATAGGTTAGGACTTCATTCCTTGAAACGTAGAAGGTTAAGAGGAGATTTGATAGAGGTATGCAAAACTGTGAGGGGTATGGATAGGGTAAATGCACGGAAGCTTTTTCCACTGAGGTTTGATGGGGTGACAACCAGAGGTCATGGCTTAAGGAAGAAAGGGGAACATGAGAGGAAACTTCGTCACTGAGAGGACCACGAAAGTTTGGAATGTGCTGCCAGCACAAGTGGTGTATGGGAGCTCAATTTCAACTTTTAAGAGAAGTTTGGATAGGCACATGGATGGTAGGGGGTATGGAGGGCTATGGTCCCAGTGCAGATCGATCGGAATTGGCAGTTTAAATGGTTTGGCACAGACTAAATAGTCTGAGGGGCCTGTTTCTGTGCTGCACTTTTCTATGACTCCATGGCTGTTAAAGTAATTTTCAAAAAATAGCTCTTTCCTTTTGCTTCCCAATCTACAAATTTACATTCTCTGTTGAAACCAATGGTATCTCTGATCCTGCTGCAGGATCCAAGTGAGAATTTTTTCATGTGATGCTGTTAATCCCAGCAAGACTGGGCCATGTTGCAGAAACTCCTGTAGGGTTCAGATCAAGCTGACAGATTCGGAGTCACTGGCAAAATTTTGCAAAATCTTGCCAACTTTTTAGGTAATTGACCTGATAAAAGGTCATCAATCTGAAACTATAATTAATTTCTTACCGCCAGAGATGCAATCTCACCTACTGAGTGTTCTCAGTATTTTTTTAACTTAATGGTTGGTTTAATTTATCATCAAATCAAAGTTATGGGAATTGTTAAGAATTGAAGTAGATAACATGATGGATCACCTAACTTTAATGTCACCTTTTAGAGTTTTGTGTATTTTGTAATCTAAATGATTTCACCAAAAAGAAAATCAACTTTGGGGTCGCGATAGAGTGTGCGGGTTACTCAACAAATGAAGAAAGGTATGTAAGTTTGTAAGTTGGTTTATTATTGCTATGTGTACCATCTAACTTTGTTTTGCAAACCATCCTTACTGAGCATGTCATCAAAGCAGTGCAATAAGTACATTGTGGTACCTGCTTTCAGACTCATCTGATGGGGTGGGGGTTGGTGGGGGAAGAGGATAACAGTTCCAGGAAGGAATCTTTACAAAGGCAGTGAGAAATGTAGACAGAGTCTATAAGGGTGGGTGAGGAGGTTGGTTTGTGTGATGTGCTGAGCTGTGTCCTCCACTCTTCATTTTCGTATGGACTCAGGCAGAGCAGTTGCCATACCAAACGGTGATGCATCCAGTTAGGTGATGCATCTCCTTCCGGTTTAAAAAGAATTGTCCTCCCCCTCCCCCTCCCCTCTTCTTCTGTTCTCCACTCTGACCTCTTCTCACTTGCCTATTGCCTACCCCTGGTGCCCCTCTTCCTTCCCTTTCTCCTATGGTCCGCTCTCCTCTCCTATCATATTCCATCCTCTCCAGCCCTTTACCTTTCCCAGCCACCTGGCTTCATCTATCACCTTCTAGCTATGCATCTACTCTTCCCCTGTCCCCTTCCTTTCCAGTCCTGAAGAAGGGTCTCAGCCCAAAACATCAGCTGTTTGTTCATTTCTGTAGATGCTGCCTAACCTGCTGAGTTCCTCCGGCATTCTGTGTATGTTGCTTTGGATTTCCAGCATCTGCAGAATTCCTAGTATTAAGGACATTTTCTGTGGTGTATTGCTAAAAATTGTGATCGTCAACAAGGCCATGTCAAATTTCTTTAGCATCTTGAGGAAGTAGAGATACTGGTGTAATGTAGACAATCCGTTTGCAACACATAATCATAACATTGTCAGAATTTGCAAGTGCATTGTACAACAGATGGATCTTTCCATTGCTAGTGTTTGCCAGATTCTTTTGATTTTAAACATATATATATAAAATTATAATTGTATGTTATATGTATATAATACACAATTTCCACAACTCATCCCAGGGCACTTTACAACAAAATGGTTGAGGTATGGTTGTCAAAGCCAATTTGATTATAGCAAGTTCATGTACTGAGTAATGTGACAATGATTGGATATTATTTTTACTATTGTCAGTTGTGGGATAAATATCAGCACTATTTTGCTCTTGCAAGTAGAGCTCTCATCATCACTAGCTACAGGAGCAAGCTGCCTTGGTTTAACATCTCAAATGAAAGAGCACTTCTAGTACTGCAGCCCTCTCTTAATATGGCACTGGAATGTCGGTCACAATTTTTATGCTCAAGACCCTGCAATAGGACTTGAATCAATAACCTTCTGACTCAAAATTCAAAGTGGATTTATTATCAAATTATGTATAGTTTATACCACCTTGAGATTTGTCTCCTTACAGGCAGCCACAAAACAAGAAACCCAATAGAACCCATTAAAACAAAAGAAGACCATTGGATACCTAATGTGCAGAGAGGAAAAGAAATAAATCATGCAAACAATAAAAGTAAACAAACAGCATTCAGAACTGGAGATCATAATTCAGACCCAGTTAGTTGCAGGCCACAGCTTCAGTTCAGTGCTTGCTTACTGCACATTACAGCACTGGCATTTAGGACAACAATGACAGTGTTCAGGGCTTCCTTCATCACGTCAATAGCTTCCTCTTGATTTTCACAACTGTCAGATATGCAAGTCCTGGGTGGATACTCAGAATATCATTGCACTCAATGTAGAAGAATTCTTCATTGCTGTTCCCGTACAGTTTTATTTGACCAGTCAAGGTTATTAGCCCTGAGCTGAACCCCCAAACCTGGAGGACCATTGGACCACTCTTAGTCTGGCCTTTACACTTTAACCTGTTTGGCATGGGTGACCCTACCAAGAGCCAAAGCGTAAAGCCCTGACTCCAACCAACATAGCTCTCTGGGTCATTGAGGCACGCAAGCCTCCAAACCACAACAGTTTAGTGCAGAGATGAGTAAACCTCGCAAAGCAGCAAGCTGAAGTTCAATGATGTGCTAATGTATTACCAATTGTGCCATGTTCTAGAATGGCATATTCACAGAAATCACAGAAGCACTTTTATAAGTGTAAGCCTTATTTTTTAAAAAATAAGCTTTAGTTTTATTTTCATCGATTGAAAAACCATAAGGTGAGCTAAACAAATTAACCTATTTTTAAAGTTATTGAGGAGTTTAAGGTTTGAATGGAACATAGAAATACAGATCTTTGAAAGGACTAAAATTTACATATCAATCTGGAAACTGTCTGTTAAGTAGTCAATCTTGAAATGTTTTTGAGGTATTTGAAAATCAATATACTCCTAACTGGTTGAAACCAAAGTGATTGATAAGCAAATTAGACTTATTTGAAAAGATAGATTTATTGTTTTTTGTGGCTTTAGTGAGGTTGAGCTCCATGGGAAAACAGTGTCATTTAAATTTTGAAAACCATCTCATAAATTGAATGGTCTCCGGATATATAGCTGGGCAGTATTAAAATTGAAAATCCCAGGTGCAGGAAGTGAATTCTCAAATCCCGGTTGTTTAATCTTTGCAACAGTAATATACTTTTAACAACTGGAAGTTTAAACCCAAACGCAGAGCTATAAATCACACCACTGCCAGAATGTTTGGACCATTATTTTTAAGTCAAAGTGACATAGACAAAAAAAATTATCTTAAATAGGAAAACATCATGGGTGGGGCGGGGCTATGATAATTATTTTCTAATGGGTTTCAGTGGGAGCAATGAGTACACAGCTGTGTGACAGAAGTTGATGAAGGAGTGGCATAGTTGATGATGTAATACTGCCACTTCAGAAATTCCTCTGTGGCAATTATTGGTAGCTACAAAAGGGCAAATCAAAATCTGGTACCCTCTTTTGAATCTTTGCTATCATGTATTCAGTCAGGAAAATCTGCCTTTTTTAATTTGTTGAATACTAATTTTCGTGTTAAATATTAGGTCCAGACCATAAAACATGCACTGTAACAGACTAAAAGAAACCTTATTGGAGGCAAATCATAAGTTTCCATTTAAAGGTTTGAATATTGCTTGCAACTTCCTCATGCTCTTGTTTGCTGTGGCATACAGCTTTGAGTCAAAAATGCTTTTTATGTGGGCTTTGATTGTGTATTGTTCCAAGAATAATGTCTGTATCAGTTCCTAGTTATCAGGTTAAAATTGATCTTGACTGTGATTTTTAAATGTCCCAGTCAGCAAGGAGGTTTATGCTCTGTGAATAAATTTACACAAAGGCCATTTACTGACAGTACTGGTGCAAGAAGTGATGGGACAGGTCTGGGCTGATATATACCTTAAGTTCAGGTTGCCATTATGTGCATATCAAGTTAATAAAGCCTCAAACTGACTTGATTCTTGCCAGCTAATCTATTCATTAAATTGATTGCTGGACATTGCATGGAGATCTAACAAAGTTGCTAGAATTCCATAAGACTATAAAAATAGGACAGAACTAGGCCATTAAAACTCAATGAGTCTGCTCTGTATTCGATCATGGCTAATTTATTTTTTCCTTCTTAACACTCCCCATAAGCTTTGACACATAGTCATAGTCATACTTTATTGATCCCAGGGGAAATTGGTTTTCGTTACAGTTGCACCATAAATAATAAATAGTAATAGAACCATAAATAGTTAAATAGTAAAATGTAAATTATGCCAGTAAATTATGAAATAAATCCAGGACCAGCCTATTGGCTCAGGGTGTCTGACCCTCCAAGGGAGGAGTTGTAAAGTTTGATGGCCACAGGCAGGAACGACTTCCTATGACGCTCTGTGTTGCATCTCGGTGGAATGAGTCTCTGGCTGAATATACTCCTGTGCCCACCCAGTACATTATGTAGTGGATGGGAGACATTGTCCAAGATGGCATGCAACTTAGACAGCATCCTCTTTTCAGACACCACCGTGAGAGAGTCCAGTTCCATCCCCATAACATCACTGACCTTACGAATGAGTTTGTTGATTCTGTTGGTGTCTGCTACCCTCAGCCTGCTGCCCCAGCGCACAACAGCAAACATGATAGCACTGGCCACCACAGATTTGTAGAACATCTTCAGCATCGTCTGGCAGATGTTAAAGGACCTCAGTCTCCTCAGGAAATAGAGACAGCTCTGACCCTTCTTGTAGACAGCCTCAGTGTTCTTTGACCAGTCCAGTTTATTGTCAATTCGTATCCCCAGGTATTTGTAATCCTCCACCATGTCCACATTGACTTCCTGGATGGAAACAGGGGTCACTGGTACCTTAGCTCTCCTCAGGTCTACCACCAGCTCCTTAGTCTTTTTCACATTAAGCTGCAGATAATTCTGCTCAAACCATATGACAAAGTTTCCTACCGTAGCTCTGTACTCAGCCTCATCTCCCTTGCTGATGCATCCAACTATGGCAGAGTCATCCGAAAACTTCTGAAGATGACAAGACTCTGTGCAGTAGTTGAAGTCCGAGGTGTAAATGGTGAAGAGAAGGGGAGACAAGGCAGTCCCCTGTGGAGCCCCAGTGCTGCTGATCACTCTGTCGGACAGACAGTGTTGCAAGCACACGTACTGTGGTCTGCCAGTCAGGTAATCAAGAATCCATGACACCAGGAAAGCATCCACCTGCATCGCTGTCAGCTTCTCCCCCAGCAGAGCAGGACGGATGGTGTTGAACGCACTGGAGAAGTCAAAAAACATGACCCTCACAGTGCTCGCTGGCTTGTCCAGGTGGCGTAGCACGGTTCAGCAGGTAGACGATGGCATCCTCAACTCCTAGTTGGGGCTAGTAGGCGAACTGGAGGGGATCTAAGTGTGGCCTGACCATAGGCCGGAGCAGCTCCAGAACAAGTCTCTCCAGGGTCTTCATGATGTGGGAGGTCAATGCCACCGGTCTGTAGTCATTGAGGCCGCTGGGGCGCGGCGTCTTCGGCACAGGGACGAGGCAGGACGTTTTCCACAGTACAGGAACCCTCCAGAGCCTCAGGCTCAGGTTGAATACATGGCGAAGTACTCCACATAGCTGAGGGGCACAGGCTTTGAGCACCCTGGTACTGACACCATCCGGTCCTGCAGCCTTGCTTGGGTTGAGACGTTTCAGCTGTCTTCACACCTGTTCAGCTGTGAAGCCCACCGTGGTGGTTTCGTGTGGGGAAGGGGTATAGTCATGAGAGTCAGGTGGGGGACTATGAGGAGGGGTAGGAGGAGAGTGGAATATGTGTTGGTTGGGGACCGACAACAGATAGCTCATGTGGGGGATGGGCAGGGGCCACAATTTCAAATCTGTTAAAGGACAGGTTAAGACACCCTTACTAATCAAGAACCTATCAACCTCCACTTTAAACATACCCAACCAGTTGGCCTCCACAGTCATCTGTAGCAATGAATTCCACAGGTTCAAAAGCGTCTGGTTAAAGAAATTACTCCTCCCCTGTATCCTAAAAGGATGTCCTTCTATTCAGAGCCCATGCCTTCTGGTCCTTGACTATCCCACTATTGGAAACATCCTCTCCAGGTCCACCTTGTCTAAGCTTTTCAATATTTAGTGGGTTTCAATGAGATCTCCCCCCCCCCCACCATTCTTCTAAACTGCAGCACGTACAGGCTCAGAGCCATCAAAAACTCCTCATAAATTAACCTTTTCATTCCTGGGATCATTCTCATAAACTTCCTCTCCAATGCCAGTACATCTTTTCTTAGATATGGGGCCTAAACTGCTCATAATACTCCAAATGTGGTCTGACTAATGACTTTTAAAGCATCAGCATTACATCCTTGCTCTTATATTCTAGTCCTCTCAAAATAAATGCTAATATTTCATTTACCTTCCTTAAAAAAAGACTCAACTTGAAAGTTAATCTTTGGGAATCATATGCTGGACTTCCCAATCACCTTTGCACGACCAATTTCTCAACTATTTCCCTGTTTAGAAAATTGTTTATGCCCTTACTCCCTCTACCAAAGTGCATGGCCATACACTTCCCTATGCTGTATTCCATTTTTTCCAAGTCCTTCTGCAGACACCCTGCTTCCTCAACACTACATTCCTCTCCAATCATCTTCATATGAGTTCCTTGGTGGTATGTGCTTTCAAGCTTTTGCCTGATGGGCAGGGGGAGTAGATAGAATGTCCAGGGTGGGTGAGGTCTTTTATATGTTGGGTCCTTTAATGAGGCAATGAGAATATACGCAGTCCATGCACGGAAAGCTGGTTTTTGCGATGTACTGAGCTGTGTCCACAACTCTCTGCAGTTTCTTGTAGTCACGGGCAAAACGGTTACCTTACCAAGCCGTGATGCATCTGGATAGAATGTTTTCTATGGTGCATTGATAAAAGTTGGTGAGAGGACATGCCAAATTTCTTTAGCCACCTGTGGAAATAGAGATATCGGTGAGCTTTCTTGAACATGACATCAATGTGGATTAATCAGGACACTTCTAGCAACTTGAAACTTTCAACCCTCTCAACCACAGTATCTTAGACGTAAACACAAGCATATGCACTGCCCCCCCGCCATTTTCCTGAAGTCAATCTGATATTATTTCACTAGGCTCTTTATCTCCTTCCTATATTCCAATTCACCATTATTTGAGATGTGGCATCATCTGCGTGCTTTTAGAAGGAATGAGAGCAAATCAAGCCAAGTAGTCATCAATTGTAATGGGTAGTGTAAAGGGCAGAGTATGTCACTTGCAGGGCACCGTGTTGAGGATAATTATATGGAGGTGTTGTTGCCCATCCTTACTGATTTAGGTCTATTGATCAGGAAGTTAAGAATCCAATTACGAAAAGAGATGTTGAGTCCCAGATTGAAGAGCTTTGACATAAGTTTGCTCAGAATTACAGCACTGAAGACAGAACTGTAGTCAATAAACGATAGTGTTACATAAGTGTCCTTGCTGTCTCGATGCTCCAGAGGTGAGTGTAGGGGAAAAATCAGATTTATTGCAACTGGTGTATTTTATGAAATTTGTTGGTTTGTGGCAGAAGTACATTGTAAGACATATAAATTACTATAAGTTGTAAAAATAAATAAATAATGCAAAAGAGGAATAATACGATGGGGTTTATAGGTTCATGGACTGTTCAGAAATCTGATGTCAGCAGGGAAGAAAATGTTCCTAAAATATTGAGTGTGGGTCTTCAATGCTTCTGTACCTCCTCTCCAGTGGTAGTAATGGGAAATGGGTATATCCCTAATGGTGAGGGTCTTTAATGATTGATGCTGCCTTCTTGAAGCACTGCCTCTTGAAGATAACCTCGGTGGCGGGAAGTTTGTGCCTATGATGAAGTTGGCTGAGTCTACAATGCTCTGTAGCCTCTTTTGATCTCACTCAAGAGAAACAAGAGTTAATGTCTTTGATCTGTATTTATCCTCGGATTTCTAATCCTCTATCCAAAGGACCACCTTCCCTTAGAGGAGAGTGCTGAATAAGAGTGGCTTGGCAACGACAGATAAGCCAGGTCATATTTTTTTTAACAGAATAGCCAATTCATTGCTATGATGCCAAAGCAGGTAGTTGGACATTAACAGCAGTCATGGCCAATAGAAAATATTGGGAAATACTCAGTTTGTTAGGTAGCATCTGAGAACATTGGACAGTGCAACAGAATTAATGTTTCACATGATTAACCTTTCACTGTACGTAAAGTCAAGTTTAAAAAGTAGGGAAAAGAAAGGTAAAAAATGAAACACTAGAAAAATGTAAATTAAAATGTTTTAAAACTCTATAAATAATTTACTACCTGCAAGAATAAGACCAAGCAGTTGAGATTGTTCCTTTCTTAGGCCGGAGAGGTTAATTGGTATTGCATTAAGAATTATTGCGTAATTAAAAGGGTATTTGCACTGTTTAATTACTACGCATAACTTCCTGGGGTGAGTTTAACAGGCAGTTAACATGCAAATCTCACAAATTCTTAAAAATAATGGGATGGCTCGGGGAGATGCTATTTATGCAAAGCAAAAGGTGGAGTGGCATAAATCGACTAGATTGTCCTGTAGATTCACAACTCTCAGCATGTATAGCCTTTATCGTGCTGTTATTTTTCCAGCAAAGCTTTGGCTATTGACGTGACGTTGTAAAATATGAACTTTTTTGAGAGTCCAATTATTTTAAAAATGAATTAGTTTGTGGAAAAAAATGAGAAATTTGTTGTCTTGCCATTTAATGAACAGGAGTAACATCATAGAGCAATGTAATTATGCGCATGTTTTGATCATAAATGAGTGCAAATCATTTTTCAACTCTTTGGTTGAATTATTAACCCAAGGTGCCTATCTGCACACTTGGACATTACATAAGATTGCATAGCATCATTTAAAAGGATTTGTGGGGATCTCCCTTGTGTTCATATTCATCATTTACTTTTCTAACTAATTCATTATCACTTTACTGCCTGTGGGAGCTTGCTGTGCATAAATTGGCTGCAAAGTTTCCTCCATTCGAACAATGACAGCATTTCATTTGTTAATGCTTAGTTGATTGTAAGGTGCTATGGAGCGCCTCATGGACAGGAGGTGTTCAATATTAACACAAGTGTGTAGAAACAGGAAAACAGATTGCTTTGTTTATATATGGTACATAATTCAATTTTGAATTATCTGCAAGGTAAAATTACGCACTTACTCTGAATTCCACGTAGCTTGCGATTTTCCTTTTGGCTCCCATACAGCTGAGGAGCAATGTTCCCTCTAATTTGTAGTGACCAGTGTGCGCAAAAATCTTGTGCTGTGCAATTTTTTGCCTAATGACATCAACATGTGCGCACTGAACAATTTCTTCAGTAAAAACGGTATAAATAAGCCAGTTCTAAAACCTGCAAACAAATTATCACAAACTCCATGTTGTCAACACCGTCAGCAAAAGAAATCTGTGTACGATCGTGAAGTAATCTTAACATGCTAACAAGGTAGAGGGTGGCAACGTTTCGTGTGCAGTTTGGTAGCAAAAGATGTGTACACGTGCACACCTTAGAGGGAACATTGCTGTGGAGGACCAGCTGAATATGCAAATTAGTCTCCAGCAGGCACACATCTGGATGTCACCTCTGTTATTTATAAAGATAAAGATTAGTTTTATTTGTCACTTGTACTTTAAAACATACACGTAAATGTGTCAAATCAAATCAATGAAAATTGTGCTGGGCAGCCCGCAAGTGTGGCCACACATCCATTGTCAACATAGCATATGCACAACTCACTAACCCTAGTTGTATGTCTTCGAAATGTGGGAGGAAGCTGGAACACCTGGAGGAAACCCACGTGGTCATGGGGAGAATGTACAAACTCCTTACAGACAGTGGCAGGAATCGAACCCACGATCTTACAGTGATTCTGCTGACCACCACGCCACCGTGTTGCTCTTCTGCACTCTTGCATAGATGGTTGACATTATGATCCACTTATGGGAACTAATCCTCATTTGTGAGTGCTGCTTTGGAGTAACTTAAAGGAGGCCTTCCTATGGAGTACAAGCTGGTGTCCTATGTAAGGTAACGTTCAAAGTAAACTTATTATCAAAGTACATTATATGTCACCATATACAACCCGAAGATTCATTTCCTTGTGGGCTTTCACAGTAAATACAAAAGAAACACATAGAGTCAATGAAAAACCTATGGTAATTTATCTACTTGTCATGGTGCTCTTCCCTTGGTACCCAAACCACAACCTGGTCACGATCTGCGTAACTCCCATCCATCATCCCTAAGCTCATGACCTTTATCCAACCATCACCTATCACTGCCAGACATCCATTGACATACCACCTCATTCATTCAGTAGATATCCCTAACCACCATTTATCCAGTGATAGAAACTTATAAGTAAAGAAACTACAAATGCAGTTGCTGGAAACCGGAGCAACACAAAAGACGATGGAAGATCTCAGCAGATTGGGCAGCATCTATGGCGGGAAATGGACAGTCAATGTTTCAGGTCAAGAATCTTCATCTGGACGGGGTCAACATTTGAGATCGAGACCCGAAATATCAACTGTCCTTCCATAGATGCTGCCTGGTCTTCGGAGTTTCTCCAGTACCTTTTGTGTTTGTGTTTCTTGAGCCCCTTGCTACAGTATATCCTTTCACTTGTGTTCTTCTACTCTGGATAAAAAAAAACTAGGATTCTGTACATTTAAAAAGAATATTTTGCATGCCCTGCTATTTTTAATGATATATTTATCTGCACATCCATTGCTCCACAATCTTAAAGTCCTACAGTTTGGAATGATTTTCCTTTCCTGGTCTTTCAAAAGGTACAACTTCAAATTTGTCCCCCAAGGGGTGCTACATTATAATCTATTCAAAGATTCGAAGTACATTTATTATCAAAGTATGTATATAGAATACAACTCTGAGATTTGTCCTCCCGCAGGCAGAGACAAAACAGAAATACCATGGAACCCATTCAAAGAAAACATCAAACACCCAATGCGTGAAAAAAAGAACCAATAGCGCAAATGGTAAAGCGCGAGCCCTCCCTGCTAAGCCATTATAGCCTCCTGCAGCTTTCCTCTACCCTCTTTACAGTTTACCTTATTATCCACAAATATTAAACATTCCCTCATTTCCAATGTCCCAGATGGGTAATTTAAGGAAAAGAAATGGGCCTTTGATTTTTTGCACAGAGACATGTCAGACTTAAGCTAAAGTTACGTCAAGCCTAAGTAAATCATTGGTTGGGCTTCAGCTGGAGTTTTGTGTCCAGGATGTCAAGACCTTGGAGAAGGCCTGGAAGAGGCATGCCACAATTATACCAGAAGTGAGGGGTTCCCATGTATTTGTGTAGTTAGGTCTCTTGAAGAGTCAATAATTTTTCTCTTTCCTTGATGGTCCTACATGTCCATCTTACCTCATCATTCTTCTACTCATCCTTAACTCTCAATTCCAGTTTCACTTATAATTAAGTCTTAAGGCAGAGGGCTTTGTGACAACATGTTTATTTGGCATTGTGCTCTGCCTTTTAATCTGACACCATAAAATTTCTGAGTAAAATTCTTTCCTTTTTATTGCAAGTCATATTAAACCAACCGCATTATACAAAAATAGAAAGGAAAAGCACAATGTTTGTCATATTAATATCAGTAAATTAACAATGTTATTTTTCTCATGAGAAAGATCTTCAAAATCATTTCTGAAATAACCTTTGTGATGTAGTTCACTGCTTCTGTGTGATATCCTTTATTTCTTCAGTCATCATCTAAATCCAGCGTTGTGCAATCACTTTATCTTGAACGAAAGCTAATTAAGAAGCACTTATTCTGGCACTGCCTTGTCTGGAGATGTGAATTCCATCAGTACATAGTTCATAAATAACAAAATACTCATTTATTTTTTTTATGGATCTGTTCAAAAATGTAATCTTATTTTGCATTGCATAAACAAAGGCTGCGAACATAGAAAATGAGGATTATTGCCGGTTTTATGAGGATCTGAAAATGATCTGAAATATTTTTCCACTGACAGTAGAAAGTGTTTGGTAAAACAATTCTAAAGGGAATACTTTCAAAGTTTGGATCCATATTATGCTGCATATAGCACTGTGATGATATTGAATGTCTATTTTACACAGTTCCATTCATTTACTGGTACATGTTAAAAATAGCTTTGTGTGTGATTGTTAATCAGTTTAAAAATATTAATTTTTGCCTTCCTTCAAAGTCAGAACCATTGGATAATCACATTGGAAATAATTTGCAGTAGATTGGCCTAGTTTTTGAAATCATTGCTTTGACTGGAAACTTGATGCTCAGTTAGTCTGTAAAATGAATTAAGAAGTGTGGCACTTTAAGCTGCACTCTTGATGATTGTGTCGATTTGATATAACTGCTTTATGATCCTTTGACTGACTGTCTAATATTTTTCTGCATTGTACTGAAGTATTACGATAAGTTGATTTAGGAGATTTCTACCAGTTATTTAGTGTTAGGTTTATAGAAGCTGGGAATTATATAATTTCCTAGAGTTATAAATAGTGAAATACACTTTTACCATACAGTAGCATTTTTTGCGTCACATTTTACTGTCCGGTTAGTCAGATCCGATAAATCACGGTGAAGTTATGACACTTTAAAAGCTACTGGTTGATGAGAGGTTATTAGAATAATCAGTACCAAGCATGCAGTACGAAATATCTCAACGAGTATGCATCAGAATTCACCACTTAACCATAGCTGGAAGGGATTCTTAAACACTGTGTGTGCTATGTTAAGATATAATTTCCATGAATTTGAAATTCCCTATTAAATTAGTATTTCAGTACTTAAGTATAAAAACACTTGGGTTGTTGAAGACCACACTTGGAGTGTGACCTACCTATATGACATTTAAATCTGAAGTACTCAATCATTCTTTGATGGATTTTTTGTTCCTCGCTGCGCCTTGTAGTGCATTGGGCAGGAATCTTGCCATTTCTTTAGCATTTTGTCTACTTTGATGAGGCCAAGTTGCTAGATCCTGCACAATGGAGCTGGCCAGGTTCGAACCTGGACTATTCACCTTAAAGTCTGGTGCAGATGCTGCTACACCATCGACTGGCTGTTCTTTGATGTTAGATATATATACACACACACATAGTTTCTGAGCCCAAGCACAATTTTCTCTTCTGAATTCCAGAAAATAACAGGAAGTGACATCAGTATGGTACAGAAATCATGTGGTTTCCATGGCCATGTATGATTTTTGTTTTAGAAACATAGAACCATAGAACATTACAGCACAGAAACAGGCCTTTTGGCCTTTCTTGGCTGTGCTGAACCGTTTTTCTGCCTAGTCCCACTGACCTGCACCTGGATCATATCCCTCCATACACCTCTCATCCATGTACCTGTCCAAGTTTTTCTTAAATGTTAAAAGTGAGCCCGCATTTACCACTTCATCTGACAGCTCACTTTGCATGAGATCAGGTGCAGGATCCTCGAGATGTGGGTTTTGGAAATGATTAACATATTGTCTGAACCTGAGTTCCAACATACTTGTGCTTCAAACATGTTGCAGAAGATGGTGCAGCTTTGACTTCCTGTGTCTGTGTGCTGCCACAGAAGTCTTACACCATCGAATATTGGACAGCTATCAACGTGGCAGCTGATGACAGAATGAAAAAGGTGAGGAAGGGTTGGCATTGGCCCAGCGTTTCGTCCACAAGCAGATGATTAGACATGCCCCAGAGAATGGCGAAAGTTCCTTGGAGCGGAAATCAGCTGCCTTCTTTCAGGGGAAAAGTATATATCTTCCCAGATCTCCCACTCAGGCGGTGTCCTGGAAGCTGCAACCTGTATTCAGATGGTACTGTCCAAGGCCAGCTCATCTGAACCCACAACTCCTCCAGGTTTTCTTCTAAGCCATCTGTAGTCAGCTGTGCTGAAAGTCGGCCGCTTCCAGTAACCACAGAGATGCACCACGTAGTGGGTATCAAGACAAACAAAAGAACAAAAGGAATTCACAGAGCGATTGGGTAAATTTTGCATGGACAGAGGCGGGATTTCTTTCTAATTTGGTATGGAATCATTATTTTGTTTTTGCTTTCATTTTAATGGTCAGTATTGCATGGAACTTCAGGTGGGGACAGTGCTGAATGGACAATCATAGTTGTGATTGCTGATAGTCTGGATAATTTAGATTTAACTTTTCCTGCATTTGCATCACCTTTTTTTACTTTATCCTATAAAAGTAGTGAATTTAGGCGGTACATCATAGGTAAAGCTCTCCCAGTCACTGAGTACATCTACATGAAATACTGTTGTAGGAAAGCAGCATCCATCATCAGAGATCCCTACCACCCAGTTCATGCTCTCTTCTCGCTGCTGCCATCAGGTAGAAGGTACAATAGACTCAGGACTCACATCACCAGGTTCAAGAACAGCTGATACCCCTCAACCATCAGGCTCTTGAATAAAAGGGGATAACTACATTCACTCGCCCATCATTGAAATGTTCCTACAACCAGCGATCTCACTTTAAGGACTCTTTATCTCATTACTTCATGTTCTCATTATTTAGTGCTATTTATTTATATTTGCATTTGCATAATTTGTTGCCTTCTGCACTCTGGTCGATCTTTAATTGATCCTGTTGCAGCTACTATTCTATAGATTTGCTGAGTATGCCCACAAGAAAATGAATCACAGGTTGTATATGGTGATATATATCTACTTTGATAATAAAATTTACTTTGAATTATCAACTTTGTTAATTACTTGATAGCTGGAGGCAGAGGCTGTGCCATCATCGTGGTTAGGTCTAGCAGATGGTCGTGAAAGTAGGATTTCACAGTTTCTGCAGGGTTCCTCCAGATCTATCAGTCGGGTGAAAGCATTCTATCAGCATGGCAGTTCACTGTCATATCCGAGTTTGTGTGACACAAACTCACGTGTGTGAATGAGTTTTAGTACTGGGTATGTTGTCAGTGCATCATCTTCCTGGTCTTTGGCAGCCAACACTGCAGATTGCTCACAAATGAAAGCACTGTGAATAACTAGATGTTTGGTCATGACCCGTCACACATTCAGATGTAGGACATTGAAAAACAGGAACTATGCTTGGTTTTGGTGTGAAGCAGAGTTGACTTGTAGTAACGATGAAATGTTATTATGTGTATGCAGTGTACCTTGGTGTGTGGATCCTGTACTCTCTTCGTCTCCTCTTCTCTGGCATGAGGTAGCAAAAGATAATAAGCAACACATAGAAAATGTTGGAGGAACTCAGCAGGCCAGGCGGCATATATGGAAAAGAGAAGAGTCGATGTTTTGGATTGAGTCCTGAAGAAGGGTCTTAGCCCAAAATTCTGACTGTTCACTCTTTTCCATAGATGGTGCCTGGTCTGCTGAGTTCCTCCAGCACTTTGTGTGAGTTACTTTGGATTTCCAGCATCTGCAGATTTTCTCGTGTTAACGAAAGATAATAGTTTGTCACTGAGGAGGGAGCCTCAGCAACCTCCTTTATCAATGGTGGATGGCAGAATGGAAAATATTGCAGACACCTGAAAGCTTCAGATTGGAGCTTCGGAAAGAAACAGAATGTAAGAAACTTCCATGCCATGGTTATTTTAACAGCCCCTGATATTCAGATTCATGCCCTAACTTTGGCCACTTGTCCTGACTCTTCACTCTGAATCTCAATGTCAAGTACTTAGCTAATAACAACTCCTCACTCAGTACTTAACTTGTTTTAGTGAAGATGTCCTGTTGATGCACAAATATATTTCACATTGTGCATCATAGAGAGTCATAGGAACATTGACAGAAGGAGTCCATCATTTATATGCCAGATGGATGAATAGCTTGCCTGACTAGTCTTACTTACCAGCTCTCAGTTGAGTTTTTTGGCATGTGCAAAAGCATGGTGAGGTGCAGTTACAAAGGAAAAAAAAATCACTTGCAGGACTTTCACAGTCACATAGATTCAAATGAGATAGATTAAGCATAAATTATACTGCAGGTGTAGCAGGCTACACTTTGGGCAAGGTGTGGCACCTGCTTAGCACCCCCGCCCCCCCCCCCCCCGGATCAAGGTCACGTGAAGCCATGGCAACAGGTGGTGGATAGTCATATGATCGGCTGGTGCATATCACAAGTCCTGGTTATGTGACTACTGATGCCGAGCAGACAAACTCTGAAGAGTATTGATAATGGTTGGGGTCACCAGTCTTGTAAAGACACTGCCCAGAAAAAGGCAATGGCAAACCACTTCTGTAGAAAAATTTGCCAAGAGCAGTCATGGTCATAGAAAGAGCGTCATGCGACATGGCACATAACTAATGAACAAATGCCAGGGTATTTGAAATCTCCTACTGTGGCTCCTCTATTGTTTCTTAGAAGTTTGTGTGCATGTTGCCATATGGTACCTTGAGATTTATATTCTTGCAGACACTCACAGATTTAAAAAAAAATAATTTAGGAAAAGCTATACATAAATCGACACAGTGACAGAAAGTCAATGGGCAAAAGAAAACAAACTGTGCAAATTAACAAAATAATACTGAGAATGGGAGTTGTAAAGAGTCCTTAAAAATGAATTTGTAGGTCAAAGATAAGAATCAGTTCAGGATAGTGGGGATTGAAGTTATTCACGCCAGTTCAGCATCCTAATGGTTGTAGGATAATAATTTTTCTAATCCTGGTGTTGCAGGACCTAAGGTTGCTGTACCACCTGCCTGATGGTAGTAGTGAGAAGAGGCCGGGGGAGGGGGGTGTGGAAAGTGGGCCTTCTCTTCGCTATCATAATCTCTGATAGCAAATAGTGCATTCCCAGTAATCCAGCTGCCCTGTTTTGTTCCTCAATCCAAATCCTTGTAGGATCACAGCAATGAGTGGGAAAATACCCATTCTTCTGGGCAGCACAGTAGTGTTGGAGTTACCACAATGCTCTAAAGCACAAGTGACCCGGGTTCATTTCCCAACGCTGTCTGTAAGGAGCTTGTGCACTCTCCCCATGACCGCTTGAGTTTCCTCCAGTTGCTCCACTTTCCTCCCATAGTCTAAAGGTGTACTGGTTGGTAGGTTAATTGGTCATTGTAAATTGATACGTGATTAGGCTAGGTTAAATTGGGGGATGTTGCAGGCCAGCATGGCTAGAAGGGCCGGAAGGGCTTATTCCACGCTGTATCTCAATAAGTAATTAAATGATTAGTCAGCTACTAGCTTGTAAGTAGTTGATGATCCCTTTTAAAAACTGATAAGAGGTTTATACTGCAACCGAATGAGGTTGAGTGAGTGTTAGCTTGAGTACTGAGCTCCAAATCTGCAATGCTAGAATTCAACTTGATAATTTGTCTGCATTGTTTCATGCACAGGGCACACTCTAATGCAGGGATTCCCAGCCTGGGCTCCACCGACCCTTTGCTTAATTGTATTAGCCTACGGCATAAAAAAGATTGGGAACCCCTGATCTATTGTGACATCTGGCACAATTAGTAACACGAGTATATGCACATACACCATGGACACCATTTTGGACTCCAGGAGTTAGGTGCAGTAGTTTCATCTTGAATGTTGTTTTAGTTTGTGCCCACTCAAGCGCTTCTTGTTAGAATGGTTCTATGATATATTTAAAGAAAGTTCTTGCTTTAAATAATCATTTTAGCTATTTCTGTATAAATATATATACACACAATTTTGCAAAATGTTGTTATCTGTGCACTGGTAATGCTACTGTGACACTGTAATTTCCTTCGGGATCGATAAACTATCTATTTATCTATCTTATCAGTATTTTCTGGATAATACAATAATATTGCCCAAGTTCTCAAAGGGTTAATTGAAGTACTAATTTATTCAGGCTAATTTGCTAAGAATAGAGGGAAGTAGAATAAATAAGAGTGATTTTTCCCTTTTAACATTAGATAAAAGCAGCTATTAATTTTATCTGATGGCTATAAATGCACCGGTGTGGAATCTTTTTAATAAGATTATTGTAATTAGTAGTTCATACAGGACACATAATCAGATTTGGAAATTGAAGTACTAGAATAATCTTACATGCTTTTTAATTAGCTTTTTCTATTGGCATTATTATAGAGAAGGTTGACAAAATTTGCCTTTACCATCTGATGACAATCCTTCCTAGATCAGTTTAACTTTTGCTGGCAATTGATACTTGAACTCTGTTAACAAGCACTCCAAGTAAACTTTCTCAAAATGTTATGATACTTCACTTGGATTACTGAAAATTAGGTACCGCTTGCCACATCCTTTATTATGCAGTTATTCTGGGGAGTGACGGACGTTAGTTTAACCTCCCGTAGTCACACTCATTTTCAGCATCATTTGAAGAATCCACAACTTGCAGAACTGTCTTGTGTGATATATTACTTTTGTACCCCAGAACATATAAATGATGCCAAGTTCAATTCATATAGCATCTTTAATGGGCGGGACAAGATGCAGCACAGAATTCTAAGCCAAAGAAGGGATTCAAAGGGCAGATGACCAAAAACTTGTTCAAAGTGGTAGGTTTGAAAGAGTATTTTAATCAGAGTGCATAAGGAAACAAGGAAGACTAGGCAGGAAAATGTTGGAATATTCAAGGTTCATGATAACCAAAGCATCAACGAAGGTGTTAGCAGCAGAAAAATTAAGGCAAAGGTGGAGTCCAGCAATGTCTCTGCAGTGAAAGCAGCAGATCTCTGAAAAAGGCATTAAAATGGGATCTAATATACCACTTTGATTCAAATATGACTCTGAGTTTGTGAATGGTTGTTATTGAGACAGTTTGGACAAGCTGCAGACCTTTAGCTTGTTGAGTCCTGTAAATTCTTTTTCTCTCAGTACCTAATCAATTCTCTTTTGAAAGTTCTGAATGACTTTGTTTTCTGCACCTGTGCAGGCAATAAGACAGTCCAGTAGAGATTGCCAGGCTACTAATTGGGATGAGGGGGTTGGCCTATTAAGAGACATAGAGAGTTTGGGTCTGTATTCCTTGGAGCTCATAAGAATGACGGGTCACCTTATTCAAATATGATCCTGATGGGGCTCGATAAAGTAGAGATTGAGATGTTTTCACGAGGGGAGAATCATAAACAAGGGGATATAACTATAAGGGACCAGTAACGTAAAACTGAGATACATACAAAAATCTTCCCTTAAAGTGCACTGAATTTCTGGAATATTCTGCCCCAAGGGTGGGGGAGACCAGGTCGTTAGATGTACAGGTATTTTGAGTCAATATATTTCTGGGCGTAACTCAGCACATTGTGAAACTGACCTCCCCTCCAATGGACTCTGTCTACACTTCTCATTGCCTCAGTAAAACAGCCAACATAATCAAAAATGCCACCCATTCTGGGCATTCTGCCTTCTCTCCACTCTCATTGGGAAGAAGATACCAATGCCTGAAGGCTTATACTGCCAGGTTCAAGAACATCTTCTGTCCTGTTGTTACAAGAATATTGAACCATCTGGCCAAAGTTGATTGGTCGGATATTCTAGCAGAAAAGGCAGTGGAATAGCAATGGCAGGTATTCTTGGGAATAATGCACAAGGTGCAAAATCAGTTCATCCCCCGGAGAAGGAAGGATTCAAAGGGGGGAAAGTGGCCACAGTGGTTGACAAAGGAAGTCAGAGATAGCATAGCATTAAAAAAGTAGTATAACAGAGCTAAGGTGAGTGGGAAGACGGATGATTGGGAAATTTTTAAGGAGCAACAGAACTTAACTAAAAAGGCAATACGGGGAGAAAAAAATGAGGTATGAACGCAAGCTAGCTAGGAATATAAAGGAGGATAGCAAAAGTTTTTTTAGGTATGTGAAGAGAAGGAAGATAGTTAAGAACAATCTTGGGCCCTTGAAGAATGAATTGGGAGAAATTGTTATGGGAAACAGAGAAATGCCAGACGAATTTAATAAGTACTTTGGATCTGTCTTCACTAGGGAAGACACAAGCAATCTCCCAGATGTATGGATGGGCCAAGGACATAGGGTAACAGAGGAACTGAAACAGATTGACATTAGGAAGGAAACGGTGATGAGTAGACTGATGGGACTGAAGGCTAATAAATCCCCAGGTCCAGATGGTCTGCATCCTAGGGTACTAAAGGAGGTGGCTCTGGAAATTGCGGATGCATTGGTGATCATTTTCCAATGTTCCTTAGATTCAGGATCAGTTCCTGAGGATTGGCGAATGGCTAATGTTATCCCACTTTTTAAGAAAGGAGGGAGGGAGAAAACAAAGAACTATCGCCCTGTTAGCCTAACATCAGTAGTGGGAAAGATGCTAGAGTCCATTATTAAAGATGAAACAGCGGCATATCTTGATAGCAGTGATAGGATTGGGCCGAGCCAGCATGGATTTACCAAGGGCAAATCATGCTTGACTAATCTATTGGAGTTTTTCGAGGATGTTACCAGGAAGATAGACAGGGGAGATCCAGTGGATGTGGTGTACCTTGACTTTCAGAAGGCATTCGATAAGGTACCACATAGGAGATTGGTGGGTAAAATCAGAGCTCATGGCATTGAGGGGAGGATATTGACATGGATAGAAAACTGGTTGGCAGATAGAAAGGAAAGGGTAGCAGTGAATGGGTGTTTCTTGGAATGGCAGGTGGTGACTAGTGGGGTGCCACAGGGCTCGGTATTAGGACCACAGCTGTTTACGATTTACGTCAATGATTTAGAGGAAGGCATTGTGAATAACATCAGCAAGTTTGCTGATGATACTAAGCTGGGTGGCAGTGTGACATGTGATGAGGATGTTAGGAGAATTCAAGGTGACTTGGATAGGCTGGGTGAGTGGGCAGAAACTTGGCAGATGGCGTTTAATGTGAATAAGTGTGAGGTTATTCACTTTGGGAGCAAGAACAGGAAGGCAGATTATTATCTGAACGGTGTGGAGTTAGGTAAGGGAGAAATACAAAGAGATCTAGGAGTACTTGTTCATCAGTCTCTGAAGGTGAATGAGCAAGTGCAGCAGGCAGTGAAGAAGGCTAATGGAATGTTGGCCTTTATTACAAAGGGAATGGAGTACAAGAGCAAGGAAATCCTTTTGCATTTGTACAGGGCCCTGGTGAGACCACACCTGGAGTATTGTGTGCAGTTTTGGTCTCCAGGGTTAAGGACATCCTGGCTGTGGAGGAGGTGCAGCGTAGGTTCACTAGGTTAATTCCTGGGATGTCTGGACTGTCTTACGCAGAGAGGTTAGAGAGACTGGGCTTGTACACGCTGGAATTAAGGAGATTGAGGGGGGATCTGATTGAGACATATAAGATTATTAAGGGATTGGACAAGATAGAGGCAGGAAATATGTTCCAGATGCTGGGAGAGTCCAGTACCAGAGGGCATGGTTTAAGAATAAGGGGTAGGTCATTTAGGACAGAGTTGAGGAGGAACTTCTCCCAGAGAGTTGTGGAGGTGTGGAACGCACTGCCTCAGAAGGCAGTGGAGGCCAATTCTCTGGATGCTTTCAAGAAGGAGCTAGATAGGTATCTTATGGATAGGGGAATCAAGGGTTATGGGGACAAGGCAGGAACCGGGTATTGATAGTAGATGATCAGCCATGATCTCAGAATAGCGGTGCAGGCTCGAAGGGCCGAATGGTCTACTTCTGCACCTATTGTCTATTGTCTATTATCAAGACTGACTACGAAGGAGGAAGATGCCAGAAGAAAAAGGTGGGAGGAGGGGAGATGACAGGGGAAGGCAAGTGGGTGAGAAAGGTAAAAGGCTGGAAAAGAAGGAATCTGATAGGAGAGGAGAGTGAACCATAGGAGAAAGGGACAGAGGAGGGGACCCAGGGGGAAGTGGTAGGGATGTGAAAAGAGATAAAAGGCCAGAGTGGGGAATATAGTAAGAGGGGAGGGAAGAATATTTTTTTTTACCGGAGCTAGTTTGCTTATGGTTGTCTGACCAACTGCCCTATAGTTCCTGACACTGATCAAAATGCCTGTGATCAAACATTTTGCTTAAAATTGAGGAAAGTAACTGATATCTTTACTATCCAATTGTTCTGCCATAGTAATTCACTTCGGAGTTTGAATTTCGGATTTTGGAAACCCCTGTCGAAGCTCTGAGCTGGTCGACTTCTTTGGCAAATTCTCTGCTTTGGAGTAGGACTCTGTCCCCTTAGAAATCCAAATCGTAAATTTTGTACTGACAATAACGTGCTTTTTTTCGATGTATCTGTTGTGGACTTGAAATTTTGCATTTCCAGGCTTGGTATTTCGAGCAACTGTGAATTACAGAATTGTCTCGAACAATAGGTTCTGTGGCAGTAAATTGGCATCAAATTCTATGAAATTATTAGCACTCAATTCTTTGCAACTTTTTTATGCTGTAGCCTACAGCAGGATATCAACTTTAAAGAACCATATAAAAAATACCATTTGATTATCATTTGGCATGTGAAAGATTTTGATATTATAAATATGGAAATAATAAGATAATGATTATAGAGCATATAACGCTGGAAGAAATATATCTGACAAAATCCTTTTATAACCTTTGTTTTGGTCTGAATCCAGATGACAATCCCTTGCTGGGTTTGATGAGAATGATCTTTGCTTCACCATTTCCAGTTATCTTATTCTTATCTATGATGAATGTTTTTCCACAAGAGAAAACATTTTTCAAATATTGCTGTGCGACAAGATTTATGTCTTGTAAATATTTGTTCAAAGTTTTCCTTTAGTTTAGAAAGTTACAGAAACTTCATATTAATCCTATCAACTTTTAAGTTAATGCTATCAAAATCTTTTTGCTTTTCATGATGGAGCATTCTAAAATGCAAAATACTCTCTATCACCCCAACCCTGCTTCCACATTACCTATATCCACTGGTGTTAGTGGAATGCTCCAGGAATCTAGAAGTCTGATTTCAAGGTCAGCACCTATAAAACTCATGGCATTCCTAAGTCCTTTGGAGTTCAAACTTCAAACTCAATGGTAATTATATAGAACTCTTGCTTCTGACAATAAGCCATTTATTTGAAAGATTAAGTCTGTTTCTCTTTCCATGGATGCTGCCCAACCAGCTGAGTATTTCCAGTGTTTTGTTTTTCTTTCAGATTTCTAGCACCTGAATGTTGTTTTTGTACTTTATACCTTTCCTGATGATAAATAAATAGAGATCATTTATAAGTGTTTTTTTTTTTCTGGTCCAGTATAATGAAATGTGACAGTGACCACTTGAAGGGGTAAAAGTACTGCACAGTAATCAAAACCAGGCTGTAATCATTCTTAACCCCAGGTGCAACCAAGTAGCCCACTACATCCCCAATCAAAATGACCAACCCAATCAGTATCAGTTCAGCTGGTTCCCTTATGCAACATGAGTGAATGAAAACCATTACTTATATACCATTCAGCCATCTTGTCTGACTTTAGATAGTGTGCTAAAATACTTGAAGGACTCTACCAGTCATTTAATACGTATAGGCTTTAGTGACAAATTGAAAGACGTGTTACATTTCCCTGTGAATTAATCCCATGTGTGCTGAATCTAAAGCAAAAATCCAAATGCTGTAGGAACTCAGCAGGCTAGCCAGCGTCTGTGAGGATAAAGAAATGGTAGACATTTAATGTCAAGTGTCTGTATGCTGAACCTAATTTGAAAGCGATGTCATGGTAAAATTTTAAACATCAGTGGTGACTTTACTGATAAAAAATCCCTCACTATTTTGTGTCTCCTCACTATTTCGTAATTGGTGAGATCCAAATGTTGTTGGCACGCTGTGCTGGCACCAAAATGTGTGGCAACACTTGCAGACTGCCCTCACCAGATCCTTGTGTTCTGTTGGTTGTTAAGGCCAATTACACATTTCGCTACGTTTTGATGAATAAGTGAATCTGAATCTGAATCCTTATAAACTTCAAGTTCTGAGATTGGTCAGCCTGCAGTGAAGGTAATGTGTACTGGGATTACTGGTCACCTACCTCAGAAACCTTTATTTTTGTATACAGTTCAGGGATTATCATGGAAACTCATATCTTCCAACATTCAGCAGATAGGTTCCATATGAATAACTTACATGCCCTCAGTTTTATATCCACATGAGAATCATTGTGATTTTTTTTTGTTGTTGTTGGTCAGTACTTCTCAGTGTTTCACTTACAGTATTCATGCCTGGTTTATTCAGGTTTACTAGGGAATTTCCAAGGAGTCAGTCTCAGAAATGGAACAAATGTTCAAATAGTTTTGACACTTGGTGAATCCAAAGGAGACATATTTACAGCATTTTCAGTATTTTCCTTTTTTGGATTCCATTTTACAAACAGCAGTCAACTCAGCAAATAGACCTTAGTTCAGTGTTTCTTCAAGTCAGCATCTTTGAAACATTATTATCATTAACAATAAAAGTATATTATTTTCTGTTCAACTGCCAACCTTCTTACTGTGACCATCAAAATATTCTTCCACAAGACCATCTAATTGTAGCATTATACAGTTCTATTAACAGTTTCAGTAGCCTTTTCTAATAACTTATTCCACAAACCCATCCTTTTTCCAGTTCCAACATGTTAAACAAACCTGTCCTTCGCAGTACTAACTTTGTCCCTACAGAGTATTAACATTTGTTCAAACCTTCCGTTTGTAGATACTTGAGAGACTATGAATGCCATAATCTGGAGGTAAAAGCAAACTGTTGGAGAATTGACCAGGTCAGGCAGCATCTCTGGAGGCAAATGGAAAGTCGGTGTTTCAGGTCAAGACCCTGCGTCAGCACTGACCTCTGCAGAGGACTAGTCTATTCCAGAAACCAGTCCTCCAAAACATGCTAACTAGTTGCAGAAGAATGTTAACTAGTTGCATCCTCTACAGATAACTTAGCCAAATCATTCTTCCCATCACAATTGTTAGCATATTTTGACCCTTCACTATAGTGAAGAGATTACTTAGACCATTTTTCTATTCGTGTATGGTTTTTGTGTGTTTTTGCCAAGGCCAGCATTTAATTTTATTCTCATAGTCCTAACAAAGATGGTGGTGAGCCATGCCTATAATTGTTGTGCTCCCACCACCATGTTAGTTAGGAAGTTCTCAAGCCAAATTCCAGAAGACTGGAAAATTGCAAATGTCGCTCCACTCTTCAAGAACAGAGAGAGACAGGAAATTGTAGGCCAGTTCATCTGACTTCAGTGACTGGGAGGATGGAGTCAATTGCTAAGGTTACTTAATAAAATAGACAATAGTCAGCATGGTTTCCTTTAGGGAAAATCTTGTCTGACAAATCTGTTGGAATTCTTTGAAGAAATAACAAGCAGGATAGACAAAGGAGAATCAGTGGTTGTTGTATACTGGGATTATCAGAAGGCCTTTGACAAGGTGCCACACATGAGGCTGCTTAACAAGATAAGAGCCCATTGTACTACAGGAAAGATACTAACATGGATAAAGCAGTGGCTGATTGGCAAGAGGCAAGGAATGGGAGTAAAGGGAGTCTGGTCTGGTTGGCTGCCAGTGACTAGTGATTTTCCATAGGGGTCTGTGTTGGATCCGCTTCTTTTTACATTATATATCAATAACTTAGATGACAGAATTCATAGCTTTATTGTAAAGTTTGCGGATATTACGAAGATAGGTGGAGGAGCAGGTAGTTTTGAGGAAGTAGAGAGGCTACAGAAGGATTTAGATTAGGAGGGTGGGCAAAGAAGTGGCAGATGGATTACACTGTCTGGAAGCTTTTGGTCATATACTTTGGTAGAAGAAATAAGAGGGCAGATTATTTTCTAAATGAAGAGAAAATTCAAAAATCTGAGGTGCAATGGGACTTAGGAGTCTTGATGCAGGATTCCCTGTAGGTTAATTTGCAGGTTGAGTCTGTGGTAAGAAAGGCAAATGTGATGTTAGCATTCATTTCAAGAGGACTAGAATATAAAAGCAAGGATGTAATGTTGAAGCTTGAGAAAGCACTGGAGAGGCCTCCAGTTGGAGTATTGTGAGCAGTTTTGGGCCCCTTATCTAGAAAGAATGAGTAGACAATGGAGAGTTCAAAGGAAGTTCACGAAAATGATTCCAGGAATTAATGGCTTGTCATATGAAGAGTATTTGATGGCTCTGACTCTGTATTCACTGAAATTCAGAAGACTGAGGAGTGGCCTAATTAAAACCTATCGAATGTTGAAAGGCCACGATACAGTGGATATGGAGAGGATGTTTCCTCTGCTGGGAGAGACTAGGGCCGGAGGACACAGCCTCAGAATAGAGGGACATCCTTTTAGAACAGAGATGAGAAGGAATTTCTTTAGCCAGGGAGTGGTGAATCTGTGGAATTCATTGCCACAGGCAGCTGTGAAGGCCAAATCTTTACGTATATTTAAGGCAGAGGTTGATAGATTCCTGATGGGTCAGGGTATGAAGTGATACGGGGAGAAGGCAGGAGACTGGGGCTGAGAGGGAAAATGGATCAGCTGTGATGAAATGGAGCAGACTCAATGGGTCAAATGGTTTAATTCTGCTCCCATAGCTTAAGGTCTTAAGTAACCCAGATATTTTATCAAATTTTATTTTAACCTCAACAACCTTAACTGAGTCACATCAAAGGCACTTCTCTCTTGTTTCTCAATCTCTCTGTCCCATCTCTTGAGACAGACTACCCACTGATACCTTTTATAACCTAATGACTACTACCATTATCTTGACCATCCTGTCACTTGAAAAAATCCTATTCGCTTCTCTTTGTTCCCCCGTCTCTACAGCATCTGCTCTGAGAATATCTGGAATTATCTCTTTTTTTTCAAAGAACAGGGTTCCCCTTACACCACCATCGATGCTGGCCTCAGCTGCATCTCCTCAAATTCCCATACATTTGCTTTCAGCCATCCTCATGCTGTCATAACCAGGATAAGGTTCCCTTTCTCCTTACTAGTACCTCACGACTCTCCATGTACAACTCATGTACTCTGTATAAATTCTGCCATCTGGAATAGGATCCTACCACTAAGTACATCTTTAGCTCCCCACCCCACCCCTCTGCTTTCCATCGGGACCGCTCTCTACGTGACTCTCTTGTGCAACCCCCGCCGCCACATTGATCTTCCTCCTGGCACCTATCTCTGCAGGTGTGACAAATGCTACCCCTGCCCTTGCCCCTCCTCCCTCAACACCATTCAGGGCCCTAAACAGACCTCTGGGTGAGCCAGTATTTCACACGTGCGTCTGTCAGGGTCCTCACTTCTATCTTGTGCTCCCGTGTGGTCTCCTCCACATTGGTGAGACTTGACGCAGATTGAAGGACCCTTTGTGGAGCACCTTCACTTCTGACTGCTGTTTGCCACAAAAGGCAGGATCTCCCTGGTAACTACCCATTTCAAATTGACTTCCTATTCCCATTCTGACATGAATCTTCATTGGCCTCCTCTACCGCCATGATGTGGCCAACTCAGGTTGAAGGAGCAATATCTCGTATTCTGTCTGGTAGCATCCAACCTGATGGCATTAACACGATTTCACTAAGCCAGGAATCTATTCCCTCCTCTCTCTTTCTCTGTTTTTTCATTCCCCATTCTGGTTACCCTGTCATCTCTTCTCCTCACCCACCCATCATCACCATCTGATTTCCTTCCTCCTTCCTTTTCTTCCATCGTCCACTGACCTCTCCAATTAGATAGCTTCTTCTTCAGTCCTTTACCTCTTCCACCTATTGCCTCCCAGCTTCTTACTTCATCCCTTCCCACTTCTCCCCCACCCACCCATTTTAGCCATCACCTAGTTTCAAATATCACCTTTCAGCTTGTACTCCTTCTCCTTGCCCCACCTTATTTTGGTTTCTTCCCTTTCCCTTTCCAGTGCTGATGAAGGGTCTGGGCCTGAAACAGAAACATAGAAAACCTACAGCACAATACAGGCCCTTTGGCCCACAAAGCTGCGCTGAACATGTCCTTACCTTAGAACTACTAGCCCTCTATTTTTCTAAGCTCCATGTATCCATCCAGGAGTCTCTTAAAAAACCCTATCGTTTCCTCCTCCACCACCGCCGCTGGCAACCCATTCCACACACTCACCACTCTCTGCGTAAAAAACTTACCCCTGACATCTCCTCTGTACCCACTTTCAAGCACCTTAAAACTATGCCCTCTCATGCTAGCCATCTTAGCCCTGGGAAAAAGCCTCTGACTATCCACACGATCAATGCCTCTCATTTTCTCGTACACCTCTATCAGGTCACCTCTCATCCTCAGTCAGATATTTATTCCCTTCCATAGATGTTGCCTGACTTGCTGAATTCCTCTGGCATTTTGTGCACTTTATTGAAGATTTACAACATCTCTTGTGTTTATCATATTAAATTCTGTTCAGATAGAGATTAAAGATAGATATGATGCCAGGAGAAGGGATATTACATGAAGATGACAAGAGTTGAAGTCTCCTGCAGTCTTCATAAACCACTTTATGAAAGGGTTCTCTTCTGCAAAGGAAATACCTCAAAGTTCCAAACCTTTTTTTGGTACATATAATTCCTAGAGATTTGGAGTATTGTTTTATGTATCTCAATGCATCCCCCAAAAGTAAAAATATCCATCAATAGTTCACTATAACTTGTCACAGTACCTGCATTCTGAAAAATACCATGTTCAAAAAGATGATAATTCTTCTGCTTTGTGCTCTGATGACCACAATTTAATCATACTTATTAGAGTTCCTACGTGTCTTTAACCTGCCATATTCTAGCATTTTTAAAACACTGACAAGGCTATCATTTATCCCATGTTTCTCCAAGAAAATAATGGTGAGCCTTGGTAAAACTGAACATTTTGTCAAAACAGTCAAGAGGGTAAATGAGAGCCAACTACTTTATTCTGGAATGTGAGTCACATATCAGCCAAGGCCTCTTCCTGGATGAGCTGTATCAAATAGGTGAAAAGGGCAATTTTCTTTCCCTCTAATTCTTTACTCACCCAGTTATGTTTTTGGACAGACACAAAACATTATTGCTACTTAAACTAATGATATTTTTTTTTTAAGTTCTCAAACTGTCACGATCGGCACAATTGTTATTAATCCAAGCTTCTGGAATACTAGTACACTAATATAATCAATAAACTCTGTTCAAAGATTTCAAGTACATTTATTATAAAAGTATGTAAGCAGTATTCAACCATGAGATTCATCTTCCCATAGACAGCCACAAAACAAATAAACACAATGGAACCTGTTCAAGGAAAACATCAAACACCCAATGCACAGAGAAAAGAGAACAAATCACGCAAACCACAAAAAAAAGCACGAGAAACACAAAATATAAAGCATCAATCCACAAAGGAATGTTCAGTTTAGTGCTGTGTCATTTGTTGTCTGCAGGCCGCAGAATCTGTCTGCCCAAATCAAAATCACACAAAATAGCAAGAAAAAAAAGGTAACCAGAAACCAAAAATCTTTAGTGGTTTAATTCCTCTACGTGCCTGCTTGATACAATCTATCCAACTACAAATTGTGGCCAGCTGATGGATTTCCTGAGGCAGGTCATCCCTGAAGAAACCTTCAGACATGCTGCATCATCATCGGTAGCCCTTGGGGCCCTTAAAGGGCATGGGGGGAGTGGGGGAGAAAATCATTTGAGGGAGGAGATCAGGAGAGCGGCCATTGAAGGGAAGCAGCGGGCGGAGTCGGCATCAGGAGTACAGGTCAGAAATGGGGGATGGAGGGAAATACACAATATGGAGGTTGGGTGGGGAGGTAGCACGGATGCGATGGTGGTGAGTGTGGCAGGCAAACACTGCACTGCACAGTTCAAGTGAGGGGCTATGTAGGAGGGAAGTGTTAGAGCAGGTTTAAAAGGTGGGATCAACATCATGGGCTGAAGGGCTTGTACTGTGCTGAATGTGCAAACTGAAGGAAGATTTTTGCCTTGCTCAGCACCACATCCAGGTGCAAACACAGAACAAATCTGAACTTCATGGTGGCTTCTAAGGACAGTCTGCCCTCGATGTCCACTGTGGGTTTGTGGCATTGTAAATCAGGTCATTTCAGAGGTAATCTAAAACAGATTAGGATTGTGTATGAAGAAGCAACATACTGAATCAACCTGGGATTCTCTCTGCTTTGAATTGCAAGATGGATTCACTTTAATACAGATTGTCTTAAACCCAACAGGCTCATTAATGACTTTCAGTGAAGGAAACCTTCTGTCCTTGACTAACCTTGCTTATACCAGGCTGCAGACTCTCCCTAAAGGGGTTTCTTCATTTGTTAATAGATACAGTGGATCATTTAATATTCAACACAAAATGCATAAGCTTGTGAGGTCATTTTCAGCATATGGGTGATCCATGCTTCAAGAGCTCCTTTCTCACCTTCGCAGAATATGTACATAGAGTTGGTGACCGGTGCATTTCAAGATTCAAGAATTGAGATTGTTTAATGTAATTTTTTGTTCACAAGTATAAGGAAAACAAAATGATTGTTACTCTGGATCAATGCAGTGCAAAAAAAACCCCCACAAAAAATAAAGAAACACAATAATAATGGAAAAAATGCATAATAAATATATAAGAGAACTTATATACATTGATTAATTTTATGTCCATAAAATGATGCTAGGCTGTATATAGGGTGACTGATGGGAAATAATGAAGTCGTGGGTGGAGGTATTAATCAGCCTTATTACGTGGGGTAGGTTTTTGAATGTGGTGGTCCTGGCATGGGTGCTACGCAGCCTCTTCCCTGATGGGAGAGGGACAAACAGTCCAGGATGTGAGAGATCCTTCATGATGTGTTATTGGCCCTTCTCCGGCACCTTTCTGTATATATGTCCTTGATGTTGGGTAGGCTGATGCCAGCTGGACAGAAGTATGGGTGTCAAAAGTCCAGCTCTCTTCAGTCTCTTCAGAAAGTGAGCTTTATGATTGTGTAGGATGTGTTCTTGGACCACAAGATGTTGTGTGTGATGTGCACTCCCAGGAATTTGAAGTTGAAGTTTCCACTGCTGTACCAATGATGTAAAGTGGGGTGTGAGCATGTAAATTCTCCTGAGATCGATAACTATCTCATTTGTCTTGTTGACGTTGAAGAAGAGGGTATTTGCCTAGCACCAGGTCTCAAGCTCTTTCACCTCCTCTCTGTAGGCCATTTCATCATTTTTGATGATACGTCCCACCACTGTCGTGTCATCAGCGAACTTGACAATGTGATAACTTGGGTGTTTGTCTATGACATCATGTGTGAGCAGAGTGTACAGCAATGGGCTCAGCACACAGCCTGAGGTGGGGGGGGGCACACATGTTGAGGATAATGGGGAGGGAGGAGTGATTGTGCATGCTGCTGTCTGGTGTTTGTTTGTTAGGTAGTCCACAGTGCTGTATTTAGGCCAGGGAGTAGGGATTTGTTCACCAACGTCTCTGGGACAATAGTGTCGAATGCCAGATTGAAATCCAGAAAGAGCATTCTGACATAAGTGTCCTTGTTTTCTAGGGGTGTCAGATATGGTTAAAATCTAGGGATGTTAGGAAGTATCATTAACTTGATGAGTGCCACATTATATATTTGCCTATGTCTAAAGCGATACACAACAACGCCAACACGATGTAGATCAGGAGACTGCTTCGCCAAGCACCTACACTCCGTCCACTAGAAAAAGCATGACCTCCTGGTGGCCACCCACTTCAATTCTACTTCCTCTTTCGACGTCTCAGCCTCCTCTACTACTCTACAGCGATGAGGCCACACTCAGGTTGGAGGAGCAACACCTTATATTCTGTCTGGGTAGCCTCCAACCTGATGGCGTGAACATCGATTTCTCGGCCTTCCGATAATGCCTTACCCATCACTCAGCGATTCAGGAACAGCGTCTTCCCCTCTGCCATCCGATTCCTAAATGGACATTGAAGCTTTGGACACTACCTCACTTTTTTAAAAATATACAGTATTTCTGTTTTTGCACAGTTTTTAAAATCTATTCAATATACATAATTGATTTACTTGTTTATTTATTATTATTATGTTTTATTTTATTTATTATTTTTTTTCCTTCTACTAGATCATGTATTGCATTGAACTGCTGCTGCTAAGTTAACAAATTTCACATCACAAGCCGGTGATAATAAACCTGATTCTGATTCTGATCCCCTTTTCCCTTTCTCACCTTATCTCCTTAACTGCTCATCTCTTCGCTCTGGTCATCCCCCCCCCCTTCCCTTTCTTCGATGTTCTTTTACCCTCTCCTATCAGATTCCCCCTTCTCCAACCCTTTATCTTATTCACCGATCAGCTTCCCAGCTCTTTATTTCACCCCTCCCCTTCTCCCAATTTCACCTATCACCTTCCACCTTGTACTTCTTCCTCCCCTCCCCCCACCTTCTTTCACTGACTTCTTATCTTTTTTCCAGTCCTGATGAAGGGTCTTGGGCCAAAACATCGACTGTTTACTTTTTTCCCATAGATGCTTCCTGACCTGCTGAGCTCCTCCAGCATTTTGTGTGTGTGTGTTGCCAATTATTTTGTTGGTTTTATGTCATTGGCCAGCAATAACTTTCTGGGAAAAAAATAATTACTATTTGAAGTGCTGAAAACTGATATTTCATTATTAATTTAAGATTCTTTCAACTTTAACAGTTTTTGAGACATCTTGTAGTTTCTATGATACTATCAGAATCAGAATGCTTAATAACCCTAAGGGTGATAAACTAAAAGGGCAATAATACTTATCTGGTTGAATATCACGTGCTGGATATTAAAATAATTTGTGTCATTACATTGTTTTGTCAGGTATTGACTTGAGGCTGTTATTTAAGGGGCCTCTCCTGTAACTTTGTAGCTGAGACAAGGTAATACTGAATGCCATTGTGATATTGTGGTTTTGAGTGTATTATCAGTGTAAAAGTTTTGCTGAACACCTACGCTCTGTCTGCCAGAGTAAGCAAGATCTCCCAGTGGCCACATATTTTAATTCCACATCCCATTCCCATTCTGATATGTCTATAAAAGGCTTCCTCTACTGTCAAGATAAAGCCACAATCAGGTTGGAGGACCAACACCTTATATTCCGTCTGAGTAGCCTCCAACCTGATGGCATGAACATTGACTTCTCTAACTTCCGTTAATGCCTCACCTCCCCCTCGTACCCCATCCTTTATTTATTTGTTTGTTTGTTTATTTATTTATTTTCGTCGTCTTTTTTCTCTCTCTCTTTTTTCTCCCTCTGTCTGTCTCACTACAACTCCTTGCCCATCCCCTGGGCTCCCCTCCCCCCTTCTTTCTCCCTGGACCTCCTGTCCTTTCTCCAACCTTGTATCCCTTTTACCAATCAACTTTTCAGCTCTTGGCTCCATCCCTCCCCCTCCTGTCATCTCCTGTCATTTCGGATCTCCCCCTCCCGCTCCCACTTTCAAATCTCTTACTATCTCTTCTTTCAGTTAGTCCTGACAAAGGGTCTCGGCCTAAAACGTCGACTGTACCTCTTCCTATGGATGCTGCCTGGCCTGCTGCGTTCACCAGCAACTTTTATGTGTGTTGCTAGGATAATTGTCATTTCTTCATTTACGTAGGCCACTTCCATACGATAGAAGATCTTCGTCTGGGACAACATGGAAAGGTTTAACAACTTATTATTTACATATAATGCTGATTTTTTTTTTGGTGTCTTTCTAAAGCAGGGATTCCCAACCAGGAATCCACAGAGTGCTTGCTTAGTGGTACTGGTCCATAGCATAAGAAAGGTTGGGAACCCCTGTTCTAAAGCAATACTGCACTTTTAGTGATACCACCTTTTAAATGACTCTCCATCTCCCATTTCAGGTGTGCATAACAGAACAAAAGCAATGTCACCCATCCATTCCACCACTCTGCTCTTAACAAGTTGAACTTTATAAAATGGTTTCACCAACCGTTATCATCTTGGTTTTTTTTGTTTGAGCTTGCTATCTATGAATGTTTTTAGCTCTTCATATGTTACAACCCCCCATCCACACACCCGATTTACCATCTTTTATCCAGTCTGTGGAAGGGTCTGCTGGTGCCACATTAGCATTATTAATCATATTTACTTATTTTTCTTTATATTGTGATTTTCAAATATTTGTTGATTATTTAATGCGCTGCTAACTGCAGTTTTCCATTGAAATGATATTTTGGTTCTCTCGATCCTTTTAAACAGCCTTTAAGTATCTCTGAATAACAAAAGCATTTTAAAAAAGTTTAAATCTATTTGATGGGTTGCAAACTGTCAAAATTTTCTAGAGGTAGGGACCTGGGATACTCTGCCCAAGGCCTTCTCAACATCTGCCCCATCTTACCCAGACTTCTCCAGTGCATTCAACACCATCCACCCTGCTCTGCTGGGGGAGAAGCTGACAGCGATGCAGGTGGATGCTTCCCTGGTATCATGGATTCTTGATTACCTGACTGGCAGACCACAGTACGTGTGCTTGCAACACTGTGTGTCCGACAGAGTGATCAGAGGCACTGGGGCTCCACAGAGACTGTCTTGTCTCCCTTTCTCTTCACCATTTACACCTCGGACTTCAGCTACTGCACAGAGTCTTGTCATCTTCAGAAGTTTTCGGATGACTCTGCCGTAGTTGGATGCATCAGCAAGGGAGACGAGGCTGAGTACAGGGCTACGGTAGGAAACTTTGTCATATGGTGTGAGCGGAATTATCTGCAGCTTAATGTGAAAAAGACTAAGGAGCTGGTGGTAGACCTGAGGAGAGCTAAGGTACCGGTGACCCCTGTTTCCATCCAGGAGGTCAGTGTGGACATGGTGGAGGATTACAAATACCTGGGGATACGAATTGACAATAAACTGGACTGGTCAAAGAACACTGAGGCTGTCTACAAGAAGGGTCAGAGCTGTCTCTATTTCCTGAGGTCCTTTAACATCTGCCAGACGATGCTGAGGATGTTCTACGAGTCTGTGGTGGCCAGTGCTATTATGTTTGCTGTTGTGCGCTGGGGCAGCAGGCTGAGGGTAGCAGACACCAACAGAATCAACAAACTCATTCGTAAGGTCAGTGATGTTGTGGGGATGGAACTGGACTCTCTGACGGTGGTGTCTGAAAAGAGGATGCTGTCTAAGTTGCATGCCATCTTGGTCAATGTCTCCCATCCACTACATAATGTACTGGGTGGGCACAGGAGTACATTCAGCCAGAGACTCATTCCACCGAGATGCAGCACAGAGCGTCATCGGAAGTCATTCCTGCCTGTGGCCATCAAACTTTACAACTCCTCCCTTGGAGGGACAGACACCCTGAGCCAATAGGCTGGTCCTGGACTTATTTCATAATTTACTGGCATAATTTACATATTATTATTTAACTATTTATGGTTCTATTACTATTTATTATTTATGGTGCAACTGTAACGAAAACCAATTTCCCCCGGGATCAATAAAGTATGACTATGACTACCCAGAATGACAAGTTTTGTGAGAGAGAAGCTAAAATTGGATGCATCAGTATTACAGTGGAGTGAAGGGAATTACAGAGGCATGAGAGAGGATTGGAAGGTGACACTAGCGGGGATGACAGCAGAATAGCAATGGCTTGAGTTTCTGAGAGCAATTCAAAAGGTGTGGGCAAGATACATTTCAAAGATGAAGAAGTATTCTAAAGGGAGGATGAGGTGACCGTGGCTGACAAGGGAAGTCAAAGACAGCATAAAAGCAAAAGGGAGAGCCTATACTAGCAAAAATTAGTGGGAAGGTAGAGGATTGGGAAACTTTTAAGAGCCTACAGGAGGTAACTAAAAAGCCATTAAAGAGAAAAGATGAAATATAAAGGTAAGTTAGCTAATAATATAAAAGACGATACAAAAAGTTTTTTCAGATATGTAAGGAGTTAAAGAGAGTCGAGAGTGGACATTGAATAGCTGGAAAATGATGCTGGAGAGTTAGTAGTGGGATGCAGATTGGGAGAATGGACAAAGAAGTGGCAGAAGGAATATAGTGCAGGGAAGTGCATGTCCGTATACTTTGGTAGAAAGAATAAAGGTGTGATCTATTTTCTAAAGGGGGGAAAAATTTAAAAATCAGAAGTGCAAAGGGACTTGGGAGTACTCATGCAGGATTCCTTAAAGGTTAACTTGCAGGATGAGTCAGTAGTAAGGAAGGCAGATGCAATTTTAGCATTCATTTTGCTGAGGCTTTATAAGGCATTGGTCAGACTGCACTTGGAGTATTGTGAGCATCTTTGGTCCCCTCACCTAAGAAAAGCTGTGGTGGCATTGGATGATCCCAGGAACGAAAGGGTTAGCATATGAGGAGCATTTGATGTTTCTGGACCTGTACTTGCTGGCATTTAGAACGGGGGGTGGGGGGAGGTCTCATTGAAATCTATTGAATATTGAAAGGCATAGAGTGAGTGGATGTGGAGAAGATGTTTCCTATGGTGGAGGAGTCTAGGACCAAAGGGCACATCCTCAGAATAGAGGGACACCCATTTAGAACAGGGATGAAGAAAATTTCCTATAGTCAGAGGGCGTTGAATCTGTGGAGTTCATTGCTGCAAATGGCTGTGCAGGTCAAGTCATTGGGTATATTTTAGGCAGGGGCTGATAGGTTCTTGATTCATCAGGGCATTAAATGTTACGAGGGGAAGCTCGGAAAATGGGGATGAGTGTGATAATAAATCAGTCTTGATGGAATGGTGCAGCAGACTTGATGGGCCAAATGGCCTAATTCTGCTCCTTTGTCTTAAGATCTTTAGAATATCATGTTGATAAATCCCCTGCATCTTTAGAAGGTACATGTGGAGACTGCATGCAGTAAGTTTCAGTTGTGGAACTAGTCCAAGGTGCAGTAACCCAGTATTTAGTATAAAATCGATTGAATATTATGAAATAGAGATGTCATCTCCTTTGTCCCAATATTTGAAGTTAATATTCCGAGAGCTGGGCTCATTGGATATTTCCAGACACTTGTGCAGTTAACTTCATTGAGCTGTGTGTTACTGAGATGTGAAAGATTTTAAACCAACAGTAAACTGAAGCATTTTGACTGCACACTATGCAGGTATTAATAGGACACAGGGATCTGCATGGAAACTTGTGTAGTTGTTTACTCTTTGCTCTCATGAATATTTAAGTAAAACTGTGAATTCTCAGCAGAGAGGCCTGGAAAATACAGGCTCCTTTAATATTAAATATTATGTTGTAGAAGGCACAGAAAGAGAGAATAGATCTACTGAGAGGAGAAAAACACCCTCCAGAAAAAAATAACATATTAACTTGTCAATATTATCACCAATGTTCATTTTCCCTGCATGTAAATGGGAGACAAATATGCAACAAGTGACAAATATATTCCATGTTCTTATGGGGAACAGTAGTCGTGGTGCAATTCTAGATGGAAGTCTCCAAACACTGGACAAGGATGATCCCAGAAGGTATTCAAATTCCCAGCTTTAGACTTCAAACAATTTGAAATGTTGATGACCATTGCCCTGACACAGCAACTCTTTCCTTATAGGTAAGGAGGACATTTGGATAGAAATGTTGATAGGAGAGATTTAAAGCAAGAGTTTCCATGGACCCCACAGTTAGTGGTAGGGATCCATGGCATAATAAAGGTCTGGAACTCCTGATTTAGAGAGATATGAGCCAAATGCCAGCAAATGTGATTGGCTCAGATAGGCATTTTTGGTTGGAATGGATTGAGCTGAGCTGAAGAGCCTTTTCCATTCTGTATAACTAACTTCTTCCAGCCTGTGAGGTATCTAGATCCTTTTCCCCTATCACCCCTGTTCATTTCTATTCTTCTAATTTTACTTGGGTGACAATCAATGCCCATACTTTGTACTAGAATTCTATCCCTTCATTTTCTCTCTTTCCTCCTTTGATATATTCTTACGATCTATCATCTTAGTCATAATTCCTGAAATCTCTACCTTCTTTTTCTCTCTTGCTTCCTTTGATATATTTTCTACAATCTGCCAAATCACTCATAATTCCTGAAATCACTTTCTGTGCTTCAGTGCCATATTTTTTCACTTGTGTGAATAACTTTTAGTGTCACATTTCATTAGCACCATGTTGTAAATGTAATTTTTTATTGTTACTGAAATCTGTTGTCATGAAGCCACACTTAATGTTGTTGACTTTGGACATATATATGGGTATTCATTGCAACATCTAGATGAGGCATTCCTTACCTTTTTTATGCCATTGATGAATACCATTAAGCAAGGACCCCAGGTTGGAAATTTAGATCATCCCTGGCACAATTTGCCAGTGAAACTATCTTCTAATATATGCAGGTATGTGTGGGAAATCCAAACCTTCAGATACTGATTGCTATGGTCAAAACACTTCCCTGGTAGTGAGAAAAGATGGCCTCACTCAAACTACCTACTCAATGACACAGTATATTCATAACCCCTGAAGGAATGTCCAGACCTATTTTTTGTTGTAAGAAGCAACAGCAACAAAGAGGAATGGAACTAATTTGGAGTAGCCAAAAGAAAATGCCCACATTTTGTGTGCCTTCTATGCAAAGTTCATTCTGGGTAAGTTTGATGTGATGCTGCTTTCACCAAAAGATGGCCCACTTTGTGAGAATGGTTTTGTGCAACAGGAGGCTTTTCAGGCCATTATGTCCTTACAGGCTCCTGCTAGAATCAATTTTCTAACTGTGGTTTTATCTCAATCAGTTATTAGATGTTTTTTCAGCCACGTACTTTTATTGCAAGATGTTGCTGCTGACATGGAATGTGAAACATCAACTGTAGCATTTTGTATAAATTGTAACACACCAGCAAGTTTTTGTTCTTCTTCTCTAATCTTAAGCGGCTTCTAACAAAACCTGCTGTTAAGTCTTTTCTCTAATCTATCCTCTTCCCCAATGGAGACTATGGGGGATCAGAGCATTTATGTAATAGCAATGGAAATGCATACATTTGCACCTGATTACCTGTAATTTTTGTTTTGAATTTGCGTGTGTGTGTGCGTGTGTTTGTGTGTGTCTGTCTGTCTGTCTGTCTGTCTTTCTGCCTGTCTACACGTGTATGTGTCTGTCTGCATGTCTGTGTTTTTGCACATATTTACATATTCGGCACCAGATTTCTTAACTGCATTCTTTTAACCACATGCAAGTTTTCTTATGTTGGCTACAGAAGTAAAATATCATAGGTACACACTTGGTATCTGCTCAATGCAGCAGTCAGGATATCTAAAGGCTTCGTAATCTTAGACTAAGATTGTCAAATTCACAGTGGGCTGTGGGTGGCAAAAGTTGTTGTTCTCTCACTCACTAAGTTGTCAAGCTATGACATGGAGCTGGGTCAAAAGACCAGGCAGAAAGAGAGTGTGCTTGGGAGACAGTAGACAATAGGTGCAGGAGTAGCCCATTCAGCCCTTCGAGCCAACACCACCATTCACTGTGATCATGGCTGATCATCCACAATCAGTACCCTTTTCCTGCCTTCTCCGCATATCCCTTCACTCCGCAGTCTTTAAGGGCTCTATCTAACTCTTTTTTGAAAGAATCCAGAGAATTGGCCTCCACTGCCTTCTGATGCAGAGCATTCCACAGAACCACAACCCTCTGTATGAAAAAGCTTTTCCTCAAAAAAGGGAGGGTGTAGTCCTGTTCTTCCTGGCCCCACAAAAAAAAATTGTGAAAGGTTACTCTATCAGAACAACCTCCAGTGGTCCATTTAAGGTCCTCTCAAAATATGCAGACAGTTGGACTAACGTGATCTAATATATCCTCTCATTTCTTCAAAATAATGCCTTACTTTGTAATTACATTGCCATTTCCTTATTTAAGTAGCCTCTTGAACACCCATTTAAATTCCCATCAAATTAGATTTGATTGGGAACGGGTGACTTATTTGTTTAAAAACAAAGTTCTCCAACACCTTAGCGGAATTTTCTAGGTATTAGTGCTCCAAGACTGAGTCAGATCTTTGGAGAGAGTAAACTGCATGTAAGCATCGTCTTCAGTTGCAAACGTTAGGTTGTGATTAACAATCCATAAAATTAATGGAGCATTTACAATTGTGTTGTATTACCCTGATGACCATGTGTCTGTTATTTTGTACCTCCATGATGAATCGTTTCTTTTTACTCTCTAAAGTACATCTGATGTTAATTTGGTTGGAGTTGCAGCTAATGGTATAAGTATATACTAATATATTTTGACAGATTTGTTTAAAAACATTTTACGTCTTATTTATTAACATCAGATGGACACTATGTGGATATTAGTGGTTCTCATAAATTCCAGTGTGTATGGCGTACTTTTGCATTTCTGTAAGCTATAAAGCTACTGATGCAAATATATTTTATCACTTCACATTAATAGCTGTGGCATTATCCCCACCCCCTCTTCATTTACAGAATTATTACACACTTTAAGCTATTGACCAACAAGTTGCTTTTCTAGGCTAACAGTGCCTTTTTAACAAGTGGAAGTATAATCACAATATTCTAATATGACCCATATTGAACAGTCCTATAATGTTTAGTTGTGTGATGGTACAGTTTCTCTGGTTCATTACCCGCAAATGAATTGACGTGCTGCGATATTGCACAGTTGCACACGTTTGGTCACATAGGTATGATCTTCGGAGCCAGTGTTTAGAGGGGATGCATGAGGCATTCAAATGACATTGCTGCAACATGCACTGAGTAGAGCTATGTGAGGGAGAGATGTGGCAGAGTTCGAAGAGGAGATGCTTAAAGATTTACTGTAAGAGACATGGAGGGGCTGGTGGACAGAGCACCTGTCAAGAGGGATGGAGGCTGGCCATGGATATCCTTCAGGTTCATAGGCAGGCATTCCTAGCAGTAGGAGTCTTCAACCTGAAATATAAACTCTTCTTCATTCACAGATGTTGGCTAACTTGCTAGAAGTTTCAGCATTCTTTGTTGTTCCTAGCTTCTAGCCGAAGATTGCTCAGGATATCTCTTGTGAATGCTGGTACTTTGGCAAGAGCTACAGTCCTATCAGATCCTGAGGGCTGCTTTATCCTGTGGGCTGAAGGCAAAGTAGGTGATGTCGAATCTCCTTGAGAATGGAGCTTTAAAGACAATTACTCACATGGTAGTGAGACATAGAGCGTGAGACGTGGCAAAGGCAGTCACATAGCAATGGCCTGGAATGGTTCTGAGGCAAAGAAATTGAAGACTTGAGACTTCTGCGTGAGACACTACTTGCAGTGAGATAGGGTCAGAGATGTCACTGAGCACTGTTTTGTTAGAGTATACCATGCACAGGCTTTGCTTTTCAGGGAAAAGTACGTCTAAAAGTATGTTATGTAGGCTATGTGGGTATGATCTCAATGATACGTCCTCCCACATCGGCCTCTTGGCTGTAACATCTTCCAGCCGACATCTCATTTATGTGTAGCCCGCAAGAACAGTGTTACTGAAGCCAACTATCACTTGCAGGTAGTTTTTGAGTATGGAAAAGCAGTTGTTGCTGGAAGGACAGCTCAGCGGCAAGCAGAGAGACTTAGGTGCTGTGGAACACCACAGTACAGAAGTTGGGTAACAGCATAAGTAAAATCTGATTATTGATGTCATAGAGAAGTGGCGTATACTTCAATTTCCTTTCTACTGCTGGTGAAATGCGGCCATCAATGAACTGGTCTTCTTTCTTGTGCTTGGCCAAGCAATGACAGAGAAGGTGCATAGCTAAATACATATTGAAATTTGGCCAGTTACTCTCATCTGGTCCAGCTAAATGTACTGCTTCAGTCCTGTAATGTGCAAGTTCACAACAGGAGCTGACAATGCAATTATTGACTTTATCTGTAAATTTGATGCCTTTTTTTTTCAATAGGCAAGCAGATCTCCTTTCCGCAGGCACATTCATGCACTGCAGTCCAATATTTGCCATGTTGCTGGGACTACTGAGGTCTAGTGATCTAATCTTAAGGCTTATTTTTGGACAATGGACACTGATGGAACAAACCAGCTCTTGCACAATTGACTGTTAGCAATCAGAGCATTTGACCAGAAGTTGGCTTTACTTAAACCTAGTTCACCATTGTTGGTCATCTGGTGGGAGTTCAAATCAGCCATACTCTTTTAACGCTCACACATTCCCACTGAATTCATTTTCACCATACAGTGAGTGAACACTGACAGCCGCAGAAGCATTGTGAATATTTGACCATTAGAGCAGATGGTTAAAGGCATCACTTATCTGTTGATACGCCGAGAACAAGGACCCTGACACCAGGTGGAGCACAATACTCAGCCATCAAGAGTACTTAAACCAGGATCTGAGCATCATCTCCCCTCGGGATTTTACAGAGTGTTTCATGCTGATGTTTATCTGTTGTCTCTTCACCAGTAACCTTGAGGTGTTAGCCATAACTATGGGTTGAAACTGAAAATGACCCTCTGAAAAATGAACTCTTCATTTGGGAATGTAACATTGTGGTAAGCTGTGGGGTGTGTCTTGAGATGCCTGTAATCTATTTTAATGTGTGTGTTTTTTTTTCAAACAAATATTACATATTTTCAGGTTGTAGCTGTCCTTTCATTAAATTATGGATACATTTTGGATAAGTTGTCTATCTATTTGAGTAATTTTGTTTAAAGTTTCAAACTTTTTTGGAAGTGTAGGATCAGCTGGGTCTTGGACTTCCCTGTAGTTGTCATCAATTCTGCTTCATAATTGGGGAGAAGAAGGTGAAGTTCAGTAGAGTGAGTTAGTGTCAAATTGTCTCTCATCCAGAGAATGAATTCTTGGAACTGTCACCTCATAGTTAGCAATTCAAGTATACAGGAGTAACTTGCCTATTCAAGTAATTCTCCCTGCTCCTTTTGAATATTTAGCGACATCACCTATACATATATATTTCAGATTCTGCTGATAAGTAGTGCAGTCAGCTGTAGCAGATCAGTGAGCAACAAAATACCCTGAATGGGTACTTACTGTTTGCAACTCCATTTTATTAACAGGTCAAGCATTCAAATATCCATTGAGGGGAAATGTTGAGTATATGGAGGCTGTGAATTAGTATTCTTTGCAGGGCCTGCACCCAGCCGTTGTCCTTGTGGCTCAGGCAAGAGCTAATGGATCTTAGGAATGTGACTGAGTGACAGACACCGTTAGGCGCTCAGGATCCACTGGCTAAGAGTCAATGATATCCAGCATTTGAGCTGCGGGCTGCTTTTCTGTATCAATACTTGAAAAATGCTGCTTATTTTTCCCTTGGTTGTGGCTTGACAAAGACCTACATCCAGGCTTGTTCTGAAAATTATACTTGCTTTCACTATGCCAAAGCAATTACAGTTCTGGGAATTGGTTAGATAGGGATATCAGTGTATATAATGGGACTTCCAATCAGCTTGTCCAAACTGATGCTTGTCTGATAGCAGGGTTTGTATCCCATTGAGGTAATCCTTTGGGAATTTCTGTGGCATTTTTGCACTGCAAGATTATAAAATGGATAAATACTTGGAACTTTCACATGCCACTTTGCACAGTTTTCTAATTGTGATTAGTTCTCCAGGTAAATAGATTTCAGCACATGTTGCTACGTGAAAGCAAAGAACATCACTGGAATACTGAAAACTCCTTTCCAGGCAGATTAGAATTAAAAACTTTCAGAAATATTAGGCTTCAGATGAACAAAGTTAACTCAGAAAGTACCCAAGAATTTCAAGCAGATTGAAAGAATTAATCCTAAACTATTCCATATTTATTGGATAGAGGTACTCTGATAGCTGATTAGTCCACAAGCAGGAAAATCATGTATGGTAATTTATCTTATGAAAACTTTTAATAGAAATTAATTTTTCATCTTTAATGTATTCAGTTATGCAAGTGCATTACATTTTTGATTCGGGTTGTAGAACTCCCCATTGCATTTGATGACACTGGAGACTACAGATGCTGGAATCTGGAGTGAAAAACAAGCTCCTCGGCGGAGTTCAGCAGGTCAGGCTGCATCCCTGGAGAGAAATGGACAGCTGACATTTCTACTCAAGACCCTTCATCTGGACTAACCTGATAGATTGCGTTCTCTAGCAGCTTGTTGCTTGCACCTCATTCTGATTTGCTGGAGCTTTTTTTTTTGAAGGGGTAAACCAAACAGAATCCTAAATAAATTATTGTATATTCTGCAGATTTTTATTTTATTGAGGATTGCATAATGGAGCATGCTGTAAAGCATGCTTTTGTGTTACTTCGGTACAAGACAATGCTTGCCTGTATAAATCTGTGCATGTCACATTCGTGAATGGTAGGACAGTGATTTGGGTTTCTATGGAATTAATGAAATTAAACCATCATGTTAGTTTTCTTTCTTCTGTACCAGTGATGTAGTTGTGCTTGGACTCTTCACTGTCTGAAGTACTTCCCATACATTTATCATCCACAGCTCATGATTAATAGGGTACCTACAATGCTAAATAGCACCTACCAGTTTTTCTACCTGAGCTGCAGCTTCCTCATTTGAATAGGTGAGGAACCAAAGTCAGCAGAGCAATTTTTGCGAGATTTCATCACTCAAAATTCAGTTGGAATTTCTTCTAAATTCCTCAGCTGCCCCGAGGCTAAGGCTCAATGCTGATACAGAGATTAATCCCAAAAGAGCCCTGTATTTCTCAGCAGAGAAATTAAAGCTTGCCAGTTTTCCTTTCACCTGTCCTCCTGACAGCTCTGTCAGTAATGATGTGCCATATACATGGCATAATCCCCATCCTATGGTAAAGAATAATTTATTAAGAAATTAAGGGGCTTAGCTCCTCTGTCGGGTTGGTCTTCAAAAGTTGGCTGATAGTGGTGACAGCATGGTTATCAATGAAAAATTATTTAACAGTACCTTGGGGCTTTTTTAGACAAAGCCTAATAAGTCACATGGGTAGATATCAATCAAATTTATCCCCTTTAGATTTTGTAAATATTCCCTGAAGTTAAAGCAAATTACGTTGATTATATGGCTCCTCTGCATGCAGTTCAACGTCACTGTGGGGCACGGTCCTAGTTTAGGGAGAAGCATATTTTTAGAAGCTTTCAGGCAGCGTGACATGTTTGCTAATAAAGCTGACACAATTTCTCCCTTGCTTCTCAAATCTTAGGCCGGTAGGAGGTACAACAATTTTTTTTTCACTAGCATGTGGGATTATTGACTGTTCTTAAGTCCTAGAATGAAAATAAAGGCGCCGTAAATTTACACCCAAGATTAGCACAAGAATGACCTCCATTTCTTAAAACAGGTTTTGTTGTGGAATTGTTCACAATAAGTAATTCCAAATCTTGATCCTTTATTTGTGTTTGTGATGTATAATGCAATGAAGCTGGCCTTATTAGTAAAAGGGATTTGCTGATACTTTTTTTGGTCGATAAAGAAGCATCAGTAATTTTGTTCCTTAAACCTTAAAGCTGGGTGTTTAAAAAAAAATGCGTTAATTTAGAATTTCATTAAAGTTGAATGTTTTCAAAATTGCAAATGAAATTCTGCACTCAGTGAGTTAACTAATCTAAAGTTTTAGACGGCCGGGGACATTATTTGATTCATTAAACATGGCAGTGATGCTTTATTTAATCATAGACATAACCCTGGCAAACCATTAGAACAGATCTTTCCAAGTACATGTCTCAGGAAATACTTTGACCTTGTTTTTTTTTATTTGCAAAGATTAATGAATAATTAATTCATTCAACCTGGGCCTCCCTCAAAAATCTGATTATACACAAACCGCAGTATGGTTATATGCTTATTTTTTCCACATCCTTTCTGAACAATAGTTTAAAAGGTCATAACAACCATGTTAGTGCTTCATAATTTCAAATTACTTTGCATTTGAACATGGCAATGCTTTCTGAAGCTACAAATTCTTTAATAGGTCCAACAGTTAAGTACATCTAACAAACCCCATGCACCCATCCTGTCAACTACCACCCGAGCTATCTGTGACTGACAGTAGTTTCCACATTAACCTTCACAGAATGCCTAAAATTCTCAACTCCAAGGTACTGTTAAAGAAGAAGGGAAAAAAGTTCTAAAAGCATCTCCTAAATCATCATATTGTCCAAATCACCAAAATAATGTAATAGCTGAAGAATATTAGATCTTTGTCACCCCTATGTTCTGTGTGGTTCTCATTTAAAATAAAAGAATTGGAATAAGGAATTATGCATATTTCAGGTTAATATGATGAGCCACTTTTCCACTTATGGTCAGTTCTTCTGGCGTAAGTAGCCGCAGTTAAAGGAAGTTGTTCTCGCAGCACAGTAGCATTGTGGTTAGTGCAACGCTTTACAGTACAGAAGACCCGGGTTCAATTCCCACCGCTGCCTACAAAAAGTTTGTACGTTCTCCCTTGACTGCGTGAGTTTTCTCTGGGTGCTCAGGTTTCCTCCCACAGTCTGAAGACCTACCAGTTGATACCTTAAGTGGTCTTGTGATTAGGCCAGGATTGGGGCATTGCTGAGCGGCATGCCTTGAAGGGCCAGAAGGGTACTGTAGATCAATAAAATAAAAAATAAATTTTTAAAAATGCAAACTGCTGAAATGACTTCCTATCTGTTTTTCACTTCTGCATGACAGAAAACTTAATAACTCTTGCTCATCACTGACTTCACAGTTTGAGTAATCAGAGATCGGAATGCTAGCCCTGATTTAGGATTTGAATCTGTAAAAGCACATGTTAGGTGGTCTTCAACAGCCCTCAGCCTGGCCACCTCATTGCTGTGGAATGTTAATTCCTTAGAGGAAAACAAAGCAGAGCAGACCTGGCTTTGAAAGAGGTGTGAGTGTAATATAGAGCCGTATAAATATTTTTATAACCAAGAAACTAGCAAATTAATATGTGCTATGAATTGTATAGAATATACTAAAGCTAAATTAATACATGGATAAGTTAGGTGGATTAAACACAACAGTACAGAAGTTGGAAAAAGAAAATGCTGGATATATTCACTGGATCAGGGGCATCTATAGAGATAAGTACAGTGTCAACATTTCAGACCAGTGACCTTTTTGATATGATCTGGATCTGATGAAAGGTCCATCAATCTGAAATGCTAATTGTTTTTCTCTCCATCGATGCCACCTAACCTGACTAGCGCTACCAGCATGTTCTGTTTATTTCAGCTTTCCAGTACCTGCAGTACTTCTCCTGCAGAGCAGTAATTCCTGGATTAAATTTCCTGAGACAGCCGATCTCTTCACATTGGTGCTTGGAGAACAAGTTGTCCTTTCAAAGGAAATAAAGCAAGGCATCTGATGGATGATCTATGTTTCTGCATGGAAAGTACAGAGGATTAAAAAAAACAGATTGAGCATGGCAGTGAGAACATTGAAGCTGAATATCCTGGACACTCCAGGTTTATCAATGAAAGGATGGCACTTGGACAATAACTATTGTTCCAATTGTCCCAATCCATAAATGAAGAGGAGGTACTTGGTGCCTTTAAAATGGATAAATCCCCATAACTGTTTTAGATTTATTCCTGGCTGCTATGAGCAATGCGTAAGAGAAGATACTGCTGGGATTCTGGCTGAGATGTTTAATTCTGCTGTATACCAGATGACTGGAGGACAGCAAAAGTAGTCTCACTCTTCAGAAAAAGCAGCAGGGAAAAGCCTGATAACAATCAACCTTGAAGCTTAACATCAGTGGTTGGGAATTTACTGAAAAAGATTCTGAAGGAGGGGATTAATGATTGCATTGAAAGGCAGGGATTAATCAGAGACAATCAATATAGCTTTATCAAGCAGAGATCCTACGAGGAGGTAAGAATATATTGATGAGGGCAGGGCTGTAGATGACATTGACTTTAGTAAAACTTTTGACAAGTTCCCATATGGGAGATAGATGCAAAGGTTTAGGGCTCCTGCAATACAGGGCAAGTTGGTAAACTACATCCAAATTGGCTTGGCAATAGGAGAGGGGGTATAGTTGAGGTTTGTTGAATGCCTATGACTAGTGGTGTCCCACAAAGATAAGTACGAGAACCCTTGCAGTTTGTGATATTCTGTACGTGAATGACTTGAATGTGGATGCGGGAGGCAAGATCAGTAAGTTTGTGGACGACACACAGATTGGTGGAGATGTTGGCAGTATTCAGGATGGTTATCAGCTGCAGAGAGATAATAATGTATTGATGAAGAGGTGTAATAAAGGACAGGTGAAGTTCAAACAAATGTGAGCATTTTGGGAACACGAATAAGGCCAGGATGTGCACTGTGAATGTCAGGGTCTTGGGTCATATTCAAGAGCAGAGGGATGTTGAAGTAAAAATACATAGATCCCTGAAGCTGGCAACAGAAGTAAATAACGGTTAGGAAGACATATGGGATACTAGCCTTAATTAATTGAGGCAATTAATACAGAAATAGAGAGATTATGCTCTAACTTTCTAAAACCTTGGTCAGACCTCAACTGGAATACTGCCTGGCCTTCAAGGTATAGGAAGGATGTGATAGTGGTGGATATGATGCAGGGAAGATTTACTAGGATGCTGCCTGGGATGGAGCAGTGCAGTCATGAGAAGAGACTGGGAAAGCTAGGTCCTGGAACACAGGAAACAGAGTTGACTGCAGCAAACCTTTCTTCATATCTGAGGTAGATAAATCTAATGGACATAAATTTAAGACCATAAGACATAGGAGCAGAATTAGCATTTGGCCCATCGAGTCTGCTCCACTATTCTATCAAGGCCGATTTGTTATCCCTCTCAATCCCATTCTCCTCCCTTCTTCCCATACATTTTACTCCCTGACTAATCAAGAACCTATCAACCTCCACTTCAAATGTACCAATGACCTGGCCTCCACAACCATCTGCAGCAATGAACTCCACAGATTCGTCACCCCTTGTTTAAAGAAAATTCCTCTTCATTGCTGCTATAAAGGAACGTCCTCCTAAACTGAGGCTGTGTCCCCCGGCCCTAGACTCTCTCACTCGAGGAAGCGTCCTCTCCACATCCATTACCATTTAAGGTAAGGTTAAAAAATTAGACAGGATATGAGGAGAGCCTTTTTACCCAGAGAGTGGTGAGCATTTGGAATGCACTGCATGTGAGAATAATTGAATCTGGGTCATCGAAAGCATTTAAGTACTTAGATGAAGGCTTGAATTGCTTAGGCGTAATGAGCTGGGCAATGGATTAATGCAGAAGAATCCCCACTGGTTGGCATGGATGAGTTGGACTGAATGGCCTGTTTCCCTGCTGGATAAAACCTCTCCTTATTAGATCCTGTAGTTCAGAAAAAGAAAGGGTGAACATAGATTTATTCATAAGTTTGATTTTTAACCAATGTTTAATGAATAAATTGTCAGGTAGTTACTGAGGGCAGCCCATGACAGTCAAACTTTTTCTTTCAATATGGGCTATGAATCTCAATAGAGAGCTTAAAAAGGCGATATCTTTGACAATTTCATTTTTTATTTTACTTTTTAATGGGTGTTTCTGGCAGACCAATGTATCATTTAATTAAAATATATTCTTTTTGCTTCTTAATATTAAATCTAGGACACATTCTGAGGTGTATAATCAATGCAAGTCCTGAACTATAAATGGCCAGCATACATTACACCATACAATATCTAGAGTTAAAGCAGCAGTTTTCTGAGTTATGTAATGCATGTATCTACGGTAATTATTATATACTGCCGTTTGAATAAATCTTTCTTGGAGCTGGACTTTCTGCAGTGTGCTTTATAGCATTCATTCAGAATCAGAATCAGGTTTAATATAACTGACATATGTTGTGAAATTTCTTGTTTTATAGCAGCATTACAGTGCAAATTACAGTAAGAAATATACTGTGTATATAAATAAGTAGTGCAAAAAAAGCAAAAATTAATGAGCTAGTGTTCATGGGTTGGTTTATTATCAATCCAGAAATCTTAATGTGGAGGGGAAGAAGCTTAAATGTTGATTATATGTCTTCAGGCTTATGTACCTCCTCCCTGATGGTAGAATTTAGAAGTCATGTCATGAGTGATGGGGGTCCTTGATGATTAACACCACCTTTTTGAAGCATTGCCTTTTGAAAATATCCTCAGTGCTGGGGAGGCTAATGCCATGATGGAGCAGGCTGAGTTTACAACTCTGCAGCTCTTTCTGATCCTGTGCAGTGGCCCTTCCATACTATACAGTGATGCAACCAGTTAGAATGCTCTCCATGGTACATCTGTAGAAATTTGCTATAGAGTCAAACTCCTAATGGAATATAGACAATAAAGGCAATGTCATGCCTGCTTTGTAATTGTATTAATATGTTGGGCCCAGGATAGATCCTCAGAAATGACAACACTCAGGAACTTGAAACTGCTCACACTTTCTCATCCCTTGATGATGACTGTTGCATGTTCTGTCTACTTCCCCTTCCTAAAGTTCACAATCAATTCCTTGGTCTTCCTAATATTGAGTGCACGGCTGTTGTGGTAGCACCACTCAACCAGCTGATCTATCTTACTCATGTATGCTTCCTCGTCAGCATCTGGAATCCTGCCAACAATAGTTGTGTCCATCAGCAAACTTATAGATGTTGTTTGAGTTGTGTCTAACCACACAGAGGTGAGTGTAGAGTAGAGCAGTGGGCTAGTGTTGATTGTCAGCAAGAAGGAGGCGTTTTTTCCAATCCGCTCACCTGATGGGGAGTCAAAGTTCCAGTTGCAGATGGAGATACAGAGGCCCAGAATTTGAAGTGTTGATTAGTAGTGATGGTATCAGGGTGTTGGACCTACATCAGCCTGACATAGGTATTCCTGTTGACCAGGTGGTCCATGACCTGGTGGTGAGTCAGTGAGATTGCATCCGCTGTAGACCTATCGTGGTGATAGGCAAATTGCAGCGGATTTCTTGACGCCAACCTACTACACCCTATACTGTGCCTACTCTCTTGTTTATTATTTATTATTATTTATTGTAGTGCCTCCACTGTTTTGTGCACTTTATGCAGTCCTGGATAGGTCTGTAGTCTGGTGTACTTTTTGTGTTTTTTCTTACGTAGTTCAGTGTAGTTTTTGTATTGTTTCATGTAGCACCATGGTCCTAGAAAACATTGTCTCATTTTTACTATGTTCTGTACCAGCAGTTATGGTTGAAATGACAATGAAAAGTGACTTGGCTTGACTTATTCTGAAAGAAGAAAAATTAAAAATTGGTGAATAATTTCTTCCCAGAATTGGTCAATGTAATTATTTTTTGTCTACATTTTATTAGATAAATCACAACTATTTAAATTGAACAATCAAGACTAGAGATGCACAGCGCGTCTAACCCAAAGGTCCGGAAGTATTTATCTCTGTGTGTAGAAATCTAGAAATCTGCATGCGGAGTGTGTAATATATTTTTACTCAAATGGTGAGTGAAAATAATGAGCAATGGCCTTCAGAGGTTTATTACCTTGTAGGGAAGGGCTAAACCTCTGCTCAGCTCCTCCCTATGACAGTAGAACGGAAATTATTGTCACGTTGAAGGTGCTGTGCCTCCTCCTTGTCGGTGGTTTTATTCTTGTTGTTATTTTCGTCCTTCGCACAATCTGTCTTGAACTGGGTCACTTGCAGCACTTCTCGCCAATGTTATAGGTCTTCTGCTGACTACACCTGGAGGATAATTGCAAGGTAAAACTGCTAGCTCATTTAATACAACACTGGTAAAGTGGCAACAGTGTCAGAAGCATCAGTCTTGTTGGACCATCAGCTTCCCTTTTTTTTAACTCTTTAAGTAACCATAAGATATAGGAGCAGAATTAGACCATTTGGCCTTTTGAGTCTGCTCCACCATTTCGTCACATCTGATCCATTTTTCCTCTCAGCTCCAATCTCCTGCCATCCTATTTCTAAATGGAAATTAAATCCATGAACACAGCCTCTCTACTTTTCTATTTCTGTTTTTTTGCACTACTTATTTTAACTATTTAATACTTAATGTAACTCAGTTTTTTGTCTAAATTTATTTATCATGTATTTCACTGTACTGCTGCCGTAAAGTTAACAAATTTCACATTTGCCAGTGATAGTAAACCTGATTCTTATTCTGCCTTCTCCACATATCCTTTCATGCCCTGACTAATCAAGAATCTGTCAACCTCTGCCTTAAAATATATCCAATGGCTTGCCCTCCACAGCCGCCTGTGGCCATGAATTCCATAGATTCTGGCTAAAGAAATTCCTCCTCATCTCCATTCTAAGGAGGAGGAGAAGATGGCAGCGCGACGGCAGCACGCGCGGCCACTTCGGTGGTGAAGTCTGTTATCTGTCAAGTAGGGGACCGTGCACAATCTTGATTTGATGGAGACAGACGTGAGCGTGCAGAGGTACATCTGGAAAACTTCTGAAATGCCCGCTTCACTGCCGCTGCTATTGTGTGGTAACCAGAATCTCCGGAGCAGAAGGGCCCCAAATCCTCGGCTTTGCGTTTTTCAGCGGCCAGGGCAAGGTCAAAGGCACTCGGCAGAGGATGGTGCTCAGGAGGCTGTATCGGAGAGGCTGGTCAGAAACTCGAAGTTTTCGGATGGATGGGCTCATTGTCGGCTGTGGTCGGCTGCTTCCAAGGCATCGGCAAGTTGACGGTGCCTGGAGGTTTATGGCAGGGAGTTTCTCCCTTTTGCCGCCTGCTATCGGGGGCTCGGGAGTCGATCGACTCGGGGACTTTTGAGATTTTATTTACCGTGCGCATGGTTTATTCTTCATCAAATTATGGTATTGCTTTGCACTGCTGTAACTATATGTTATAATTATGTGGTTCTGTCAGTGTTAGCCTTTGGTTTGTACTGTTTTTTGTGATATCACTCCGGAGAAACGTTGTGTCATTTCTTAATGCATGTATGCATTTCTAAATGACAATAAAAGAGGACTGTGTGTTCTCATAATCTAATCTAAAAGGACACCCCTTTATTCTGAGGCTGTGTTCTCTGGTCTTGGACTCCTTCACCATGGGAAACTTCCTCTTGACATCAACTTTATTGGGGCCTTTCAACATTCGATAGGTTTCAATGAGGTCACCCCTCATTCTTTTGAATTCCAGTGGGTAGAGGCCCAGAGGCATGAAATGCTCCTCATAGGGCAAGCCTTTCAATCCCCAAGCAGATTTTGTGAATCTCCTTTAGGCCTCGCTGGCAATGCTGCCATTTATTGCCCATTACTAATTGTCTCAGAACTGAGATAGTTAAGAGCCAACCATAGCACTGGGCCTGGGGTCATTTAAAGGCCAAACCAGGGCTAGGAAAACAATTCTTTCCCATTTGGGCATTAGTAAGCCATATGGGTTTTTCCATCAGTCTGGTAATTTCATGGTTACCATATCTGACATGGCTTTAATTCCAAATTTATTTAATTACTTGGATTTAAATTCCCCAGCTGTTGTGGTGGGATTCAAATTCATGTTTCTAGATCAATGATCCAGAACTCCGGCTGCTAGACTATCAATTTAACCTCTCTGTTACCCTACCTTTGAAAATGGTCGGAAGTCATTTGTAAGTAACCAATCTGACTGAATCTAGATGGCTGTCATTTGTCACATATTCTGCAGTTTTGCTCTCAGCTGCCTTCTGCAAACGTGTCTCACATATTTCTTTTAATAATTGTTAGGAAATAAATTTGTATCAACGGTGCAAAATGTACCGCCACATTTGGATAAAAGTCATACCCGTAGCATTTTGGCCTCATGCTCAAATTTTGCTTCTGGATCTGTTCCGGGCAGCTTTTCAGAGCTACTCTATGCTCCAGTTGTATTTACACAGACTGCTCATTTTATTTCAAGGGTTTGGTAAAGTTCCAAGGCTGCTACCCTAGTGAGTCTAAAATCCAAAGAAACCTGGAGCTGATTCCTGGCACCAGGAATGGAGTTCTTTGCAATGATATATATTCATTAAGGCAAGAGGGCAGATTCCCAAAGCCACTCTAAAACCAGTCACAGTTTTAATGCATTCTTTAAAAAACTGGCTTTTGAACAAATCCTTTTAAGTAATCATTGTAAACAAAATCTGTTTGCCTAAAGAAAGCCTACCAGCAGTCATTTGGTATCTGAACTACATGTGCTAATGAACCAAAAGCTGTTAATGTGGTTTCTTCAGTTAAATTGATTCATGAATTTTGAAGAGAACATTATGTAATGAATTTACTCTGAATAGAAAGCAATTAGAGGGACATACAATTCTGCTTAACCCCAAAGACACCCTAGTGCCACAAATTAAGTACGTTTTGAAAACAGATTCATAAAAACTGAAATAGATTTGCTGTCTTGTGACCTCTACTAATCCTTGTAAATTAATGAACAAAAAAGTTAATTCCTACGATGACCCTGTTCTAATAACACATGGATTATACTGAGTTATAGCACATTTAGGGTCATAATATTAATCAGATTGTTCCAATAAAGTTATTACGTTTTCTGATGGACAGGAGCTACTTGGATCTCGGGTCTAAATACTGTACTGTTTGAAATATCTACTCGAGCATTATTCAAGTTTCTGCAGTAAATGTACAATCTATCACTTAGCCTTTAATGAAACACAACTCATACCAACTGTGATGTACTGTGTAGTAAGTAATAGCATTGTTCCATGCCGTAAAGTTAGTAACTGTTGAAGTGTAATAAAGTACTGACATATTATATCAATACTGTATTAAGAGAATTTGAACTGAATGTGCAGTGTAAATGCAAAAGAAATTGAAAGAAAATGTAACACATAAAATAGACTATTATTTTAAAGTCATTTACATAGGATTACGTAGAACTTAGAGCACAGAAACAGCTCATTCAGCCTCCCTCATCTCCCACTCAGTGAGCCTGTTCTACTGAAGTGAATAAATCTGAAATGGGAACTCTGTTTCTCCCTCCACAGGTACCGCCTGAGCTGCTGAGTGTTTCTGGCATTCCTACTTCTATTTCAAATTTTATTTTAAACATCTGCAGATTTTATTTTGCTTTTAAAATATGGTATCAGCAGTTGGCCTGTCCTCTGGCATTATGCCTGTAGCAGGAAAGGACTGAAAAAGCTATTTCTTCACCTAATTTTCTCAGGAGACTGTGAAACATTTCATTTGGGCTTGATAATTTACCTATTTTCGAAACTGTTTAACTTTCATCATTTCATTCTTTCTGTTTATTGCAACTAATATTTTACAGTAATCCTTCTTAATTGCAATGTCTACACCGTCCCCTCCTTCTCCAAAGACAGATGTGAAGTATATTTGAAGAACTGTGCCTGTGTTTTTCATACACAGGTTAACATTTTGGTTTCTAAAAGACTATTCTTAGTTGTTCCCTTGCTTCTTATGTATTCATAAAGAACATTTCCATTCCTTGAGCTTACCACCATAAGACCATAAGACATAGAAGCAGAATTGGGCCATTCAGCCCATCAAGTCTACTCCACCATTCAATCATGGCCTATCCCAGATCCCACTCAACCCCATACACTTGCTTTCTCGCCATATCCTTTGATGCCCTGACCAATCAGGAGACAATCAACTTCCGCCTTAAAAACATGCCGGGTAGGTTTATTGATCATTGTAAATTGTCCAATGATTAGGTTTGGTTAATCGGATTTGTCAGGGGCTGCTAGGCAGCATGGCTCAAAGGTCTGGATGCACTGACTCCAAGCTGTATTGCGAAATAAATAAATAATAAACGTACCTTCATATGTTATCGAGCATTCTCTTTGCATCCTTAATTTCTTTTTCAAATGCCATTCTTTTCTCGGTTTCTCCTGGTATTGGATCCTCACATGTAGCAAGGACATTGTACCTGTTGGATGGAACCAGTCTGCTGAACTTCCCTCTCAGCCTTTCCTGAAACCAAGGAGCTCCTCGCGGCTATTCACAGCATCAGTTTCACGAACCTGTGTTTTCATCTGAATCAAACAGTTAAGAAATCTTCTCTTTTCCTTCGTGTTGCAGCATCAAAAGCCAAGCTCTGGGTTAATATCTATGAATCAGTGAGATTCTCACAGGTGTCCTACACTTGTGAGAATTAAACATCTCGCTGCATACCACACAGCTGGCATGTTGTTTGTTCTGGTCATTTTTTTTAATATATTTGTTTGTTGATAGATAATTAACATCAGGCTACATAACTATGTTGGGAAAAATACTTTCCAGTCATCGATTTACTCACATTCAGAGTTCCTGCTCAAGTGCTCACAAAGAAAACACTTCTTTTCTGTTTTAGTTTGCTGAGTTTTCACTGGCTGCTCTGGTGTAACTGCTGATTCATGCTGCTGTTTTGCACATTCCAATTTCTCTTAGTCCTTCTCTAGTCACCATTTCTGTGTCATGTAGATTGTGGTGTCACATGGCGATTACTTTTCTATGGGTTTGCTGCAGCAGGGAAGCTTGTTTTAAATTGCACACAGGTGACTTTCCTAAATCATTCCATGCTATTTCAATTCCTGGAATATTAAAGAAAAAGTATTACCAGAGCTAATTCTAAGTTTCCCCTCCCTAATCTTATATTATTGCCAAATGTACAGTGGCTACACTTCAAAGCTATATAATCAGCTGCGAAAAGATTTGATACATCCCAAGATCATGAAGCCCATTGTATAAATGCAAATTTCATCTTTTTTTGTCCTCTCTCTCCCTCACACTTATTTCGTTTTCTCTCTGCCTCTCTGTTTATAGTTGATGAGGGATTTTAGCCTTACATATACTGATTGCTATATTTGCATATAGTTAAATTTGCCCTGCTGCATGACCCATTATCATCACAGATTCATGCAGGAATGTTATTTAATTGTGGCAATTCAAAATGTTTGAAGTTAGTGTGATTAAGTACTTTATAAATTATAATCCTCTCCTTATCAAATTCTTTCATAACAAAATTTATATTATATCTCCTCTGGCTTTATTAATGCTAATTAAGAACATAAATGATAATACAAGAAATATTAATAAAGTTTTTTATTTACATGAACTAAGTATGGCACAGGTTAAGATCTTAACTAACATGCTTTCATGAAAAAAAGCGTTCATTTTGTAACTGAACTATGCCTATATATACATATAATTTGATTAATCAACAATATCACACCTGACAGATTATTGTGTGTTGCCAAGTACTAGGCCATTCACCTCATGTATTTCAGACAAGACTCTTCTCGTACTTCTTTATTAACCTAATTAGTACGGCAGTCTGTTCCTCTTCCTTATCAAGCTTTCCTTTAAATGCATTTATGCAGTTTGCCTCAACTACTTGACACCACATATGAATGAAGAAGTTTCTCCTGAATATTCTGCTGCGTACATAATGCCGATCCCATACATATATAACCAATAGTTTTCGACATATCATATCCCTCCATAATATTAAGTTTATTACCTACAACACCTATGCCTTTACAAATATGTAACTAGGGACATCAAAGTCACACATTTGTTTTGTGTGGACATCTAGTTTTCTGCATTCATTTGTACTTTGCTCGCCAAAGGGAACAAACACGACAATACATCAAAAGAAATGTTGACCATGGAGCAATGTAGAATATCAGAAATTGTGATTAGGAAGAAGTGTGTCCAGTTTATTTGATGTACAGTGCCAGGTTCTGTGACCTTAGAAGGAGCCAGGCTCTGCCCTGTGCACCTTTTAAATGCAAAGTAAAATTGATGTTACAAAAGAAGGCAACAAGTTCTAATTTGTGATATTTCCCTACAAAGGACAAGTGACCCTTTTGGCACTTTGCTGCACCATTCTGCTGTCACGTGGTTTTATACCACACGGAATTGCAACCCCTGATACCCACTGTCCCTGAACTTGGCATTGCATCATGTTTCTGAATCCATTGGTACAATTTGCCAAGGCTTGCATATGTCATTGCCATCCTCGCAATTAAATATTATGCAAAATGGTGGCTTGTACTGTAAAACTGGCATAGGATGACACATATATTTAGAAGGTGAATTGTCTTGTCACGATCCTTCTGTCCTTTGACAAATATAGACACATGATTGCAGTGTGGTTGCAAATATTTCCAGATTTAATTACGAATATTCATTAGATCATTAAACTTCAGCATCACAATTTTTTTTACTTTTGTTGATGGTGTTGATATTCTCCATATTAATGCAACAGTAAATTCAGTGACAACATGTGACTGCTGATAATTAGTCATAACACAAATGGAAATTATCAGGGCAGAATTTCTGGATTCGAATTGAAGATGGAAATTCTGTCCTTACAGTCAGCTGATCCCAAAACCCCAACATTCCTCATGAATGAAATGGGGAAATGCACTCTGAAAAATGGGAAATTTATAATGGGAACAAAGAAATGGTAGATATTTAAATACATACTTCAATTCTGTCTTTGCATAGGGGAATGCAAATAAGCTCCCAGATATGTTATAGGGATGTGTTATAAGGAGAAAAATGTTAGAGAAAAGAATGAAATGAAATAAGTATTTGTAAGAAAGTTATATGTGGGGAAACTTGAGATTAGGGTAAATCCCCAGGGCACAATAATCTGCTTCTCCGAATACATAGGAAACAGTGAATGCATTTAGAAACATAGAAAACCTACAGCACAATATAGGCCCTTCGGCCCACAATGCTGTGCTGAACATGTACTTACTTTAGAAATTACCTAAGGTTACCCATAGTCCTGTCTGTTTCAAAGCTCCATGTACCTATCCAGGAGTCTCTTAAAAGACCCTATTGTATCTGCCATCACCACCATCGCCGGCAGCCCATTCCACGCACTCACCACTCTCTGCGTAAAAAACATACCCCTGACATCTCCTCTGTACCTGCTTCCAAGCACCTTAAAACTGTGCCTTTTCATGTTAGCCATTTCAGCCCTGGGAAAAAGCCTCTGACTATCCACACGATCAATTCCTCTCATCATCTTATACACCTCTATCAGGTCACCTCCAATCCTCCATCACATCAAGGAGAAAAGGCTGAGTTTACTCAACCTATTCTCACAAGGCATGCTCCCCAATCCAGGAAACATCCTTGTAAATCTCCTCTGCACCCTTTCTATAGTTTCCACATCCTTCCTGTAGTGAGGTGAACAGAACAGAGCACAGTACTCCAAATGGGGTCGGACCAGGGTCCTATATAGTTGTAACATTAACTCTCAGCTCTTAAACTCAATCCCACGGTAAATGTAGGCCAATTCACTCTATGCCTTCTTAACCATACAGTCAACCTGCGCAGCAGCTTTGAGTGTCCTATGGACTCGTACCCCAAGATCCCTCTGATCCTCTACACTGCCAAGAGTCTTACCATTAATAGTATATTCTTCCATCATATTTGACCTACCAAAATGAACCACCTCACAATTATCTGGTTTGAACTCCATCTGCCACTTCTCAGCCCAGTTTTGCATCCTATTGATGTCCTGCTGTAACCTCTGACAGCTCTCCACACTATCCACAACACCCCCAACCTTTGTACCATCGGCAGATTTACTAACCTGTCCCTCCACTTCCTCATCCAGGTCATTTATAAACACCAGGAGGAGAAGGGGTCCTAGGCAGGTCCCTGAGGCACACCACTGGTCACCATCCTCCATGCAGAATATGACCCATCTACAGCCACTCTTTGCCTTCTGTGAGCAAGCCAATTCTGGATCCACAAAGCAAATGTCCCCTTGGATCCCATGCCTCCTTACTTTCTCAATAAGCTTTGCATGGGGTACCTTATCAAATGCCTTGCTGAAATCCATATACATTACATCTACTACTCTACCTTCATCAGTGGATTTAGTCACATCCTCAAAAATTTCAATCAGGCTTGTAAGGCATGACCTGCCTTTGACAAAGCCATGCTGACTATTCCTAATCATATTATGCCTCTCCAAATGTTCATAAATCCTGCCTCTCCGGATCTTTTCCATCAATTTACCAACCAGTGAAGTAAGGCTCACTGGTCTATAATTTCCGGGGCTATCTCTACTCCCTGTCTTGAATAAGGGAACAATATCTGCAACCCTCCAATCCTCCGGAACCTCTCCCGTCCCAGTTGATGATGCAATGATAATTGCCAGAGGCTCAGCAATCTCCTCCCTCGCCTCCCACAGTAGCCTGGGGTACATCTCGTCTGGTCCCAGTGACTTATCCAACTTGATGCTTTCCAAAAGCTCCAGCACATCCTGTTTATTAATGTCTATATGCTCAAGTATTTCAATCCACTGTATGTCATCCCTACAATCGCCAAGATCCTTTTCCGTAGTGAATACTGAAGTAAAGTATTCATTAAGTACCTCCGCTATCTCCTCTGGTTCCATACACACTTTTCCACTGTCACACTTGATTGGTCCTATTCTCTCATGTCTTATCCTCTTGCTCTTTACATAATTGTAGAATGCCTTGGGGCTTTCCTTAATCCTGCCTGCCAAGGCCTTCTTATGGCCACTTCTGGCTCTTCTAATTTCATTCTTAAACTCCTTCCTGCTGGCTTTATAATCTTCTAGATCTCTATCATTACCTAGTTTTTTGAACCTTTCGTAAGCTGTTCTTTTCTTCTTGACTAGATTTTCAAACGCCTTTGTACACCACGGTTCCTGAACCCTATCATCCTTTCCCTGTCTCATTGGAGTGTACCTATGCAGAATGCTTAGCAAATATCCCTTGAACATTTGCCATATTTCTGTTGTACATTTCTCAGAGAACATCTGTTGCCAATTTATGCTTCCAAGTTCTTGCCTGATAGCTTCATATTTCCGCTTACTCCAATTAAATGCTTTCCTAACTTGTCTGTTCCTATCCTTCTCCAATGCTGTGGTAAAGGAGATAGAATTGTGATCACTATCTCCAGAATGACCTGACACCTGACCAGGTTCATTTCCAATACCATGTCAAGTACAGCCTCTCCTCTTGTAAGCTTATCTACATATTGTGACAGGAAAATTTTCCAACACTCCTAACAAACTCCACCCCATCTAAACCCCTTGCTCTAGGGAGATGCCAATCAATATTTGGGAAATTAAAATCTCCCACCGTAACAAACCTGTTATCATTACACCTTTCCAGAATCTGTCTCCGTATCTGCTCCTCGATGTCCCTGTTACTATTGGGTGGTCATTCAAAAACACCCAGCCGAGTTATTAACCCCTTCCTATTCCTAACTTCCACCCACAGAGACTCAGTAGACAATCCCTCCATGACTTCCTCCTTTTCTGCAGCCAGGACACTACCCTTGATCAACAGTGCCATGCCCCCACCTCTTTTACCTCCCTCTTGTCCTTTCTGAAACATCTAAAGCTTGGCACTCCATGTAACCATTCCTGCCCCTGAGCCATCCAAGTCTCTGTAATGGCCACAACATCATAGCTCCAAGTACTGAACCACGCTCTAAGCTCATCTGCTTTGTTCATGATACTCCTTGCAGTAAAATAGACACATCTCAAACCATCGGTCTGAGCACATCCCTTCTCTATCACCTGCCTATCCTCCCTCTCGCACTGTCTACAAACTTTCTCTATTTGTGAGCCAACCGCCCCTTCCTCTGTCTCTTCAGTTTGGTTCCCACCCCCCAGCAATTCTAGTTTAAACTCTCCCCAACAGCCTTAGCAAGCTTCCCTGCCAGGATATTGGTCCACCTTGGATTGAAGTGCAACATGTCCTTTTTGTACAGGTCACGCCTGCCCAGAAGAGGTCCCAATGATCCAGAAATCTGAATGCCTGCCCCCTGCTCCAATCCCTCAGCCACGCACTTATCCTCCATCTCACTCTATTCTGTACTCACTGTCGCATGGCACAGGCAGTAAACCCGAGATTACCATCTTTGAGGTCCTGCTTCTCAACTTCCTTCCTAACTCCCTGTAGTCTGTTTTCAGGACCTCCTCTCTTTTCCTACCTATGTCGTTGGTACCAATATGTACCATGTATTCGGGCTGTTCACCTTCCCACTTCAGGATTTAGTGGACACAATCAGAAACATCCTGGACCTTGACACCTGGGAGGCAAACTACCAACCATGTTTCTTTCGTATGTCCACAGAATCATCTTTCTGACCCCCTAACTGTGGAGTCCCCTATTACTGCTGCCATCCTCTTCTTTTCCCTACCCTTCTGAGCCACAGGGCCAGACTCTGTGCCAAAGGCACGGCCACTGTTGCTTCTCCCAGGTAGTTCTCTCCCTGCCCCCCCCCCAACAATACTCAAACAGGAGAACTTATTGTCAAGGGGTACAGTCACAGGGGTACTCTCTAGTATCTGACTCTTGCCTTTCCCTCTCCTGACTGTTACCCACTTGTTTGTTTCTCGAGGCCCTGGTGTGACTACTTGCCTGTAGCTCCTCTCTATCACCTCCTCACTTTCCCTGAACAGACAAAGATATATTTGTGAACATTTTACAATATTCTTTAGACTCTGGAGCAGTTCTGGTGGATTGGAGAGTGGCTAGTGTAACCCTACTATTGAAACTGACGTTGGAGAAAAAAAGAATTAGAAACTGGCTAGCCTGACTTTGGTGATAGGGAAAATGCTGGAGTCCATTGTTAAAGCTGTAATTGCTTGGAGGTGAGTGACAGGATCAGTAAAAAAAAGTCAATGTGTATTTGTTAAAGGAAATCATGCTTGAATTTATGGGAATTCTTTTGGTAGATGAGGAAGAAGCAGTGGAAGTAATGTATTTGAACTTTCAGAAAGCTTTTGATAAGGTCCCACAAAGAGATTATCGTACAAAGCTCAAGGGGCTAAGGTGCTGTTATGAACAGAAGAGTAGTTGGCTGATTGGAAACCAAGAGCAGGATCCTACAGATGGGCATGGTTGAGAGCACCCTGACTGGCTGCATCACTGTCTGGTATGAGAACTGTACCTTCCCTCAATCGCAGGACTGCAGGGAGTGGTGCGGACAGCCCAGCGCATCTGTAGATGTGAACTTCTCAATATTCAGGACATTTACAAAGACAGGTGTGTAAAAAGAGCCCAAAGGATCATTGGGGACCTGAGTCACCCCAACCATAAACTGTTCCAGCTGCTACCATCCAGGAAACAGTACCGCAGCATAAAAGCCAGGACCAACAGGCTTCGGGACAGCTTCTTCCACCAGGCCATCAGATTGATTAATTCATGCTGACACAACTGTATTTCTGTGTTATATTGACTGTCCTGTTGTACATAATGCTTATTATAAATTCCCATAATTGCACATTGCACATTTGAACGGAGACATAAGGTAAAGATTTTTACTCCTCGTGTATATGAAGGATGTAAGTAATGAAGTCAATTCAATGCAGCTACAAAGAAGGCATGAGAGCAGCGCTACTTTGGAGTTTGTGGAGCTTTGGCATGTCAGCAAAGACACTTGCAAATTTCTTCAGATGTACCAAGGAGAGCATTCTAACTGGCTGCATCACCATCTGGTGTGGAGAGACCAACGCACAGAATTGAAATAAGCTGCAGAAAGTTGTAAAATCAGCCAGTTCTATAATGGGCATAATGGCCTCCCCAACATTCAGGACATCTTCAAGGAGCAATGCCTCAAAAAGGCAACATCCATTATTAAGGACCCCCATCGCCCAGGACATGCTCTCTTCTCATTGCTACCATCAAGGAGGAGGTACAGGAGCCTGAAAGCACCAACTCAGTGATTCAGAAACAGCTTCTTCCCCTCTGCCATCAGATTTCTGAACGGACATTGAATTCATGACTCACTACTTTGTTTTTTTTCTCTTCTTGTGCTACTTATTTAACTTTTAAAATATATATACACACTGTAATTTACAGTTTTAATTATGTATTGCAATGTACTGCTGACACATAACAACAACATTCACAACATATGCCAGTGATATTAAACCTGATTCTCATACTGATTTGAACAAGTTGAGAGAGTGGACAGGTGCATGGCAAATGTGGTATAAATGTGAGAACATCCACTTTGATGGGAATAACAGGAATGTAAGCTATTATCTGAATTATAGTAAAATGGGGAAAGTTCGGCATGACCCTGCAACCTGTGTGCTAAAAGCGTGCATGCAGGTGCAGCTAGTGATACGAATAGGCAATTGGTAGCTGTGTTTCAGTCAAAGTCAATATCAAAGTGCATATACTGTATATCATGAGATGCATTTTCTTGCAGCCATCCACAGGAAAAATAAACAAATAAAACAGTTATGAAAAAATCATACATGGAAAAGACTGACAAACAACCAATGTGCAAATAATAAAAAAGGTAAATAAATCATGCTGAGAGAATGAGTTGTAAAGTACTTGAAAATGAGTCCATAGGCTTCGAGTCAGTTCAGTGTTGAGGTGAGTGAAGTTATGCACACAGGTTCAGGCGCCTTATGGGGGTAACTAATAACTGTTCCTGAGCCTGGTGGTGTGTAACCCGTAGCTCCTGTACCTCCTGCCCGATTGTAGGATAGTAGTAGTGAGAAGAGAGCATGGATGACAGGGGTCTTTGATATTGGATGCTGCTTTCTTGTAGCAGCTTATAAATGTGCTCAGTGATGGGGAGTGTTTTTGCCTGAGATGGTCTGGGCAGTGTATCCATATCTACCTATTATCTATCTCTCCATCTCTCCCTGTCGCGCCCTGTCTCCCTTGTGCACTGGGCATTCACTGTTTATACATTATATGCTTGCACATAGAATCCAAGTGATGATGTTGGGTGACAGAACAGGGAATCACGAGCTGCTTGTTATTTATCTGCATCTCCCCTGTGTGAGCTGATGGGGAACTGCACAAGGATACTGACAGGATGTGAAACAAAAAGGATGGTTCATATTCACGATTATAATCCTTTGGTCAGAGGGGTACACTGGAGACAGGAAAGTTCTTTTATAAGTCTCACCAATGCAAACAGTGAAGGACACTTAGTAAAGGTTAAAAGTACATGTGTCCTACCAAAGAAAAGGCATCTGATGGATTTTGTAACCTGTAAACATCCTTTAAAACGCTGAAACGAGGAGCAAAAACAAAGTGTGAAGACTTCTTCAGTCTGACAAATGATATTGGAAGATCAATTAACGTTAGGTATTCACTTTACGTTAAGAAGTCCAAAGAGGAGGAAAGAAGGCAAAGCACTTTTGTTCAGTTTCTAATCATGATCCACACTTCCTGTAACCTCCCAATGCAATTGCAGTCCTCATTTTCCCTCTTTTTTTTTAATCACCTTAGGCCTCTTGCTCTGCTCTGTCAAATCTCTTTGCAAAGCACTAGAGTAACAGACCAAGTATTTTCTGAAAGGACTTGTGAGTCAGAGACAAGATGATAACACCAACAGAACTGTGTATAAGTCTGAGGCACATATATTTAGCTAGGGTGTCTAAGACTTTTGCACAGTACTGCATTCGTCAATGTGGAGTGGAGAGCAAGTTTGTAAATCTGGTGGGAGCAAAGGATATTGGGAATGGTGAGGGTGGAGTGCCACAGTACACACACAGCCCTGAGACTCCAGGCAAGGTCATTTGATTCCAAACAATTGATTTATTGATCATTACAGAATGTCTCTCTGGTGCTTCTCACTCTCTCACCTCTCTCTCCCCCTTTTCCCAACCATGATTCCCCTCTTCCCACTCTCAGTCCACAATAGACACCCATATCAGAATCAGGTTTGTCATCACTCACATATATCATGAAATTTGTTTTTTTTTTGCGGCACTTTACAGTGCAATACATAAAATTACTAAAGTACTGTGCAGAAATCTTAGGCACCCTAGCTATATATATGTGTGCCAAAGACTTTTGCACAGTACTGTTCTTCCTCTAGTGAATGTGACTTCAGACTTTCACTGTGAATCTTTCTTCATATTGCGTCTGTCACCTGCAGACCTTTTTTCTCTGACAAGCACATTCGGACCTTAGACGTGTTCCCGATTTCCATTCCAGTCTTGGTTCCATTCCTGTCCATTGGCGGCATGGGTCCGGAGGTTATAAGTGCAGTAACCACTTGAGGACTGAGTTACTGATATAGATAGATAGACAGACATACTTTATTGATCCTGTGGGAAATTGCGTTTCGTTACAGTTGCACCAACCAAGAATAGAGTATAAACATAGCAACATAAGACCACAAATAATTAAATAATAATATGTAAATTATGCTAGATGGAAATAAGTCCAGGACCAGCCTATTGGCTCAGGGTGTCTGACCCTCCAAGGGAGGTGTTGTGAAGTTTGATGACCACAGGCAGGAATGACTTCCTGTGACGCTCAGTGTTTCATCTTGGCTGCATATAGACTGTGATACGGAGGTAAAAGTATGCTTTGGATGACTGCAAGCCTTTGTCATTTTTGGTTCCTTTAATGATTCAAGCCAATGCAGCCCAGACAAAGATTCTTCATTTAGTCAGCAATGTCACTTTGGTGATTCACAAGATTTCTTTAGAATGTTACCTCATGCAAATAACTGACACATTAGGCAAAATAACACTGAACCTTTGCCGCAGAAAATGCTCTATATGACAGTCTTTATACTTCCCACAAAATTCCTCCCATACTTTCCCATCTGCAGAATTGCTGGTCATCATTATCCCAGTCTGTAAATTACTTAAGGCTATGCTGCTCAGAATTCCACTGAGGAATGAACGAAATTTCAAGACTCCTTCCCTTCTACAACTAAAGTTTAGTAAATTCCTTATGGGTGCCCTGCAACTTTGGAAGGTGTGATAGAAATGCATGTTATTTGTTCTTTATTATATGTTTTCTTCTTACTTTTTGTGGTTGTAATTGCTTGTCTGACATAGCTTTCCATGGCTGTCTAAGATCATTTCTTCACTGTTTTACTGCCAATTACAGTCTTGGGAACAGTGCCTAGAACATTTGCATTGTTGACCTTTATTTCCACTCTTGATTTGCTTAGCCACATAATTTTAAGAAAAGGGTCAACCAAAGCATTAATCGCTATGCAAATGTCAGTAAACCTCTATATTTCTGGTATGTCGGAATGGCGCATTTTTAATTGTTCCTAGTTACACAGACTTAGTCCTAGTTTGGCAAAGATTTTATATTTCACAGTTGAGTTGCTGGTGAACGCAGCAGGCCAGGCAGCATCTCTAGGAGGAGGTACAGTCGACGTTTCAGGCCGAGACCCTTCGTCCTGACTATGAAGTCTCCAGTCCTGACGAAGGGTCTCGGCCTGAAACGTCGACTGTACCTCCTCCTAGAGATGCTGCCTGGCCTGCTGCATTCACTAGCAACTTTGATGTGTGTTGCTTGAATTTCCAGCATCTGCAGAATTCCTCGTGTTTGCGTTTTTAATATCACAGTTGGTTCTTTTTTAAATGATAGAAAGTCAAAGCTACCCTCATTCTTCATGGCAAAAATTTCCCTGGGAGTCAAGAATATGGAACCCTATGTAAAAACAAAGAGAATAACAAAGTATGAGGAATAAATAATGAATCTGGTGCTTCTCTGCAAAAGCATAGGCCAGTGCATATGGCAAACCAACTGCATGTTAAGGGTTGTAATGAAGCTGGGCAAAAGTTGAAACACAGGCCTGCAATTTTCCCTTTCTCAAGTTGAAGTTCACAAGTGAGGGCATTTTTCTCAGCAATAGCAGATTCCTGACAGTGAAAGGTGTCATGTTCTAATCATCCATGCATGTAGTTTAAGCTCCTGTACAGTGGAAGACTGATTTGAACAGTATACTTTTCCATTCTGCTAAATTTGAAGGAGAGGTTTCGTCTGTTTCCATGACTATCTCAATATACATTTATGATCTGATTATGTCATAAATAAGAGCAAAGAATGACTCATTGACGCAATCACCATCTGTGATATTATGGAAGTATCTCTATGTGTTCTTATTAAATATCTGTGCAATGTATGATGACTGATATAGTGATAGAATGAAGAATGGAACTTGATATAATCGACCTTGCTGGTGGAATTGCTCACTATGAAATTATGTTACTGCATGCCCAGAGATGATATGTCAATGTTGCTCTACACTGGAGTTGAAAGGAACTCCATTCACTTGATTCCTTCATTGTGAGGCAGTCCACTGGACCAGCTGCATCTGAGGCAGTGTGGAATGCCACAGGCATCCCGTAAAGATGAGCTTGCTGCTGCTGGTACTTAGTCTATGCACATGCGAACAGTATGTGTACAGAGGCTGCAAGGCTCCCACATGGAGTATGATGGAGTGGACCATTTGTGTGCTGGTGCTCTGCTGTGCAGGCGTTAAGTCCTAAAGATTTTCTGTTCACTGTTCATCTGCCCCATCATTGTGAAAGGGCAACCATTGCTTGGATATGCATGGTAAACAACTGAGGAGCAGGAAGATGAGGTTGAAGCATCTCCGTCATGTGTCCCTGTGGCAGAGGGAATGAATGTGGCTTTGATCTGGATGGGTAGAACTTCTCGACAGTTGTTGGAGTTGCCCTGTTTGACAAGTGGAAAGTATTCCATTACATTCCTTACTGGTGCTTCATGGTGGAAAGACCTTAATTAGAATCCTGTATGAAATGAATGGGAAAGTATGCCAGATGATGTAAATGAGGCTGCAAAAGAGCTTAGCCTGTGTGTGTATCTCTTAGCCTGTATCTCTGCTCCTCCTTGACCACACACAAGTCACCGGTCACACCTTGCAGGATGGCCTGCTGAGCTCTGCTTGCACGTTCATCCCCAGTTCACAAACTTCAGATTGGGCAGAGCTGCCTGCAACACGGCCAAACAGCGAGTACGCAGCAGGAGGCCGGTTCTGTTTGCCTTCTACTGACCTATATGTGTTATAATACTTATAAAACCTGACATGAAGGCTGCAGTCACTGCAGTGGGGTCATCTGCAGAGAGGTGAGAATGTGTAAAGTCTACTACTGCATCATTATCTACCACTGCAACTTCCATTAAATCCCTGATACTTACCATATTTTGGAAGGACATTCAATTCACTTTTCTTCATGAATACATGCTCTTTATTGCCACATAAAATTTGCATATATGATAGCATTTAAGAAAAAACATTTGCCTAATAATTAAATTACTTAAAAAATACTGCCTAAATAGCTAGTTTATTTTTACATGTATATTCAATACTGATAATTTTTCATGTCAGAATACTTATAAATCTTTGATGTTTACTAATTTTAGATATGTATTTGACTCCTGGTCAAATTTATATGTATACATACACAGTGGTATGCAAAAGTATGGGCACCCTGGTCAAAATTTCTGTTACTGTGAATAGCTATGTGAGTAAAAGATGAACTGATTTCCAAAAGGCATAAATTTAAAGATGACACATTTCTTTAATATTTTAAGCAAGAAAACTTCTTTATTTCCATCTTTTACAGTTTCAAAATAACAAAAAAGGAAAAGGGCCCAAAGCAAAAGTTTGGGCACCTTGCATGGCAGTACTTAGTAACACCCCCTTTGGCAAGTATCACAGCTTGTAAACGCTTTCTGTAGCCAGCTAAGAGTCTTTCAATTCTTGTTTGGGGGATTTTCGCCCATTCTTCCTTGCAAAAGGCTTCTAGATCTGTGAGATCAAGCAACACACATCAAAGTTGCTGGTGAACGCAGCAGGCCAGGCAGCATCTGTAGGAAGAGGTGCAGTCGATGTTTCAGGCCGAGACCCTTCGTCAGGAGTCCTGACGAAGGGTCTCGGCCTGAAACGTTGACTGCACCTCTTCCTACAGATGCTGCCTGGCCTGCTGCGTTCACCAGCAACTTTGATGTGTGTTGCTTGAATTTCCAGCATCTGCAGAATTCCTGTTGTTTAGATCTGTGAGATTCTTGGGCCGTCTTGCATGCACTGCTCCCTTGAGGTCTATCCACAGATTCTCGATGATGTTTAGGTCAGGGGACTGTGAGGGCCATGGCAAAACCTTCAGCTTGGGCCTCTTCAGGTAGTCCATTGTGGATTTTGAGGTGTGTTTAGGATCATTATCCTGTTGTAGAAGCCATCCTCTTTTCATCTTCAGCTTTTTTACAGACGGTATGATGTTTGCTTCCAGAATTTGCTGGTATTTATTCTTCTCTCCACCAGTAAATGTTCCCCGTGTCACTGGCTGCAACACAAGCCCAAAACATGATCGATCCACCCTCGTGCTTAACAGTTGGAGAGGGATTCTTTTCATGAAATTTTGCACCCTTTTTTCTCCAAACATTCCTTTGCTCATTGCAGCCAAAAAGTTCTATTTTAAAATCATCAGTCCACAGGACTTGTTTCCAAAATGCATCAGGCTTGTTTGGATGTTCCTTTGAACCTTTTGAATAAAACTTTTTGGCCGCAATGAGCAAAGGTTTGTTTGGAGAAAAAGGGGGCAGAATTTCATGAAAAGAACACCTCTCCAACTGTTAAGCACGGGGGTGGATCGATCATGCTTTGGGCTTGTGTTGCAGCCAGTGGGATGGGGAACATTTCACTGGTAGAGGGAAGAATGAATTCAGTTAAATACCAGCAAATTCTGGAAGCAAACATCACACCGTCTGTAAAAAAGCCGAAGATGATTCGGGCCCTTTTCCTTTTCTTGCTATTTTACAATTGTAATAGATGGAAATAAAAAAGTAATCTTGCTTAAAATATTAAAGAAATGTGTCATCTTTAACTTTATGCACTTTGGAAATCAAATCATCTTTTACTCACTTAGAAATTCACAGTAACAGAAATTTTGACCAGGGGTGCCCAAACTTTTGCATACCACTGTATATATATATAATTTTTCATTACTTTTTTATATCATATTTTAACTGTCAGATATATTTGAATATCTGAATTTATTAAACAAGCAAGGAAAAAACTCTAATCTCATGTCATGCAAAGAGGCTATTACTGTTTTCCTTGGAAAACTCAAACTTTCCAGCAGCAATATTGAACATCACAAGTTTATGTAATTTTCTTCACTGGCCACTCTTAAAGTAGAATAGCAAGATGATGATCTGATTGTGTATCATGATCATTTGAATCTACTGAGTCAGAATCAGATTTATTATCGCCAGCATGTGATGTGAAATTTGTTAACTTAGCAGCAGCTGTCCAATGCAATATATAATGTAGAAGATGAGAAGATATAGTAAAATAATAATAATGAATAAATAAGTAAATCAATTTCAGTATACGTATATTGAATAGATTAAAAATCGTGCAAAAACAGAAATGCTGTATATTTTAAAAAGTGAGGTAGTGTCCAAGGGTTCAATGTCTATTTAGGAATCGGATGGCAGAGGGGAAAAAGCTGTTCCTGAAACTCTGAGTATGTGCCTTCAGTACCTCCTACCTGATGGTAGCAGTGAGAAAAGGGCATGCCTTTGGTGCTGGAGATACTTAATAATCGATGCTGCCTTTCCGAGACACTGCTCCCTGAAGATGTCCTGGGTACTTTGTAGTCTAGTACCTAAGATGGATCTGACCAGATTTACAACCCTCTGCAGCATCTTTTGGTCCTGTGTAGTAGCCCCCCCCCCCCACCAATACCAGATAGTGATGCAGCCTGTCAGAATGCTCTCCACAGTACATCTATAGATGTTTTTGACTGCATTTGTTGACATACCTAATCTCTTCAAACTCCTAATGAAGTATAGCCACTGTCTTGCCATCTTTATAACTGCATCAGGTTAGATCTTCAGAAATCTTGACACTCAGGAACTTGAAACTGCTCACTCACTCCACTTTTGATCCCTCTATGAGGATTGGTATGTGATCCTTCATCTTACCCTTCCTGAAGTCCACAATCAGCTCTTTCATCTTACTGACGTTGAGTGCCAGGTTGTTGCTGCAGCAGCACTCCACTAGTTGACATATCTCACTCCTGTACATCCTCTTGTCACCACCTGAGATTCTACCAACAATGGTTGTATTGTTTGCAAATTTATAGATGGTATTTGAGCTATGCCTAGCCACACAGTCACGTGTATATAGAGAGTAGAGCAGTGGGCTAAGCACATACCCCTGAGGTGCACCAGTGTTAATCGTCAGCGAGGAGGATATGTTATCACCAATATGCACAGATTGGTCTTCTGGTTAGGAAGTCAAGGATCTATTTGCAGAGGGAGGTACAAAGGTCCAGGTTCTGTAACTTCACAATCAGGATTGTGGGAATGATGGTATTAAATGCTAAGCTATAGTCGATGAACAGCATCCTGACATAGGTGTTTCTGTCATCCAGGTGGTCTAAAGCCATGTGGAGAGCCATTGAGATTGTGTCTGCTGTTGATCTATTGTGACGATAAGCAAATTGCAATAGGTCCAGGTCCTTGCTAAGGCAGGAGTTCAGTCTAGTCATGACCAACCTCTCAAAGCAGTTCATCACTATCGATGTGAGTGCTACCGGTTTATAGTCATTAAGGCAGCTCACATTATTCTTCTTAGGCACTGGTGTAATTGTTGCCTTTCTGAGGCAAGTGGGAACTTACACCCATAGCAGTGAGAGGTTGAAAATGTTCTTGAATACTCCTGCTAATTGGTTGGCACAGGTTTTCAGAGCCTTACCAGGTACTCCATTGGGACCTTCTGCCTTGTGAGGGTTCACTCTCTTTAAAGACAGTCTAACATCAGCCTTTGAAACAGAGATCACAAGGTCATGAGGTGCAGCAGGAATCTTCACAGCTGTAGTTGTATTCTCCCTTTCAAAGCGGGCATAGAAGGCATTGAGTTCATCTGGTAGTGAAGCATCGCTGCCATTCATGCTATTATGTTTCGCTTTGTAGGATGTAATGTCTTGCAAACCCTGCCAGAGTTGCCATGCATCCGATGTTGCCTCCAACCTCGCTCGAAATTGTCTCTTCGCCCTTGATACTGCACATTGATATTGAATTTCGGTTCAGAGACCTTCTGAAGATGCATATTCCAGGTTGGGTGGTGGATCCGTTCAAGGTGACTGTGAATGGTGTTGGCACCACATTTCCAAAATTTCTTATTGAGCTGCAGAGCGATGTAACAGCTCAAGAAAAATTCAAATTCAGCATGCAGAATGTATGGATAACTAGTGATATTCAAAGTAAGTTTCCACAGCTCTGGGAGAAAGCAAAGTTTTTAATTGGATTTCCCATCGTTTATCTGTTTGAATGTAGCTTTAGTTAAGCTTTTCACCTGCTTTCAAAAGCTCATAACCATCTAGATGTTGTGAAAAGAGGTGATCTTCAATTATCTTTAACCAAGTTGCAACCAAATATTCAAAAACTCACTGGTTTGCTTCAGTTGCAAGGATCTCACTAAGTACCCGAAGTAACAATATTAAGCACTATTTCATTGCTGGTTGGAAGAATATTATATGTATTATTAATAAAGTATCCTATTCAGAGCTTTGTAATAGTTTTACTTTCATATACACCTGTAACATTATATTTAACATATAATAATAACCATAACCTGTTAGGACATAAATATTGACTGTGTCGCTAGGTTCAGGAACAGTCAACCATCAGGCTTTTGAAACAGTGGGGATAACTTCATTTAACTTCACATTCCCATCAGTGAACTGTTCCCACAAGCTATGGACTCACACTCAAGAACTCTTCATCTCCTGTTCTCGATATTTATAGCTTATTTATTTATTATTATTACTTTTTTCCTCTCTTTTGTATTTGCAAAGTTTGTTTTCTTTTGCACATCGTTTGTGTGCCCTGTTGGGTGAAGTCTTTCGTTGATTCTCTTATTGTTCTTGGATTTACTGGGTTCTAATTGGTGACATATATGCACTTCAATAATAATTTTACTTTGAACTTTGAATTAGTGCAGTTGACCAAAAAAAAACTTTAGCAACTAACAGAGACTTTGGAAACTGGGGACAGAGGTAAATGAAAATCACAAGTGGGCCAAGAGCAGAAAAAGGTTGAAAACCACTCTTCTGGTCCTCTCGAAATTGTGACGAAAAACCCAGTTATCAGAAGATTGATACTAATGAGAGAGATAAGTGAGACAATGGAGAAACATTCAAAATGTTAATGAGAGAGGAGAGAGAGATAATGGAAAGAGACACCAGTCCAAGTATTGACAGACCGGTTGCTTTGAACCTAAACTGTTTGAAGTTTGATGGACAGGCGATACCCCAGCAGTGGTATAAAAAGAACAGGTTCGCTAAGGCACGACACACACCACGAGATCATGAGATAATGAGACCCTGGAAAAGCGGTGTGCCCCCACAAGTTGGTGAGAGTTGCAGGTCTGGTCGCGGGAACCGACCATAGACGCGCAGGGTGAAAAGGGTACGATCGGTGGGAACCTGGTGTGTGTGTCTGCCCTTGCCTGGGTGCTGGGTTCACCGCAGAAGAACGGTCGTATCCAGAATGAGGGATCACAGTCGGTGACCACAGAAGACATAAAAGGGTTCGCCCGAAAGCTAACTGCAAAGAGCATCAAGGTCTGTCTGAATCAGATTTGCATATTCTCTTTCTTTCTCTCTCTCTCTCTCTCTCTCTCTCTCTCTCTCTTTCTCTCTCTCTCTCTCTCTCTCTCTCTCTCTCTCTCTCTTCTCTCTCTTCTCTCCCCCTCCCACCCCCCCACGGCACAACTGCGATTACTGCAAACTGTCCTAAACTGAACTCTGCATCACTTGAGACTGATCATTTTACCCCTAGACTGTGATAGAGCTTGTTTGATTCCTGTTACCCTAGTTCTGTGTACATGTGTTTTATCATTTCTAATCTGTTGCATTCATATCCTTACGATTAGAGTACTGTGTTACTTATTTCTTTAATAAAACTTTCTTAGTTCCAGTAATCCAGACTCCAACTAAGTGGTCCATTTCTGCTGGTTTGGCAACCCAGTTACGGGGTACGTAACAAAATAAGTACTAACATTTCATTTGCCTTTCTCGCTATCGATACAACGTGTAAGTTAACGTTTAGGGAATCCTGCACAAGGACACCCAACACCCTTTGCACTTTGGATTGACGAATTTTCTCCCCGTTTAGAAAATAGCCTACCTTTCCTCCTACCAAAGTGCATGACCATACACTTCCCGACACTGTATTCCACCTGCCACTTTTTTGCCCATTCTCCTATTCAGAATCGGAATCAGGTTAAAACCAGCAGCATGTGTCATGAAATTTGTTGTTTTTGTGGCAGCAGTGCAATGCAGTACTTAACAACAAAAACTAGGAATTACAGGAAATAAATAAATAAAATGGTTGAATTAAATAAGAAGTGCAAAGAAGGAGTGAGGTAGCGTTGATGGGTTCAGTATCCATTCAAAAATGTAATGGCAGAGGGGAAGAAGCTGTTTCAGACTCCTGTACCTCCTCCCTGATGGTAGCAATGAGAACATGGCATGTCCTGGGCAATGGGCTTCCTTAATGAAGGATGCTGTCTTTTTGAGGCATTGCTTCTTGAAGATGTCCTGGATGCTACGGAAGCCAGTGCCCATAATAGAGCTGACCGAGTTTACAACATTCTGCAGTTTCTTTCAATCCTGTGCAGTAGCCTCCCCTGCAAACCAGACCTGTCTAAGTCCTCTGCAGCCTCTTACTTCAGCAACACTACCTGACCCTCAACCTATCTTCATGTTATCACAGACTTGGCCACAAAGCCATCCGTTCTGTCATCCAAAGAAGCAGTCCCGACGACGATATCTGTGGATTACCACTAGTCACTGGCAACCACCAGAGAAGGCCCCTTTTATTCTCTTTCTTTGCCTCCTACCAATCAGCCAATCCTCTATCCATACTAGCATCTTTTCTGTAATACCATGGGCTCTTATCTTGTTGAGCAGCCTCGTACGGCACCTTGTCAAAGACATTTTGAAAATCCAAGTACACAATATGTCCTGATTCACCTTTTTCTATCCTGCTTGTTATTTTCCCAAAGAATTCCAACAGATTTGTCAGGCAAGATTTTCCCTTCAGGAAACCATACTTACCTCGGCCCGATGTTAACATGTGCCTCCAAGTACCCTGAGACCTCATCCTTTGTATGCAACTCCAACATCTTCCCTACCATTGTATTCTGACTAACTGGCCTATGATTTTCTTTCTTCTGCTTCCCTCCCTCCTTGAAGAGTGGAGTGATATTTGCATTTTTTCAGTGCTCCAGAACCATGCTAGAATCAAATGATTCTTGAACTATTATCTAATGCCTCCATAATCTCTTCAGCTGCCTCTTTCAGAACCCAGAGGTGTACTCCATCTGGTCCAGATGACTTATCGACCTTCAAACCTTTCAGCTTCCCAAGCACCTTCTCCCTAGTAACGGCAATTTCACTCATTTCTGCCCCCTGACACTCTTGAACTTCTAGCATATTGCTAGTGTCCTCCACAGTAGGGACTGATGAAAAATACTTAATTCGGGTCATCCTCCATTTCTTTGACCTCAAATTCCACCTCTTCAACGTCATTTTCAAGAAGTCAGGTATCTACTCTTGCCTCTCTTTTACTCTTTATATATCTGAAAAAAATTTTGGTATCCTCTTTGGTAATACAGCTAGCTTACCTTTGTATTTCATCCTTTCCCTCCTTATGGCTTTTTTTATTTGCTTCTGTTGGGGTTTTAAAAGCTTCCCAATCCTCTAATTTCCCACTAATTTTTGGCTTAATATATGCCTTCTCTTTTGCTTTTATGTTGTCTTTGACTTCCCTTGTCAGCCACAGTTGTGAAATCCTGCCTTTAGAATACTTCTTCTTTGGGATATATGTCCTGCTTTTTCCAAATTGCCCCCAGAAACTCCAATCATTGCTGTTCTGCCATCATCCCTTCTGGGTGGGTGGTGTCCTTGATTATCCTGGCAGCACTGCTCTGACAGCGTGCGGAGTAAAGTGAGTCCAAGGATGGAAGATTGGTTTGTGTGATGTGCTGCGCTGTGTTCACGATCTTCTACGGCTTCTTCCGGTCTTGGACAGGACAACTTCCATACCAGGTTGTGATGCACCCTAAAAGAATGCTTTCTACGGTGCATCTATAAAAATTAGTGAGGGTTTTAGGGGATAGGCCAAATTTCTTTAGTTTTTTCAGGAAGTAAGAGTGCTGGTGGGCTTTCTTGGCAGTGGACTCTGCTTGATTGGACCAAGTCAGGTCATTTGTGATATTTACCCCGAGGAACTTAAAGCTTTTGACCTGTTCCACTTGCGCACCGCCGATGTAAATGGAGTCATGCAGTCCGCTACTCCTTCTGAAGTCAACAACCAATTCCTTCGTCTTGCTAACGTTGAGGGATAGGTTATTGTCTTTGCACCATGCCACCAGGTTCTTAATTTCCTCTCTGTACTCAAACTCATCATTACCCGAGATATGGCCTACAATTGTGGTGTCATCAGCAAACTTATACTGAGATTGATGGAAACTTGGCTACATAATCATGGGTGTACAGTGAGTACAGCAGGGGGCTGAGTACACAGCCTTGTGCTCAGAAGAGACTTCTGGCTTCTCTTACTCTCCCTTTAGAATGCAGTGGGCCCGATCCGAGCCGTGCCTGACCCTGGCACCTGGGATGCAATATACCTTCTGGGTGTCTCTTTCACGTCCACAAAATCCCATGTCTACTGCTCTACTATGTCTACTGTATCTACTATGGAATCCCCTATCACTACTGCAGTCTTCTTCTGCCTCCTTCCCTTCTAAACCACAGTACCAAAGATCCGGTCATTGCAACTTCCCTGGTATACTGTTGGTCCCTCTCAGCAGTATCCAAGTGGTATACTATTAAGGGGAACGGCCATTGCCTTGCTCTTATGCCCACTGTAGTGCACCACTTCCTTGCTGAAAAGGATGATTTCTGAGTTCTTTGCGATCTTTTGTCAGACAGGTGCTGAACTCTTCGGTGCTGCCAGCCAATCTTGGCTTTCCAACAATATTAAGCGAATCTTAGCTTCCCAGCAATCTTCTTAACGCAGTAAACATTTCGGTACACTGATCCTGTTGCCTTCTTGTTCAGCCTGCCTCTCACTATGATCATGTGAGACCTTTATAACAGATTACTACATCCTCTGACGTGCTGACAACTAAACCCTTCTCTGCTCCCACTTGGCTGTACCCAATGTCTCACCATGTGCTGATCCTGGCTTTATTGTAAGCTCTGAATCGTGTGTAGATGTATCTGCGCTAGTATCCAATTGTCAGGTAGTGTGTATGAGTTGTTGGTATCATTGCAGCTTTCTTACTTTTCTTGTACAGACTGAACAGTTTGCGGTTCTTGGGAACCTGTACCAGAAAAGAGTCACAAAGAGTAAGATTATGATGTGGTAAACAGGGTGAAAGTAAAGGGAAGATGCTTAAATAGAAGTTTTGGGTTGAGGGAGCGTTTGGAAGTGAGAGGTAAAACCGGGTATGAGGTTTCAGTCTCAATGCACACCACGGAACCAGAAACAATATCCCAATGTTCTACTGTCTCCTCCAGTCGGATTAAAGTAGAAGCCCATCTCTTTCTCACTTCTTACTTGTTGTTGTCTGCGGTATGTGCTGCCTTGTTCTGCCCAAGGAAGTGAAACGGAGACATCTCTTTCCTCCTTATTAAGGAGACAGAGAAAGAGTCTGAGGTATGTCGAACACTGGGTGAATGAGCAGTCTTTGGAGTACTGCAGGTCTGTGTCTTTGTTGTTGCTTTGTTGCACGCTTGAGTGCTTGATCCTTTTTTTTTGCTGGTGGAGGAGGGGGAGACCGTTGCTTGCTGCCACTGCAGGAGGGAGGGGAGCTGGGGGGGGAACTTTGGGGTTCTAATATTTAACTGTCATTCATTCTTTGGGACACTCCTCTGTTTTTCGTGGATGGTTGCAAAGAAAAAGCATCTCAGGATATATATTATATACATTTCTCTGACATTAAATGTACCTTTGAAACCGAGGAAGCAAAGTGTCAGCGAATGTCCTACAGTCTGTTTAGTTGGTTTTAAATAATTTGTGGATGCAATGCTTAGAGCGAACCTCTAGTTATGGGTGTTGTGATGCTTCCAAATGTTAGATTTGAACACATTCAGAATGTGAGGGATGTGGAGGTGGTGATGTGAACTATTTGTGATACTGGTAGTGATGTGTAGGATTACAGTTTACCTACTTTGAACTTGGTCATTCATATGAAGTGGTCTTGTAACACTGCATCTATATCCTGTCAACATCATCTGCTCCTGTTAATGCTCCCCAAAGCTGTCCGCCGTATGTCTGTGCTCAATGTGTGGATAATCCCCTCTGCAACCAGTACATCTGACTTACTTTCCACCTCATCCACCAGGATTTCCAGTGTGGTAGATAGATAGATAGATACTTTATTGATCCCAAAGGAAATTACAGTGTCACAAGTATAAATATTAGAAGAGAAGTAGAAAGAATAAAAGATAAGTTACCACAAATAGTCTAACAGGAGGAGGGTCATCACTTTCATGGCTATAGATTGACTCATTATAGAGCCTAATGGCCAAGGGTAAGAATGACCTCATATAGCACTCTTTGGAGCAGCGCAATTGTCTTAGTCTATTACTAAAAGTGCTCTTCTGTTCAGCAAAGGTGGTATGCAGAGAGTGAGAAACATTGTCCAGAATTGCCAGGATTTTCCACAGGGTCCTTTGTTCTACCACAGCCTCCAGTGTGTCCAGTTTGACTCTTATAACAGAGCCAGCCTTTCTAATCAGTTTCTTGAGCCAGTTAGCATCACCTGTGTTGATGCCATTGCCCCAGCACACTACTGCATAGAAGACTGTACTGGCAACAGTAGACTGGTAGAATACGTGAAGGAGAGGCCTGCATACTCCAAAGGACCTCAGTCTCCTCAGGAAGTTGAGGCGGCTCTGGCCCTTCTTGTGCACAGCCTCTGTGTCGGTGCTCCACTCAAATTTGTCATCCAGGTACTTGTAGGTCTTCACCATCAATAGTAACAGGGAGCAATGCAGGTTTATTCTTCCTAAAGTCCATCATCATCTCCTTTGCCTTGATGATGTTGAGCTGCAGATGATTCAGTTTGCACCATTTGACAAAGACCTCCACCAGTGCCCTATATTCATCCACCTGTCCTCCCTTTATACACCCAACTATCGCTGAGTCATCAGAGAATTTCTGCAGTAAAGTCTGAGGTATACAGAGTAAACAGGAAGGGAGCTAATGCAGTCCCTGTGGGGCCCCAGTGCTGCTTATAGCCTTGTCTGACACACAGCTCTGAAGCCACACATACAGTGGTCTGCCAGTCATTACCTAGGATATAAATGGAAGTGCCAGTGTGCAATGAATGGAACTTTTCCCCCAGCAAGGAGGGCTGTATGGTATTAGATGGATTTATTGTTTGAGAAACTGCCTGCACCAACTTAAGACCCAGTGGAACTTCCCTTTATTCTATAAATCTTCTCTTTCGTAGTTCTGATGAAACTCTTTTTTTTGCCTTTCCACAGACACTGATCTGCTGAATATATTAACATTTTTAGTTTATCACCTTTAATCGGTGTAGGCTATCTTTTTTAGATTAATTTTGCGGTAGAATCATTGATTCCTTTTGCAAGGTTATTGAATGCAGCTATAGAAGTGGTTTCAATAATTTTAAAGAATTTTTTTTACAATTGGCCTTTTCATTGGTCAAATGGCTTGAGCTCATTAATATTAAATTGGTCAGGGAGTCTTTATGAAACAGTTGAAAGTTGTGAACCACCTGGTGATTGTTCTTATTGCTTTTTTCAGCTACCTTCACTTGCAACGTGCTGAGGACTCTGCTAAATGACGTGAAATTTGGAGAAATGATTTCCTACAAGCAGCTAGCAACCCTTGCAGGCAATTCAAAAGCCGTGAGAGCTGTGGGAGGAGCAATGAGAAGTAATCCGGTAAATCTACCTCAATATCATTACGATGCAAAATCAAAATTCTAACAGTTATGTCAGGGCAGTTTGGACTAGGACACCTTGCTTTCAGAAATAAATATAAAACCAGTGTAATTCACAACTAAGACCTATTTGTGCCCTTTACCCCCTCTATATAACACCTCCAGCTTCTCACTTCATCCCCCCCCCACCCCTCACTTGGCTGCACCTTCCTTTTCAGACCTCATAAAAGGTCTTGACCCAAAAGGTCACTTCTTTATTCCTTTCCATAGATGCTGCCTGACCTGCTGAGTTCTTCCAGCAAAATGTGCTTGTAATTTAAGTATTATTTAGTTCAACCATTTTCTGCAATTATTTTGGAATTATCTAAGCTTCTGGAAGGGGCCTTCAACATATTGGGAAATGGTGATTGCAGATTTCATTTTTTCCCATCCTTAATGAATAACAAAGGGCAAGGAAGACTGTTCATGAGATATGGTTCAGGCTGGAGAACTTCACTGCTGGGAGCTCACATCTGTCGAATGTATCATTGTCACACACTTCTTTAATATGTAAGAGTAAAACATCTCTGGATGTAATCATTAGGCTGCAAAGGTCATGAAAATAGGAGTATGAATTCCTCCAATGGCTCAGGTTGTGAAAGCCAAGCATAACTGTACTGCAGGCCAGTAGGTTATGGGTTCACAGGCGGATCTCTGATTGTGGGTGTGGTGAAGCTTACAGATGTTACATTTAAGCATAGTAAAGGACGTGAATGATTTGGACGTGGAGAATGGATCAGTTTGTGAAACCAATAATGGGCTTTGTAGCATTGAAATTTGCTGTCTACTATGCCCCCAGTCTTGGTGCCATCCACAAATTTGCTGATCCAGTTTACTTCAATATCATCCAGGTTGTTGATATGGATGACAAACAACAATGGACCCAGCATTGATCCCTGCATCACACCACCAGTCACAGACCTCCAGAATGCCAAGTAACCAAACTTTCTTGACCAACCTCCCATGTAGGACCTGTCAAATGCCTTACTAAAGTCCATGTAGATAACATCCACTACCTTGCCTTCATTAACTTTCCTGGTAACTTTCTCAAAAGACTCCATATGAAATTGGTTAGACTTGACTTACCACGCACATTGCCGTGTTGACTATCCTTAATTAAACCCTGTCTATTCAAATGGCTATATATCTGGACTATTAGAACAGCGGTCCCCAACCACCGGGCCGCAAAGCACGCGCTACCGGAGCCGCGAGGAAACGATATGATTTGGCGATATGAGTCAGCTGCACCTTTCCTCATCCCCTGTCATGCCCACTGTTAAGCCATTACGCATGTGAGGTCATTACCCGCGCGTCATCCATGTCAGCGCGGGAAGAAGATCAACTCCTCGAGCTTGCAAATGACGGCGGGCTGAAAACTATGTTTGACATAACATCTCTGCCAGCATTCTGGATCAAAGTCACGGCTAAATATCCTGAGATAGTCATGAAAGCACTGAAAAAGTTGCTTCCATTTCCAACATATCTCTGCAATGAGTGCAACGAAAACCAAATTGCATAATAGACTGGACATAAGGAACCCCGTTCGAGTATCGCTGTCTCCCGTCACCCCTCGATGGGACCATCTTGTTGCAGGGAAACAAGCATTCAGCCCAGGGCTCCCACTGATTCAGCGATATTAGTGTGTTGCAATGATTTTATATGTTCATACGGGGAAAATATGTGCTGTGTGTTTAATATCCAAATGTTACTTAAAATGTTATGATGTTATTGACTTACTTATATAACCATATAACAATTACAGCACGGAAACAGGCGATCTCGGCCCTTCTAGTCCGTGCCGAACGCTACTCTCACCTAGTCCCACCGACCTGCACTCAGCCCATAACCCTCCATTCCTTTCCTGTCCATATACCTGTCCAATTTTTCTTTAAATAATATCGAACCTGCCTCTACCACTTCTACTGGAAGTTCGTTCAACACTTACTTCAAGCTCCCCTGTCCTTCCCTGATAATTGACTTATCGCTATATTCATGCGAGGAAAATATGCGCTGTGTGTTTAATATTAAATTCATTAGATAAACCCTTTTAGAAACGAAATTGAGTGTATTAGCCACTTATCACCTATATTCCGGTCGTGATTAACACCCCCACCCCAACAGAATCGCCAAAAACGATTTGTAGAAACAATCGGCACGTGCACGCATGCGCACTGGTGCCCGCGCAAGGCTTCATGGTCATTGTAGTCTCTCGGTGTAAACAACGTATTTGACTCTACTCTTGTCCGTTGGCAACCCTACACCCCCCCCACCCCCGGTTGACCGGTCCGCAAGAATATTGTCAATATGAAACCGCAGTGCATAAAAGGTTGGGGACCTCTGTATTAGAATACCTTCCAATCATTTACCCACTATTGATGTCAGGCTTTATAGCCTATGATTTCCCAATTTATTTTAGAGCCTTTATTAAACAATGGAACAACATTAGCTATCATCCAATCCTCCAGCACCTCACCATTGCTAAGGATGTTTTAAATTTCTCTGCTAGGACCCCTACAATTTCTGCAGTAGCCTCCCACAAGGGCTGAAGGAATGCCAAGTTAGGTCCTGGAGATTTATCCACCCTAATTTGTCCCAAGTCAGCAAACACTTTGTCCTCTGTAATCTGTATAGGATCCATAACTTTGCTGTTGCTTTGTCTCACTTCAACAGACTCTATGTCTTCCTCCCAAGTGAGTACAGATACAAAAAAATTCCATGTTAAAGAGAGAAAGAGACATATCAAAAATCAACCCCACAAACACAAAAGATTCTGTAGATGCTGGAAATCCAGAGTAACATACAAAATGCTGAAGGAACTCATCTGGTCAGGCAGCATGTATGGAATGGAATAAACAGTTGGCATTTCAGGCCAAGGTCCTCCATCAGGCCCTGAAAAACCAACCAGTGGTTTCCTCAGTTTCATTGTGCTCCAGTTCCTACTACAGACTGCATATACACTTGTCTTTGTCAAAATCTGGCTTGGCTTGGATGAATCACCATGGTAAAATGTTTAGCCAACATTCACCATGTGAGCCATGAACCACACTTGTCTAGCTAGTTAGAACCATACTTCAGTAGGAGATTACAAACTCAAACTCCAGTCATGTCCCATTAATTTTCATAACACTCTTGATCTACTACTATGCAGAGGGTAGTCATTTGACCTATCAAACCCATTGAGTATTTAAGTGTTTTGGAACAGCCTCATCTATTTAATATGAAAATGACTGCAATATTACTTGCACTTCAAGGCCCATTGTGGCAGATAAGGAATGGGATCAGCTGAACAACCAAGGTGGAACAGATTAAATTAATTGGTTGAGGTTTTCACAATTTCTCCAGCTAGTCCGCTATTCTCCCCATTTACTCACTTCCTCACTATCTCATAGTCGTCTTCAGAAAAATGGCATACCTTCTCAAGTGCCTAACTTTGCACTCTAAACAATCTAAAGACTTGAAACAACAGTTACAGTTTAGAATTACCACTTTAAGATGTCCAACCATTAAATAACACTGAGGTGTATGCATCTTCCAAAATTAGGTGCCCATAATACGTGCAGCTGCTGAAAAGGTAGTGAATGGTACAGCTCACTCACACTAGGTGCAAACAAATATCTCTCCTGGTGGCATTAGAGCAACTAACACTAGTCTTCGCCCTCTGCATGACTTTATGCAGGTTTGAAATCCTACCCAAAGAGAGAGGAGAAAAGTCACCACAGATATCATCATTGTGCAAGCAATAAAGTAAACCTTTGATGGCAGGTTGTAAAGATTTTCCTCCCTCCCGTTCACATGGTCATGCATTGAATCCTCGTTTCTGCTTTTATTTTTTAGCTGTCCTAATATTGTGTCCCACAGAGAGAAGAGAATTGCCCATCTCTTATCACACTTGTTTTAGTGAGCCTCATAACAAAATTTGAACCAACCTAAACCCTAAAGTGATGCCAATCCATTTAGGCAGCTGGAGAAGGCAAGCAAAGCCGAGACTAATGACAGCAATCATCCGTCTTCCATCTCGCTCTTTCCATTCCAGATATTCGTGTTGTGTCTGCCCAGTTACCCAGGTAGAGCGAAATCCCCCTTGTTTTATTTTACCTTAAGTCAGTTGTTAAAGGTTTATTCCTGCACACCAGATGATTTGAAACAAAATCACCATGCAGCACCAAGCTGTTGAGGTCGTACACAGTAATATTTTTCCGCAATGTAACAGCTCATGAAAGTACACGTGAATGTAGACATCAGATTCATCCAATGAATTCAGAATTTGATTCTGTACTGGATAAGAGACTACTCTGTGGTCCAAGTCACTGCACTCTGTAATGAGGCTATCCTTCCGCAAAGCAGATTTGGTCCTGGTATGTTTATCTCACTACTCTTTCCCCCTTGTGCAGTGCACAGTGCTCTATTAATGAACTCAGCTGAGAACTTACAAAGTGTCCTATTGAGGGCAGGGAAGCTTCAACATCTGCTAAGTCAGATTTTCAGTATGACAGCATTACAGTTAGAAATTCGAGGCATCACTAGGAAATTGATTAAGTTAGCATATAACCCAGTTTTAAAACTGGTAGTTAAAACTGTATTCATTCTGTTTTGCTTTTGCATTCTTTTTTACATTAAGCTTGCATTCTTGTATTATTAAACAGAAAACAGATCATCCTTTATTTAATGTTTCAGTCCAATATGTAGACTGTTAAAAAGGTTCACAGCAAACATCATATTTGCTCTTTTCAAATATGATATGATTTTTACATTTAGTAAGCTCATTGAAGAAAAATAAAGTATAATTAGACTCTATTAATATGTATTTAAATACATATCAGCACTCTACAAGTGAAATCTCATGCATTAAATGTTTTTAAAGATTCAAATTACATAGCAAACCCACAGATAGCTAAATGTTCAGAATTTTTCATTAAATCATCACTTCTGACACTTTCTGTCTTATTTCCTGATGTCCAGAATTCATAATCCTTTTTTGGAGTAGCAGAAAATTCAGAATAATAGCTGGTCGTTTTGTTGTCAGTGATGCCCTAGTACCTGTCTACACATCTAACATATCAAAGCCCAGGAAGAAAATGAAAATTTGAAAGAAACTGCAGACATTGGAAACTGAAACAACAACAGAAAATACTGAAAAAACTCAGTAGGTTGTGAAAAAAGAAACTTTTAACATTGGATGAAGAGTTTCAGACCTGAAATATTAACTGGTTCTTTTACCACAAACGCTGCCGACCTGGTGAGATTTTCCAGCATTTTCTGTTTTCGTGCCAGAAGTTAATGACTTCACAATGGGTTCACAATTTTTCTTTTTCAATGATTTTTATCGAAGTAAGATCAGAGAGTTCTCAAAACATACCATTGCAAAATCCAGTTTCTAGGGATTTCTCGGAGCAACATTCAAAGTACATTTATTATCAAAGTATATATACTTTCTACAATCTTAAGATTCATCTCCTTACGAGCAGCCACAAAACAAAAAAAAACATTAAAACAAAAGAAAACAATCAAATGCCCAAGGTTCGGAGAAAAAAAACAAATTGTGCAAACGATAAAAGTAAGCAAATAGAATTGAGAACTGAAGTTCATGACTCAGAAGCTCATTAGTTGCAGACCACGGTTTCAGTTCAGCGTAGAGACAAGTAAACTTCTCAGAGCACTGATTTGAACCGGTCTGTCCCTCGCCTCCGGCCCTGACACCCTGACCTTTTCAATCTGGCCTTTTTGTGTTGATATGCATTGTGCCCACTTGTTCAGAAAAAAACGTATCATTTTGGCAGTGGGAATACACTACATTCAGTCTGTTCTGCTGTCAAAATTAAGCACATTATTGGCATTCACTGGTGGAAACTCTGAATGTACAATATAGCAACTATACGCATGCTAAAATACTCTTGTGACAAATGACTTACGAAACGAAAGCCTAGGATTCGGTTTCCGTGGTGAATCCCCACAACCCAGGACCAAAGTTATTTCAGAAAATTAAAAAAATACTTCTTCCCTTATTTGACAAAAGTCACAATTTTTCGTATCACTTGTTATTCCCTTTCATTTGTGTTAGTCCCTGTGAGTCATAGCTTCCAGGAATGTATCTGAACAGTGGCATAACAGCACTAGCAAGTCATTGACTTGCTAACCCCTAGTAACGTTAGTTCACCTTTTAAACTTACAACTGGGTAAGATTATTTATATTCACATCAGAATAAGACCATGAGACATAGAAGCTGAATTAGGCCACTCGGTCTATCAAGTCTGCTCCACCATTCCATCATGGCTGATTTATTATCCCTCTCAAGCCACACTTCTTCTTCTCGTACTCTTTGACGTCCTAACTAATCATCCGATCAACCTCCGCTTTAAATATACTCAATGATTTGGCCTCCAGTCCATATGTCGCAATAAATTGCACAGATTCACCATCCTCTAGCTAAAGAAATTTCTCCCAGTTTCTGTTCTAAATGAACATACCTCTATTCGGAGGCTGTCTCTGGTCCTACTATAGGACATAATCCTCTGCACGTCCACTCTTTTAAGCCTTTCAATATTCAGTAGGTTTCAGTAAGATATATATGAGATATACCTCATTCTATTGAACTCCAGCAAATACAGGCCCAGAACCATCAAGCAGTCCTCATATATTAACCCTTTAATTCCCAGAATAATTTTTATGAACCTCCTCTGGACCCCCCCCCCAATGCTAACACATCTTTTCTTAGATAATGGGCCCAGAACTGCTCACAATACTCCAAGTGCGGTCTGACCAGTGCCTTATTTTAATAAGACCTTATCTTTATAATGCCTTATCTCAGCATCACACCCTTGCTGCTACATTCTAGTCCTCTTGAAATGAATTCTAATATTGCATTTGCCTTCCTTATCACTGACTCAACCTACGAGTTAATCTTTAGAGAATCCTGCACAAGGATTCCTAAATCCCTTTACACCTCAGATTATTGAATTTTCTACACCTTTATTTCTTCTACTAAAGTGCATGACCATACATTTCCCAACAATATATTCCATTAGCCACTTTTTTTTGCCCGTTCTCCTATTCAGTCTAAGTCCTTCTGCAGCCTCCCTACTTTCTCAAAACTATCTGTCCCTCAACCTATCTTTTTATTGTCTGCAAATTTGGCCACAAAGGCATCAATTCTGTCATCCAGATCATTGGCATATGACGTGAAAAGAAATAGTCCCATTACCGACCCTTGGAGAAACCTTGGAGAGAATGTTTCCAATGGTGGAGGTATCCAGAACTAGAGGGCACAGCCTCAAGATTGAGGGGCAACCCTTTAGAACAGAGGTAAGGAGGAATTTTTTTAGCCAGAGAGTAGTAAATCTGTGGAGCGCTCTGCCACAGACTGTGGTGGACGCCAAGACCATGTGTATACTTAAGGCCAAAGTTGATCATTTCCTGATCAGCCAGGACATCAAAGGATATGGCGAGAAGGCGGGTGAATGGGGTTGAGTGAGATCTGGGATTAGCCATGATGGAATGGCAGAGCAGACTCAATGGGTTGAATGGCCTAATTCTGTCCTATATCTTATGGTGGTATGGTCTAAACCACTAGTCATTTGCAGCCAACCAGTACAGGCCCCCTTTGTTCCCATTCCTTGCCTCCTGCCAGTCAACCAATCTTCTTTCCATGATAGTATCTTTGCTGTAATACTATAAGCTCCTATCATGTTAAGCAGCCTCATGTGCGGCACCTTGTCAAAGGGCTTATGAAAATCCAAGTACACAATATCCACTGATTCTTCTTTGTCTATCGTACCTGTTATTCCCTCAAATAATTCCAAGAGATTTATCAGGCAGGATTTCACCTTAAGGAACCCATGCTAACTTTGACCTGCTTTATCATGCACCTCCAAGTACCCCAAAATCTCATCCTTAATAATGGACTCCAACATCTTCACAATCACTGAAGTCACACTATCTAGTCTATAATTTCCTTTATTCTGCCTGCCTCCCTTTTTAAAGAGTGGTATGACATTTGTGATTTTCTAGTCCTCCAGAACCATTACAGAAACTAGTGATTCTTAAAAAAATTATTGCTAATGCCTCCACAATCACTTCAGCTACCTCTTTCAGAACCCAGGAATGTATTCCATCTGGTCCAAGTGATTTACCTACATTCAGAACTCCCAGCTTCCCAGGCATCTTCTCCTTAGTGATAGCAATTACACTCACTTCTGCCCCTGACACTCTCAAATTCCTGGCATACTGCTAGTGTTTTCCACAGAGAAGGCCTGTGCAACATCTTCATCTTCACCTCCAACCTCCCCCTCCCCCACTGTTTTCAGCAGGGATTGCTACCGCCACGATTCCCTTGTCCAGTCGTCCCTCCACCCAGTGATTATCCCTGTAAGGTGCCTAAGTGCTACACCTGACTATTCACCTCCATTCAGGTCCCCAAACAGTCCTTCCAACTGAGGCAACACTTCACCTGCAAATCTACTGGGGTCGTCTATTGTGTCCAGTGCTATCAATGCGGCCTCCTCTACATTAGCTTTGTCAAACATCTCCACTACACCCACCAAAAGCAGAACTTCAGTGGCCAAACATTATAATACTGATTCCCGTTCCCATTTCAACATGTCGGGCCATGGACTCATCTTGGCATAAGAGCAGTGGAGGAGCAACATCTTATATTACGTCTGAGTAGCCTCCAACCCAACGGCATGAATATTGATTTCTCCTTATGGTAATTTTTTCCCTTTCCCCTCTCCTCCTCTTCCCCACCCTGACCTTTTACCTCCTCACCTGCCTAACACATCCCGCTGGGTACCTTCCTCCTTCGCTTTCTCCTGTGGTGGACTCTCCTCTCCTATCAGATTTATCCTTCTCCAGTCCTTCACCTTTCCCACTCACCTGGCTTCACCTGCTACCTTCTAGCTGGCTTCCTTCTGGCATCTTCAGCCTTTGTTTTCAGTCCTGAAAATGGGTCTTGGCCTGAAACTTTGACAATTCATTCATTTCTTTCGATGCTACCTGGCCTGATAAGCTCCTCCAGCATTTTGTGTGTGTTGCTTTTGATTTCCAGCATCTACAGACTTTCTTATGTTTATGAAATGCTTATTAATTTGTCCACCATTTCTTTGTCCCCCATTTCTTTGTCCCCCATTACTACCTCTCCAGCATCATTTTCCAGCGGTTCAATATCCACTCTCACCTCTCTTTTACTCTTTATATATCTGAGAAAACTTTTGGTATCCCCTTTTATATTATTTGCAAGCTCACCTTCATATTTCATCTTTTCTCTCCTTATGGTTTTTTTTTAGTTGCCTACTGTAGATTTTTAAAAGCTTCCCAATCCTTTTAGCATCTCACTAATATAATATTGCTATACTATACGCCCTCTCCTTTACTTTTACTGTATCTTTCACTTCCCTTGTCAGACACGGCTGCCTCATCCTCCCTTTAGAGTACCTCTTCATCTTTGAGATGTATCTATCCTGCATCTTACAAATTGCCCCCAGAAAGTCCAGCCATTCCTGTTCTGCCATTATCCCTGATAGTGTTCCATTCCAATCAACTTCGGCCAGCTCCTCTCTCATACCTCTGTAATTCCCTTCACTCCACAAATTTAGAATGGAGATGAGGAGGAACTACTTCTCCCAAAGAGCGGTGAATCTGTGGAATTCTTTGCCCAATGAAGCAGTGGAGGCTATCTCAGTAAATATATTTAAGACAAGGCTGGATAGATTTTTGTATAGTAAGGGAATTAAAGTTTGTGGGGAAAAGGCAGGTAGATGGAAGTGAGTCCATGGTCAGATCAGCCATGATCTTATTGACTAACAGAGTAGGCTCAATGGGCCAGGTGGCCTACTCCTGCTCCTATTTCTTATGTTCTGATTCTGGCTGCAGTTGGGTTGCCTGGATATAACTCATGCCAGGTTATTTTTATCCATGCATTTTCCTAACTCTACCCACAAGAATTCTACATCTTCCAATCCTATGTCACCTCTTTCAAAGGATTTGATTTCATCTTTTACCAATAGAGCTGCTTGCTTGTCCTTTTGTTACAAGGTGTATTCTTGGATGTTAGGCTCCCAACAATCCAGCCACAGCTCAGTGATGTCCACAACATCATACCTGCCCATCTCTAACTCTGCTACAAGATCATCTGCCTTATTCCATACACTGTGTGCATTCAAATACAATACCTACACTCCTGTATTCATCACCCTTTTCGATTTTGCCCCCATGATACACCACCTCATACCACTGACTGCAATTTTGCCCTACCTGGCCCTCCACACAATCTCACTACACACTGCATCTTGTATACCAATTGCCCCATCTTCAGCCGTATCACTCCCATTCCTATCCCACTGACAGATTAATTTCAACTCTCTGGAATGGCTCTAGCAAACTTGCCCACAAAGATATGGGCCATCCTTGGGTTCAGGTGTAATCTGACCTGTTTTGTACAGGCATACCTTCCTCTGAAGGTATCCCAATGATCCAGAAGTCTGAAACCCTGGCTCCTGTACCACTCCCTCAGCCCCTCATTCATCTGCACTGTCATCTTATTGCTGCTCTGACTAGCATGTGGTACTGGGAATAATGCAGAGGAGACTGCTTTGGACGCCCTGCTCTTCTGCCTCTTCCCTATTCCTCCTTTCTGCCCATGTCATTGGTGCCAGTGTGCACCACGACCTCCGGCTGATCACACTTCCTCTTGAGAATCTTCTGCAGCTGCACTGAGACAATCCTGGACCCTACACCTAGGTGGCAACACACCATCCTGGCTTCTTATTCACGGCCAGAGAATCTCCTGTCCAATCCCCCTGACTATCAAGTCTCCTATCACTTTCCTGCTGAGTCTCAGAGCCAGCCACAGTTTCACTGGCCTGGCTGCTGCTGCTGTGCACTGATAGGCCATTTCCTCCACCACCCCCCCCCCCCACCGCAGTATGTAAAAGTGTCTATTGTTGCTGAGGGGAAATCTGCATTGACTGCTTCCTTCCCTTGCTTCTCCTGGTAGTCACCTATCTACTATCTACCGTTGCATTCTGGTTGAGATCACCTCCGTAAAAGTATCATCTATGAGGTTTTCTGCCTCCTGGGTAGTCCTGAGTACATCCAGCTCCAGCTCCAGTTCCTTAACCTTGTCAGTCAAGAGCTGAAGTTGGGTTCACTTCCTGCAGAAGTAGTAATCAGGGAGACTGTTAGCTGCCCTGAAAAACCCACGTCTCATAGGAGGAGCATTCCACTGTCTGAATTATCATTCTCCCTATGCTTGTTATGCCTCTACCTTAAGCTTAATTTCTAGCCTGGGCCTGTTCTTGCCTAAGCCTGTTGAGCCAAAGCCTGACCACTCTAACACTGTCCATTACAACAATGGCTGCTCCACTTACAGCTCTCTTCCTTTTATTGGACCCTGCCAAGTGTCTAATAGGTCACGATGTTTGCAGCCTGCTGAAAAGTTCCAAAAGGCCCGAGCTCTTTTTAAACCTTGTACAGCCTCACCAATGAATGACTTCTTGCAATGATTGCAGCCCACTGAAAGAAAGAGTAAAGGCTGTTGCTGTTTGGAAATGATATTGTTTAAAGGAATGTATGCTTCTGTAGTGAAGAAAATAATATGTCAAAATATATCTCTGTTACAAATGTACTTTATTTCTATTCTCTAATCAGGAGTTTGTCAGAGGCTACATTGATGAGAAAGCAAAGGTACTTCTAGATTCCTTTTAGTACACATCTGACAAATATTCTTTTGTAGTTAGTGTGCTTCACTTAATTCATACTATAACCCTCCAACTTTATCAGAAGGCTGAAGAGGAGTCAATAGTCGAAGAGAACACAGTATCTTTGCTGCACATTATGCGAAAGACATTGTGGATCAACTCACCTTAACAGAGGAAAACTTCAAATACTTTACTATATTTCAGATTGATTTTAAGGTCTGTGGTCCTCAAAGGGCAAATGTGGAGTTCAATTAACAAGCTCATTAGAATAGTACAGGGGACCATAAAATAATCATAAAGGCTCCTGGAAGTAAGGGAATGGAAGATTGATCAATTCAAGGTCATTTAAATGACTGCGTACAATTTAAAGAAGATATCACCTATAATAATTACTGTCTATAAGGAGAGGTTGAAGTAAGGAGGTTTTGGTGTGAATTTATCTTACTATGTACACCTGCAGTACTGAAATTAGTGACCTTGAAATTTGTTTGTGTAACACATTCTTTTAGGTAAAATACTGAAGATTCTACGACAAAAAAAAAATGGTCCCACTATTGAAATCTAGAATGTTAGAATAAAGAATGCTATTAAAGGTTAAAAATTTGCATTTGTTCTGCCTTCACCCTGACTTCCATAAAATAAACTCAGTCATTCATCAAACCATACCACATACATACAACAAGCATCTTTAGAACTTCTTTAGAAATATGCTCAAGCACTATAGAGAATATCATTTTTTTTAATTTTATAGTCTACTGTCCAATTTTTGATCTTTTTGTACATAATATTCCAACTTCTGTGGATTATTTTTAATTCAACATTTTTGCTGAACAACTTTTGGCTGGTTTTAAAACAGTTTTACTGCAATTGCCAGGGGTCTGCCAGATTTGCCTTTGAGTCTGGAAGATGGAGTAGGGAAGAGAATCAAACGAGGTGTTTAGAAGTAGATAGGAGAAGAGGAAGGTGAAAAGTACTATGCGGGAGGCTATAACTACAGCAGGTATTTTGGAGGGTCATCTACCATCTTAATATGAACGTCTTTCTTTAAAGAATTTATGGCCAGGCTATGTTTCCTATCAGAATCACAACTTGAGCCTCAAATCAAACGTGGACAACATGGATTATGACACTGAAGGTCATAGTTATCCTTAAATTTTATGCAACAGTTTTTTGTCCATGTGACTACCGCAATTGAGCTTTGAACTTCAGGATGCCCTGAGCTGTAATAGCATCACACTAACCGCTAGGCCACTGTAGTGTGTGTTAGAGAGATTACAGAATTTTCTATGCCAGCTACATCTCTTTCCTGATGGACAGAGTAAAACAGGATAAGAGAACAATAAGCTGTGTGCCATTACTCGTATTTACTTTGTCTTGTGCCAAGCAAAATTGCGAGAATTGTTTTTTTTAATACTCTCAGGACCTTCAATTGGCTTGAGCATTTTACTGAATAAAATACTTTTGAAGTGATCAATGTAGGAAATATCAAGTTTCAAGGTTTCAAGATTCATGACTCTTCAATGTCATGTCCAGTTCATAAATGTAACAGAGAACAAAATATCATCACATACAAAATGTTGCTGGAACTCAGCAGGCCAGGCAACATCTGTGGAAAAAAGTACAGTCAACATTTCGGGCCCAGACCCTTTGGCAGGACTGGAGAAAAAAAATTGAGTAGATTTAAAAGGTGGGGGAAGGGAGAGGGAAACTCTTCATCTTTTTTCCTCCAGTCTTGCCAAAGGGTCTCAGCCTGAAATGTGGACTGTACTTTTTCCATAGTTGCTGCCTGGCCTATTGTGTGTTGCTTGGATTTACAACATCTGCAGATTTTCTCTTGTTTCTAAAATAATTATTACTCTAGTTCCAGTCCAGCCCAAAAAACACAATAAGATAAAGAACAATAATAAAAAAAACACAATAAATAAAAATGCATAAGATAACTTATATACATAGATTGATTGTCGGTCCCTTTAAGGCATAAGGTTCTATACATAAGGTGACTGACAGGAAATGGTAACGTAGTGTTAGTGGGAGGTGTGGAGGGGTGATTAGTGGATGGAGGTGTTGATCAACTGTATTGCTTGGAGAAGTAACTGTTTTTGAGTCTGCTGGTCCTGGTGTGGATTCTATATAGTTTCCTAATGAAGGGTCTTAGCCCAAAATGTCGACTAGTTATTCCCTCCACAGATGCTGCCTAAATCCCTCCAGCCTTTTGTGCATGTTGCTCAAGATTTCCAGCATCTGCAGAATCCCCCACATCCATGCCTAAACAAAAAGGACTGGCAGGGAGTTGAAGGGGAAGTGACTGATGAAAGCAGATCTAGGTTATCATACAGAATCAATGAGGAAAGATAAGGTATGAAGGCACTGCCTGCAACATTCAGTCCAGTGGTATCATTCACCATGTCCATGGCTGTACTTGACCCATGATGATCTGCTCAGGGGAGAAGATGTGTTCTTGGATTCCTGTTTGTATTTATATACATCCTACTCCTGTGAAAAAGGGGTATGATAATAATTTCTTGGGAGGTCCTCAAAACATGCAAATCTTAATCAAATTGTTATATTTAGAGAGTAAGATGTGAGATGGAAATGAAGGTTCAGACAGTAAGTGAGAGCGGGTGGGGCAGTATGTGAGTGGAAGGTGGTGTGGATTGTGGTGCAGATGCTATGAGAGACGAGATTGGGGAAGGAGATTTTGGGAACAGTGACACTGGAGGTGTGCAGATATGTTAGGAGGCAAAAAGCAAGGCTCTTGATAACTGATGATGGCATTGAAAATATTTTGGCTTTTGTGTTACCCATGGAAACTCATGCCTTTGTCTTACCCATAGAAAATGACTCTTCCTCCAATATTTTACTGTCAGAATAGAGCTTCCAATCCTTCCACATCTGTGTCTGTTACAAGAAGCCTCCTGTGCAGCCCAGCTAGACAGCACTTCCACTTTAAGAACTGATAGCTCAATTTATATAAACCCAGTTTCCAACCTCCCCCAAGAAGCACACAGGCACTGAGCTGTATGGATATTATTGAATCATTGCCAGTACTGACTACACAAGAAGACGTGTTGCACCATTCGGCGCAAGGAGCACTGTCACAAGAATGCAGTAGTTATCATCAAGGGCCCCCACCATCCAGGCCATGCTCTCTTCTCACTGCTACCACTAGAAAGGAGGTACAGGAGCCTTAGGTCCCACACCACCAGGTTCAGAAACAGTTATCACCATTCAACCATCAGATTCCTGAACTAGTGTGGATAACTTCACTTGACTCAATACTGAACTGATTCCACAGCCTATGGACTTACTTTCAAGGACTCTACCACTCATATTCTCAGTATTCTTTATTTACTTACTAATTTATTATTAGTAGTATTTGTTTTTTTTATTTGCAAAATTTGTCTTCTTTTACACATTGGTTACAATCAGTCTTATGTGCGTCATTTTCCAATGATTCTGTTGTATTTCTTTGTTTTACTGTGAATGCCTGTGAAACAAATGAATCTCAGGGTAGTATATGGTAAAATACGCAAGAGAAAATCTGCAGATGCTGGAAATCTGAGCAACACGCACAAAATACTGGAGGAACTCAGCTGGCCAGGCAGCATCTAGGAGAAAAGTACAGTCGACGTTTCAGGCTGAAACCTTTCGGCAGGACATGTATGTACTTTGATAATAAATTTACTTTGAACTTTAATGTAGTACATGCATTGTGTTTCTAAAGATTGTTGAAATGTTGGGCTGAAGTTTGCATTACATTGAGAGGATCTCGATTCTAGCTTTGCATAACTACTGTTGGTGGCTGCCTTACAGATGAAATTTGATCTTCTGATTAGTTATGAGTCTGGTAACGATTTTGTGACTTCCAGTTTAGCTGCAGGAGCCTCTTAAGAAGTTTACCCAACTGTGACGTAATTTCAGATGGGATGTTGCTTCAGATAAATAATATGAACTGTTGTTTTCTCATGACCAAGAATGGGTAATCAGAAATAAATACTGTTGTGTTCTCCTACTTTCTCAGATGTTAGCTTTACTGAAAGTCGTAAGCCTGCACGAAAACGTCTTATGGTTTGCTCACCAGGGGTTAGATTCACAGGACAGCCACATGCTGGGACTGTGGATTAGAAGTGAAGTGAAGCATCTATTTAGATTGCTTAAGACAATGAAGCTTCATTATAAAACACCCCAGTAAACATACACAGCAGATTGTAATGTGCTATCTTTTTGAGGTCTGAGAGAGGTGGTTTCTGGGAGCTTACATCTAGACATCTGCAGTAGCTGATTAATTGGCCAACATCAAAGCAGATGAAGTGGAGGTCAGACACTGTCCTGAGACAAAACAATGCTTGTTGAAGTTGATTGAGACAGGTAGACCACTGGACCTTTAGCAGGGAAATACTGACTGTGCACTACACAGATGTGTTGCTGGCATTTAATGCCCATCCCTAGTTGATTATGGAGTTATGCTGAATTACATTTTTGATGATGGTACACCCACAGCCCTGTAAAGGAGGAAGTTCCTGTATTTTGACCCAACAGCAAAAAAGGAACAGCAATACCTTTCTGAGACAGCATAATTCATGACTTACAGCGGAGGTTCCCAAACTTTTCTTATGCCATGGACCCCTATCATAATAGGTTAGGAGCCCCTGACTTAGAGGGACTTTGAAGGTAGTGCTTGCAAACCTTGACCTTCTGGGTTGCAGAGGTCTGTGGCTCTCCAAATTCCCCACACTGTATTTATGATTGGCTTATTTTAAGCCAGTTGTTTACTGACATACAGCGTGGTGTAGGCCCTCCAGCCCTTCAAGCTGCACCGCCCAGCAATCCACCAATTTAATTATAGCCTAATCATGGGACAATTTACACTGACCACTTAACTTACCAACTGATACATCTTTGGAATGAAGGAGGAAACTGGAGCACCCTGAGAAAGCCTGTGCAGTCACGGGGAGAACATCAGTCGTCTCGCAGACGACAGCGGGAATTGGACCCGAGTCACTGGTACTGTACAGTGTTGTGCTAACAACTACGCCACCCTGCTGCCCCAGGTTCTCATATTTGATTTCAAGTGATGCAGTAGAATCGGATACTGTTCCTGACATTTTTGAACAAATAAGACCAAAAGAAAAGTAGTAAGATTATCATTTATTTAAAGCTCTGTTCACAAAGTCAAACAGAAAGTGGATATATTTATATTGTGAATCTGGTGGTTGACAGTGGAAATACAGGTAGATATATGAATATGTACAATTATGTCGCTCTGTTGCCTCTTGGCCATAGTGCAATGGTCACTGTCTAAAGCCGAAAACTAGTAATGAGCTTGACACCACTGGTGAACACTGCACCAGTCAGTCTACTGACAGGATTTACTAAATACAGTTCAAAGACAATCAATACATGGTACAGAGAGTTTTTCTTTACCTTTTTTTTAAACAAGAGCTTTATTGGGGAGTTAGTTTATTCACAGATTGCCACAAGCATTAATGACCGCCAGCGTCTTGTTTTGCCAGTCACCTAGATGGCTGTTGATAAAGATTTAGCATCATGTTCTAAGTGTCAGGGCTGTCAGTAGTGCTGAACCATTTGACCAGAAGAAAAAACGCACAGGGAGCTATTGATTACAGCTTCTCAGTGTCACTTGTTCACCAGGATTTAGGTATTGATGAGGCCTGGAGTGAAAACAAGTCCTTTCCCTGGTGGGCTCTAGCCAGAAGTACAAAATGCAAAGTTAGAGAGAATATTCAGCTGTTACCTGAATCTAAGGGATTCTGGTATTGATTGAAAGGCTCCTTCATGTTATTTTTTTCCAAGACAAATCTATGCTTTTGGAAATTCACAACACATAAAAGAATATGTGTATCTGACCAGATTTATCGGACAGTTGTAATGGGAAAAATACATTTAACATGTTATGCTATTGGTAGTTAAAATATTACTTCAACCAAAAAATTAAGAATTAACTTTCATCAAAATTTTGACTTTTCAGAAGTTCAAAGTTGAAAGTAAATTTTATTATCAAAGTACATTTACCATATACAACCCTGAGATTCATTTTCCTGTGGGCATACTCAGCAAGTCCATAAAATAGCAGCTATAACAGGGTCAAAGAAAGATCAACCAGGGTGCAGAAGACTATGCAAAATGCAAATATAAATAAATAGCAATAAATAACGAGAACAAGAGATAATGAGATAAAGAGTCCTTAAAGTGAGATCATTTGTTGTAGGAACATTTCAAGGATGGGGCAAGTGACTGTAATTATCTCCTTTTATTCAAGAGCCTGATGGTTGAGGAGTAGTAACTGTTCTTGAACCCGATGGTGCAAGTCCTGAAGCTCCTTTACCTTCTAGCCGATGGCAGCCGTGAGAAGAGAGCATGACCTGGGTAGTGGGGATCTCTGATGATGGATGCTGCTTTCCTTTTGATAGCATTTCATGAGGATATACTCAATGGTTGAGAAGGATAAAATGGGCTGAATCCACTACCTTTTGCTGGATTTTCCATTCAATGGCATTGGTGTTTCCATACCAGGGTGTGATGCAACCAGTCAATATACTTTCCACTACAACTCTAAAGAAGTTTGTTAAAGTTTTAGGTATCATTCTGAATCTCCGCAGACTCCTAAGGAAGTAGAGGTGCTGCCTCGCAATTGCACCTGTGTGCTGGGTTCAGGACCAATCCTCTGAAATAGGAACACCCAGGAATTTAAAGTTTCGATCCCTCTCCACCTCCGATCCACTGAGGCGGACTGGCTGATGGACCTTTGGTTTCCCTCTCCTTGGCTTTGCTGACATTGAATGAGAGGTTGTTGTTATGACACCACTCACCAAACTTTCAGTCTCCCTCCAGTGTGTTGATTCATCGCCACCTTTGATTCGGCCCACAACAATGGTGTCATCAGCAAATTTGAATATGACATTGGGGTTGTGCTTAGCCACATAGTCATAGGTGTAAAGCAAGTACAGCAGGGGGCTAAGCACACAGCCCTGTGGTGCACCTGTGCTGATGGAGACCGTAGAAGAGATTTTGTTGCCAATCTGAACTGACTGTGGTCTGTAAATGAGGAAATCCAGGATCCAATTGCACAAGGAGGTATTGAGACCAAGGCCTTGGAGCTTATTGATTAGTTTATTTTTATCCATGAGATTTATAGCACAGAAACTTGTTGCACAGCTTTGGTTTAGACTGTTCAATGTTAATCCAAGAAACAGACCATAAACAATTCTTCAGAGGAGAATGTGGTTCTGTTTAAAGGAGTAGCAAATTTGTAAATCTAATTCTCCCACTCTTGTTTCATAGCCAAGTATATTTTTGCCCTTTAGTTACTTTGCTATTTCCTTTTCGGATCATCCACTTGAATCTGCTTCCTCCTCCGTTTGTAATGGACTGGGTTGTTCAGACCCAAAAGACCCAAGCCAATTCCAGTGTCTAGGAAATGTGGTAAAAAGTACAAGTGCACAATAAAATAACTTAAGCCCAATTTATTATCATAAAATAAAAAGCACAAATAAACCACACTAAATACCACATAGTAAGTTACAAATATTTCCACAAAGGTTTCAGGGCTCACAATCAGCTCGGATTTCCAGCATCTGCAGATTTTCTCTTGTTTCGGGCTCATGATTCGTAGTCTTCACTTGATTGTTTGTTGCTGTCATGGGAGGACTTGATTGTCACTATTGTCAGGGGAAATCTCCAAATTCTGACTCATGAGATCGCCTTTGGTCCATCCTAGACACAGATGATCATAATTCCTTCAAATGAAGTTCCAAGAACCAAGCAAAAGGTGCCTCAATAATAGGAGTTCAATCCACAAGCAAAGCAAGACACACAGAAACATACTATTTGGTCCTTTGTTCTCACGCCACTACCTCAGCATGGTTTCTTTCGGAATTGCACAAGCATTGACAGACATGCAGAGGCTGATAAACTCTTTGGTCTTTTGTTCCCATGCCACTGGTGCCTTGAGGCCAAGAAAGAATCCAACCGCTATTAGCAAACACTTAACAAACCTGTAGTGTTTAACTTGTACAGACACCTTACATGCTGGGAGCTCATAAAGAGTTAAAGTGTCTCTTGGAATTGTTCAGACTTTCATCTAATATTTTTACAAAATTTAGAACACCACAACACGCCCTTGCAATGAATTTCCGATTGTTGTCTACATAGACTGCATGTTAAAGTTTCTGCTTGTTTCAGCTTTGTCACATACCTTTCAATCTGTGTCCTGCGACTCTCAGCCCTTCAGTTTATTTCAATGTCTGTTTTCTTCCATCCTACTGAGTGACCTTATGTGTGAAATTTTGCCCAACAGATGAGGAAAGGAGGAGGGCAATTATGTACAGTAGAAAATGGAATGGGAGAGAGAAAAATTGTCACTGATTCAACATTTAAAATAAAGGATGTATAACATTTAACTGAAACATGTGTAATATATCTGCATCTGATGTAAATTACACACCACAGTAGTAACTCCTTCATGCAAAATGTACTTTCCTGTCTTTTTGAAAATATTTTTCATGCTGTTTTGATTTTTCAATCTGAAAGGTATAAAATGTTCTTGCTAGTGCCTCATAACAAAATACTGATTGTAGTTGAGAACAGTGCAGGTTGCTAGCACCTTCTGCAGGTTGTCATCTCCTTCAATTGAGGGGAAACAATTTCATCTTTACTTAATGCTGCTCTCTCGTAGATCTGCAGGGGATGTATGCTGACTATGTCATGAATTCAGAGGTGCAGCCTGTGTACCCACCCATCCTGCTGTGCCAATAGGCTACTTGTACCAGCTTTGTTAAAAAAAACTATTGAAGTCTTGGAGCTAGTGTAGCAATAAATATTTTAATATTCAATGAATCTGTTCTAGAGAGAGGTTATCAATCAAACTGAAATCATACTTCACAGATAGAAGCAATCAATGATTCCAGCTTCTGGACCAGTGGAAGGATTTTAATTTTTACACAGTTGTTACCCATTTAAAGTAAACGATTTAATGACTATGTTTAGCAGTGCACAAAGCAGTTTTACACAACTGTATTAATCAATGTGCTAACAGAGAAAACTAAGAGCCAAAATAAAGCAAGTAATTTAAATCGCCAAATTACTGTTTAATTACCATAATATAATTTATTTTGTACCCGATCGTTCACCAAAATAAACAATGGAGTTATGAAAATAATATGTCTTGAGATTTGAAAATTGTTGCAGTCTTGTCTGTCGTACATTAGAGGATTTATTATAATATGTTCAAAATATAAATTAAGTGAAAAAAGTGAATTATACAATGAAATACGACAAAATAATAGGATATATTTGGTACAATTAAATTTTATCTCTTGACTATATAAAAAGCTCACATCCCAGCACGATCTCTGCGCCTGCTAAGGATAAAAAAACAATTCCGTGAAAAGGAAGGAAAGTTCAAGGGTTACAGTTCCTCGTACAATCTGTCATCGCTTTGAATAGAAACCATTATTAACACCAATGACAGTGATGAGAGCAAATGATATCAGTTTGTCTTCTCTAAGCACTCATACCGATATTTCTCAACACTTTCTCTCAGGACCCGGTAATGCCTATTTAATTGAACTGTTTTAATACAACTTTTTTCATGATTGCAGGAGGTTTTAACTAATGAATTTATAAAATTCACGTTATGACTCAAATCTCCCAATGAAGCAGATGCTGTTAACAAAGTGAATTAGTAAGTAACACTGAAATTCAAAAACGGTGAAGCATCAGAGAGGGAGATTTATCTGGAGACTGTCTTTCAGGAGTAGTTGCACCCACTAGGTTAACTTCTTCAAATTTGGTTAAAAGGGTGTGACTGAGCGTGAGACAGGTAGGGGATCCAAGAGCTAGTGCTAGAGAAAACTCAGCCCTTGAGCATGTCCAACTGGTCTGAGATTCTTGTTCCCTGTGAGGAAGGAAGTGGAAGCTGAAGGAAGGATGAGAACTGTGGCACTGTGGTTTAAGAAGCCATTTAAGAGGGGGGAGAGAATTAGAATCAGGTTTATTATCACTGAAACATTGTGAAATTAGTTGTTTTAAGGTATCACTACAGTGTAATACCTAAAAAAAAATTAACGTAAATAACAACCAGTAATATAAATTAGTGCAAAATAACATTCATAGATTCATGGACTGTTCAGAAATGTGATGGCAGAGGGAAAGAAGCTGTTCCTGAAACTTTCAGTGTGCATCTTCAGGCACCTGTACCTCCTCCATGATGATAGTAATGAGAAGAAGGTATGTCTTGGATGGTGAGGGTCCTTAATAATGGATACTGCCTTCTTGAGGCATCTCTTTTTGAATTTGACCTCGAAGCCGGTGTCCATGATGGAGTTTACAACCCTCTCTATAGCTTTTTGAGATCCTATACATTTGCACCTCTATACCAGATGTGATGCAACCAGTCAGAATGCCCTCCACAATACATCTAGGAATTGGCTAGTGTCTCTGAGTGCAAGGTTATGGTTGAAACACCATTCAACTAGGCGATCTATCTCATTCCCGTACATCTTTTCAGCACAACCTGAGATTCCACTGTCAATAATTGTGCCATAGACAAATTTTTAGGTGAGCTTTGCCTCGCTACACAGTCATGAGTGTAAAAAGGGTAGAGCAGCAGGTGTAGCTCGGTCCCTGAGGTGTGGCAATATTGATTGTCAGAGAAGAGAAGATGTTATTTCTTGTTTGCACTGACTGTGGTTTCCTGGTGAGGAAGTCAAGGACTAGTTGCAGAGGCCCAGGTTTTGAAGCTTGTTGATTAGTACTGAAGGAACGATTGTGTTAAACGTTGAGCTGTAGTCAATAAACGACAACCTGACATACCGTAGGTGTTGCTTTTGTTCATTTGTTACAAGGCTGAGTGGAGAGCCAACAGGAACCAAGAGTCCCAAAGGCTATCTTACCTGCCTTCTGCCTGGGATCAGGATATTTCATCTGACCTGCAGAGGAATTTGGAGTGGAAGGGAAATGATCCAGTTGTAGAGGTCTATGTAGGAAGAACAAGGAAAGAGGTTCTGCTGAGGGAGTTTGTGTAGCTCGGGACAAAATTAAAACACAGAATGATAAAGATATAATCTCTGGATTGTTAATTGAGCCATGTGAAAATTGGCACAGGGTTAATAAGATCAGAGTTAAGAGTTAAGGATTGGTGTGGGAAAAGTGGGTTTGGGATATTGGTACCAATATTTGGCGGGGATGGGGGGTAGCTATTCCACCTGAATCATGCTGGGACAAGAGTCCTGGTGAATTGCATAACTAAGGTTGTGGATGGTGCTTTACACTAAATAGCCGGCGGCATGCTTCAACAGCTTGGAAAAGTATGGGTAAAGTAGAAGGAAAGTCAAAGTAAATTTGATTCTCAATGTACATGTATATCGCCATAGACCACCCTAGATTAGTTTCCTTGTGGGCATTCACAGTAAGTACAAAGAAACAATAGTATCAATGAAAGATGCACACAGCAAAGACAGAAAAACAACTTCTGCAAAAGACAAATTATGTAAATACAAGAAAAGAGAAAATAGTAGTAATAATAATAAATAAGTAAATTACAAATATTGAGAACGTGAGTTGTAGAGTCCTTGAAAGTGAGTCCGTAGGTTGTGGAATCAGTGTTCAGTGTTGTGGTGAGTGAAGTTATCCTTCTGGTTCAAGAGCCTGATGGTCGTGGGGTAATAACTGTTCCTGAACCTGGTGGTGTGGGACCTAAGGCTCCTGTGCCTCCTTCCCAATGGCAGCAGCGAGAAGAGTATGGCCTGGGTAGTAGATGTGTTCACTGGTGGGGAGGGCTTTACCATTGATGGATTGGGTTGTACACACTACTTTTTGTAGGGTTCTCCATTCAGGGGCATTAGTGTTACCATACCAGGTCATGATGCAACCAGTCAGTATGCTCTCCACTGCACTTCTTTAGAAGTTTGTAAGTACATTAGGTGACATGTCGAATCTTCACAAACTTCTAAGAATTTAGAAGTGCTGCTTTGCCTTCTTTGTTATGGCCCTTACGTGCTGGGCCCAGGACAGATCCTTTGAAATGACAGCACAGAGGAATTTAAAGTTTCTGACACTCTACAGCTCTGATCCACTGATAAGACCTGGCTCATGGACTTCCGATTTCCTCCTTCTGAAGTCAATAATCAGCAGGGTAATTGGGTGATCACCCAGTCACCCTGCCTTGACACCTCCCAACATCATCACCACCCCCTCACTGGTTACCAATCCACTCACCAAACCTCCAGCCTGCAGTGCAGTGCAGTGCCTAAGCTCAATCTTGTCTGGAGGTCTCATTTTCAGGGAAACTAAACATGCCCATCTTGGGCACCGGTATAATTGAAGCCTGCTTGAAGCAGGTGAGTACCTCAAACTCCCGAAGAAGAGGTTAAGGATATCAACGTACACTCTAACCAGTTGATTAGTACAGATTTTCAGTACTCAGCCAGACACAGTGTCTGGGCCTGATGCTTTACATGGGTTCACCCTCCTGAATGGCACTCTCATGCCGTTGAAAGAAGATCACAGCTGGGAGTTAAACTTCCAAAGATACACATCATATCAAAGTGACAGGCAGCTCGGCAAAGGGGGTAGGGTGACTCTGTTGGTAGAAAAATGAAATCAAATCAATGAAAAGAAGTTACATAAGATCAAAATTTGTATAATCTTTGAGGGTGGAGTTAAAAAATTCCAAGGCTAAGAAGACTGATAGGAGTTATATACAGGCCTCTGGATAGTAGCCAGGATGTGGAATACAAACTACAACAGGAGATAGTAAAGGCATGTAAAAAGAGCAATGTCATAGTCATGGGGGATTTAATATGCAGGTAGATTAGGAAAATCAGGTTAGTACTGGATCCTAAGAGAAGGAATTTGTAGAATGCATACGAGATGGCTTTTTAGAGCAGCTTGTGGCTGAGCGCACTGGGGAAAAGTCCATTCTGGTTTGGGAGCTGTGCAATGAACCAGATTTCATTCGGAAGCTTGAGGTAAAGGAACCCTAAGGAGGATGTTGTTTACTTGGATTTTTAGAAGGCCATTGATAAGGTGCTGCACATATAAGGCTGCTAAACAAGATGGGAACTCTTGGTATTAAAGGAAGGATAGAAAATTGGCTGACTGGCAGAAAGCAAAGGATGGGAATAAAGGAGGCTTTTTCTGGTTGGCTGCCAGTGACTAGTGGTATTCCACAGGGTTCAGTGTAATATGCACTACTTTTCACATTATATACTAATAATCTGGATGATGGAATTGATGGCTTTCTGGCCATGATTTTGGATGATAGGTGAGGAGCAGGTATTGTTGAAGGATAGGGTGTCTGCAGAAGGACTTGGCCAGATTAGGAGATTGGGCAAAGAACTGAGAGATGGAATATAGTGTAGAGAAGGTGTATGATCATACACTTTGGTAAAAGTGAAACCCTTTTTTAATGTTCATTAGCCCCTCACTAACAGCCACTGGACTCCGCGGCAAGAAACCCACCTTTCTGAGGCTTCGAACGTCTAGGGTGTATACAACTTTGGTCCCGCCAAATCCATGAGGTTGGGATGTCTCGCCCACCCAAACCACGGTTTGTGTAAATGCTGTGTGACTTACTGCCGCTGGCAAGAAATAACAGATCATACACTGCATACAATTATAAAGAAGTATACTTAAGAATGTTAACTTAAGCAGCCAGTTACTAAAGGAAAGAAAGAAAAAGAACAAAAGGGCCCATTATACCTAAACAATCACATGTGCACAGTGGAGCTCAAATCTTCTAGAAGCTGTTGTTTTTGATGTACACACTGCACCTTCCGAATGTCACTCGAAATCCATCTGGAACAAATGGGCTCTCCCACGGGAGCATTGGTCCCTCCTCCCTGAAGCCTTTCATCTGTACTGAACGCCTTGTGCTTTAGGGACAGTATCCTCAGCCATCTTCCCTCCTGTCTTCTCCTAGCTCCTGCCAACAAAGACCTCAACCCATGCTAGTGTCCCTCACAAAAACACTCCGCCCACTGTTCTTTAGAACCTTCTCTGAATTCCACCATCCTGACGGGCTGACACCACATTCCAAAGTTGAACAACAAAGCCCTTACCACAGCTCAAACCCAAGCAGGCTGAAAGCAGAACAGACTGCTCTTACAGAACTACTAAAATGAAATGCCTACAGCATAGCAGTAAAAATGTAAACCAGGGCATTACAGAAGGAATAAAGGCAAACGTTATTTTCTAAACAAATAGTGAATTCAGAAATCGGAGGTGCAAAGGGTCTTGGGATTCCTACTGCAGGATTCCCTAAGGGTTAACTTGTCAGTTGATTCGGTCATAAGGAAGACATATGCAGTGTTGGCATTGGAGAGAATGCAGAGGAGGTCTACGAGAATGATTCTAGGAATGAATGGGCTATTATATAAGGAGCATTTGATGACTCTGGACCTGTACTTGCTGGAGTTTAGAAGAATGAGGGGAGATCTCATTGAAACCTATCGAATGTTGAAAGGCCTGGATAGAGTGAACATGGAGAGGATATTTACAATAATGAGAGAGTCTAGGAACAGATGGTACAACCTTAGAATAGAAGGATGTCCCTTTATAACACAGAAGACAAAGAACATCTTTAGCTAGAGGGTGGTAAATCTGTAGAATTTATTGCCACAGATGGTTGTAGAGGCCGAGTCGCTGAGTATATTTAAAGCGGAATTTGATAGGTTCCTGATTAGTATGGGCACCAAAGGTTACGGGGAGAATGAGAGAGGATGAGGTTGAGAGGAAGAATAAAGCAGCCTTGGTCAAATGGTGGAACAGGCTCGACGAGCCCTAATGGCCGAATTCTCCTCCTATATTTTATGATCTGAAGGTCTAAAATCTTAAAAGTAAAATAGGATTTCTTCCACATTTGGATTGGTTGAAGAATTGATTGTTTTCCCTTAATTTATCTTTGTAAACTTACCAAAACAGTGAACAGGGCAAATGCTGAGTTGCATTGCACCTTAGTAAACATGTAGTTAACTCTTGCTGCTCCAAATTTGAAAGCTGAAGTCATCATGATAGGTTTTGTGATGCATTGCGTTAGAAGCACCTAGTATGATAAACTTCACATTTCATTTCATTCTGGCCCAATGACAATATTGTCAATGGCGCAATCATTCCAACTAACACAATATCATTTCATATTATGATTTAAACACACTACAGGCCCTCTCCGGGATATGAATATCTGATTGATGGACACCCCTTTCATGTGAATGAGCACTTAGGATATCCGTGGGACAGATGGGGATGCATTTATTGCCTGTTGCATTTCTGTGTGCCTTCTTCTCACCAAGTCACCTGTGAGCCACAACAATCAGGGGCTGGGTGGAGCTGTTCATTTTTGACTTACGAACAGTTCTCAGAAACTGAACCCTGTCATGATCTGGAGACCCACCTGTAATTCCTAATGGTTCAATGTGTGTCACTAGACTTTATTATATAGGATTGATCTTGAAATTAAATCATATTACACCACAATTCTGTGAGGTACACAATGGAAAGTGAAAAGAAAAACTGAGGCTTACTGCAGTGAAATCTGTGTCTTTTCTTCTAAGTCCTTGTGCATCTGATGTGCTATTGCACAGAGGAGCTTGGGCATATGGAATGGCATTTAACACGAATATTTTCCTGCCTATTACTTCTGGGGCTTTGGTCCACACAAGCAGGGGACATTTGAGAGATTTGTTTCACAGTTACCTGAATGAGAGCTGTACTCAGCACGTCTTGGTGCATGAAGGCTGTGTTATTATGCCAAATGTTCAAACATCATCTGTTTCCCATAAAACTGTGATGGAGGTACTTTAATTATGTTAAGTATAAGAAGTATTTGTGGAAATGAAGATCAGATTTGACTATGGCTGTCCATCTCCTCGCAGACTCAGTTCATTTATGTACCATCCTTTATTCTTTGTTATGATTTTGGACAATATAGGAAGAGAAAGGCATCCATTTGCCCTTCATATCAATTCAGAAATTTCACATGCATGGCAATTTGACTATTGGCAAGCATTTTTATTATTTCAGCCTTCCCATGAAGACAGAGTCAGTTCAAGGTCATCTTGCACAAAAAAAAAACAAACTGGAATGAATGCTCTTAAAAATTATAATGAAGAGAATATGTGGGATAAAGAGTTGCTACATTATGCTTTCACCTCTGGGACCTGGGTATAAATCTATCTTCAGGCTACAAGGATCCTTTGTCCTTTGATTCGACTGTCATTGAGTCATTCCCAACCTGATTCCTAATGATGTGAGTCCATGGCATTAAACTGCTCATAATTTAACACTGGTTATCACTAAAATGGCAGTCTCAGATGAACAGGGCAGTGGAACGGTTCACATCTGAAATAGAAATTTCATGCTGATGCAGTAGGGAATATTATTTTGTATTTGGGAATATGGTATCTTTTACTGGAAAGCCAGGGACGCCTTAATGTGAAGTATAAACTTAATATGGTGTATGCACTCAGCATTTTGGTAAGAATCTGTGATAATGTTTTTCTGATATTTTTTATATATCAAATCTACTTTGTCTGTCTGGCTGCATCGACACCCGTCCTTGTGCATTCCCGTTCCGACATGTCAGTCCATGGCCTCCTCTTGTGCCAAGATAAGGCCACCCTCAGGGTGGATGAGCAACACATTATATTCCATATGGGTAGCCTCCAACTTGATGGCGTGAAAGCAGTTTCTCCTTCCAGTAAAAAAAACTTTTTCCCTCCCCTTTCCCTCTTCCTCTATTCCCCACTCTGGTGTCTTTTCTCACTTGCCTATCACCTCCCTCTGAGTCCCTTCCTCCTTCCCTTTCTCCTACCGTCTACTCTCCTCTCCTATCAGAGTCGTTCTTCCCCTGTCCTTTATCTTTCCCACCCTTTATCTTTCCTACCCACCTGGTTTCACCTATCACCTTCCAGTTAGCTACTTTCTGAGTGTTCTGTTGCCACTTCCTAAAGAATAGCTTCTAGCATTTTTCTTACAACTAAATTCAGGCCAATTGGTTTGCACTTTACTGTTTCCACTTGTTCCTTTTTTTTAAATTATGGGGTTAGACATGAAACTCACCAAGATATTTTGTTATTTTTTGTTGTTGTATTCTCACAATAGAAATGTAAGTCATATTGTTTTAAAATTGGATTTTTAAAATTCAAGACTTATTTTTGACCACAAGCTGATAACATCAAAGTTGTGATTATAATAAGATTTGCTAGATATGAGTATTTCTCTGCCTTTCTATGATATCCAGTTTTACTGCAAGCAAAATTTGACTATAAATATAAACATACATTGTGCTAATCTTTTCCCTCTTTTTATACTGAGTTTTGTATTCTAAATCTCTTGAGGCAAATTCTGCTTTGTTTCTTGAAAGGAAAATAAAAGCCAACATTTAAAAGAAACTTATCTTACCTCAGATCTGATGTAACTAATTGGTGACTTTCACCAATTGGAAAATCAGTATATTGAACTTTCAAATCAACACACACAAGATGCTGGAGGAACTCAGCAGGTCAGGCAGCATTTATGAACCTGAATAAAAAGTCATCGTTTCGGACCAAGACCCTTCTTCTCAGCCTGAAACGTCAACTGCTTACTCATGGACATGCAGTCGATGCTGCCCGACCTGCTGAGTTCCTCCAGCATTCTGGGGGAGTTGCTTTGGATTCCCAGCATCTCGTGTTTACATATTGAACTTCGCTCGCTGCGCATACTCTACCAGGAAAGAAAAGCAAATGCACTACCACATCCATAGCTTCAGACATCGCCAGGTTTGTACCAGTCAATTAAGTACTTTTGAAGTGTATTTATGCGTTTTCAGTTACAATTGAAACAGGAGTACATTTTTTTAGAAGTATTTTTGAATTGCTTTAAGGTAGAAATTGATTTGCAACGCATGACCAATCTCAAACTTTAGCATGATTTAAAAATCAGCTCAGAATCCTGGATTTGAACTCAGATTCCAAACTGATTTAGAAATCATGCTGACGTTTATTGGACTGAATTCTCGGTCCCACAGCTGTTCCACTTGCAGGTTTGGTTCGTGTCCAGTATAATTGCTTTACAATTGTCTGCTTTACTAAGTAGGAATTAAAGTACATACGTAGATGTAAACCTACATGTCATTTTGATTAACGTTTCTGTGCTGTAGCTTAGTTTTTACCTTCTTTGTGAACAAAATAAGCTACAGTGCAAACAACTAAACAGGAAAGAGTAACTGGAAACAAGAGAAAATCTGCAGATGCTGGAAACCTAAGCAACACGCACAAAATACTAGAGGATCTTGGCAGGCCAGGCAGCATCTATGGAAAAGAGTAAATAGTCGGCATTTTGAGCCGAACCCTTCATCAAGACTGGAGAAAAAAGATAAGAAGTCAGAATAAGAAGGTGGGGGGAGGAGGGGAAGAAATACAAGGTAGTAGGTGATAGGTGAGACTGGGAGATGGGCAGGGGTGAAGTAAAGAGCTAGGAAGTCAATTACTGAAAGAGATAAAAGGCTGTAAGAGGGGGAATCTGATAGGAGAGGACAGAAGGCCATGGAAGAAAGGGAAGGGGGAGGAGCATTAAAGGGAGGTGATGGGCAGATAAGGGGATATAGTGAGAGAGTGAAATGGGAATGGGAAATGGTGAAGGAGTTGGGGCCATTACCAGAAGTTCGAGAAATCAATGTTCTTGTTGTTCCTCCAACCTGAGTGTGGCCTCATTGTGGCACTAGAGAAGGCCAAGGACTGACAAGTTGGAATGGGAATGGAAAGTAGAATTAAAATGGGTGGCCACTGGGAGATCCACCTTTTTCCGACAGATTAAGCGTAGGTGCTCGGTGAAGTGTCTCCTAATCTACTTCGGAGATGGTTCTATTAGTCAATTACTTAAAACCAGCCCAGTTTGAATACATTTGGTTTCTCAAACTGGAAGTATAGTCAAAAACAAGTTCTCAGTATCTCAGGGTAAACCTTATTTTTGGTTGTTGTTCTTTAACTAAGATTGAAATATCCGCTTATCTGGTCTAGTTCCAGAAAGTAAAACTGTGCCAGCATGCAGGTGTAATTATCACTAAAAAATGCAGCTTCATTCACTCTCACCAATTCTAGTCTAGAAATTTGTTTTGCAAAACTCCAAAACTTAAAACTAATTGAAAGAAAAACAAGAGAGTCCAGAATGCATGTACATTAGTTTTCATTTTTACTTTTGTGAGGTGTGCACATATGATGTGGTGAGATAATGACCTATGCCAGTCACGTATTTTTACACATAACCCACAATGAATTATTTAAACAAACAAAGAATGCTTAATCAGACAATATATTGACAACATCAAATACACAACACACCCTGCATAGCTATGAACTCCAACTCAACATAGAGTGCATCTCAACTTACACACACACACACACACACACACACACACACACACACACATATATATATATAATACTCTAAAATGCAACTGCTATATACAGACATCCACAGCATAGTAAATTTTAAATTACCCATGCAAGCCTAAATATTTAATTGCCATGGAGGATTTTCTTACTCTTGTCGGATAGCATCTTTCCTGACAAGGGAGGTTACTCTGCTTGGCAGGTAAGACTTGTGGCTGTGAAACAATCTCACATTCTGAGGGCTTCTCTGTGGTGGTTGTAGGAGTTGACTCTGGGACTGCCAGAAGTGGTTCTGAGAACTCTGGACCTGTTGGCATCCCAAACAGTTCATGGCAAGCTGGCTAATCTGCTGATCTATTGCAGGCCACTAGTCAACGCTTTCATCTTACCACACCTAGATGACCACCATATGGCTCCTTCAACACTTTAGCTCTCAGCTTCATTGACTCTCAATCCCCACACGAGGCAGCCTCCGACAAAGGCAAGTTCATCCTGGTGCTGGTAAAAATTGGGGAGCTGAAATTTCTGCACATTCCAGCCATTTTGAGTTACTATGTTGACCAGAGATAGTGTGGGATCTTTTCTGGTTTCTCTTTTTAGATAATCTCTGCCATAGTAGGAACACTTTCGATTTACATTAAGGAGAATATGTTAAGAGGAATGTTTTTGTCTGTAAATTTTTCAGTTATTTCCTTTTCAAGAGGTAAATGGTACAATCCATCAGCCTTCCCATGATTAGTTGTCCTCTTGAATTTAATCTTGTAATTGTGTCCTTCAGGAAACAGGGCCCACCTATGCATTTGTGCTGCTGCTGTTGGGCCATACTTCTGTGGATTGAAAATGGAAACTAGTTGTTGATGATGTGTAATGAGGGTAAACTCTCTCTCATACAAGTACTGTTTGAAATGTTTTACACCCCAAACCAGACTCAAGGCCCCTCTGTCTATGCCTGCATAATTTTTCTCTGCAGTGTTAAGGGAACATGATACAAAAGCTATGGGATGTTTACTTGCATCGTTCATCACATGTGACATAACTGCACCTATACCATAAACCAAGACGTCACAGGCAAGCTTCACTTCACAAAGTGGATGAGAAATGTGTGAGTACAGTGTCCGACACTACCACTTCCTTTGACTTTTGGAAAGCAACCTCACTTTGTCCATTGCCATTTCTTCCCGATCGGTAGTCATGAGTTCAAGGGGTGGAGCACAGTGACCAGATTTGGCAGGAACCTACTAATAGTAGCTGACAAATCCTAAAAAGAGCCACAACTGTGACACGTCATTGGCCCAGGGGTATCCACCACTGCTTGAATTTTCTCTGCACACTTGTATAAATCTTGTGCATCAATGGTGTGACCAAAGTAAGTGATGGTTTAAAGAATTCACACTTGTTGTATCCATGCTTTGAGCCAATAATCTTACAATCTTTCTAATACTATCTTGAGATTTTGGAGATGTTCCTTCTCATCCTTACTGGTAACAATGACATCATCCAGGTAACACCGAGTATCTGGGCAGCCTTGCAGCACCTGATCCATAGCTTTCTGCCAAAGTCCAGGTGCAGATGTTACTCCAAATATAAGCCTATTATAGCGATAAAACCTTTTATGAGTGTTGATGCTGAGAAACACTTTGGACTCTTCTTCCATCTCCATCTATAGGTAGGCATCAACTAAGTCCAGTTTGCTGAAGTGCTTTCCGCCAAAAAGGTTTGCAAATATATTCTCAATCCTGGGTAGGGGGTATTGATCTACTTTTAGTACTGGGTTGATGGTGATCTTAAAATCAACACAGATCCTGAAAGACCTATTCTTCTTGGCTACTGTGGCCACTGACAGTGCCTAAGGGCTCCACTCAAACTTGGAAAAAATTCCTTCAGCCTCCATGTGATCTAGCGCACTGGCTACTTTATCCGTGGATTGTATAAAGAATTGGATGGACTGTGTAAAATCTGATTGCAACATTTTCATTTAACACTATTTTATCCTTGATATGTTTTGAGTTTTCTAAACCATTCTTGAACACTGCTGTGGCATCATCTAGTACCTTTCTTAATTCGCCTTCAGTTGACTGTATTGTCAGGGAAGTGGCATGCAAATAACGGATGGATTGGATCTCCAATCAAATTGTAGTTGTCTCGGCCAATCATGACCCCACAATGCTACCCCTTCTGTTTTTACCACATACAAGCCCAATGTGGCTTGTTGGTTGTTGTACCTCACTATTACAAATGTCATTCCCACAGGAGTTACCTTTTCTCTGGTATAAGTTCTTAGTTGGATGTCTGTAGGCTTCAGTTCAGTACCTTTGAAACGCCGTTCAAACTCATTTTGTGGAATCACTGAAACAGCCAAGCCAGTGTCCAATTCCATTTTAATTAATTTTCCATGCATTACTGGTGTAAGCCATACTATTTGTCTTTTGTGAGTTTTCAAGGCTGTCACAGCTATACAATCCTGTGTTACTTTTATCATTATCAGATTGTTCATCAACAGCATGTAGGTTAGTGCTCTTTGAAACTGCAACTTGACTTTTTATCTTTACCTCTTCCCTGTGCAGTCTATTTATTTTTGTCTGCCAGACATGTTGTTGTATGTGTCCTACCTTGTAGCATTTTCTGTAAGTTTTGCCTTTAAACCTGTATTGGCCCGGTGTATGTGAGCCCCTGCCACAACTCTAACACAATTTGTTCAAGCAGGCAAGTTTCTGTTTAAATGTTGCAAGTTTGTTCATGCTGACACTCAATTGCGTCACTGACTGTTTCCATTGATACAGCTATTTCAACTGCTCTTTAAATGTGAGTTGTACTTCAGTTAGGAGCCATTTTGAATGTTTTCTTGTAACATTCCACTATATAAACAATCTCTCAGTGCATTGTTGAGCCCATCACTGAACTGACAATGCTCAGACAATATCTTCAATTCAGCCACATGTGCTGAAAAGGAGTCCCCTTCCATTTGATTCCACTTATGATATCTAAATAGTTCTGTGATCATCAATGGTTTTGGTTCTGATTAACCAGCGTTACGTTCACAATATCAGCAAAGTTTATTTTGGCTGGTTTGGATGGAGTAGTCAAACTTCTAAGCAAATTTTATGCTCTTCCACCCAAATTTTGTGCCCGACGCTGGCCCCCTAGGCCTGAGTCGACCTAGTAGTAGTAGTCCACCCGATGCACTCAGTAAAACTTACACTCTCTTCTCATTGGCTACTCTCTTTGCCTTAAAATGTTTTCAATTCATTCAGTAGACAATATCCAGTTATCCCTCGTGCAATCGAACGCACCTATCCTTTTAAAGAAGCTAGCCATTTTGCTCTTTTATTTTATTTATGATTATTATCACTCAGTACTCACTGTTTATGAATCCTTGAATTTGTCCATTTTCTGCCTTCTTTTTAACTTGACCACCTCTGGCCCTTCCTGAAGAAGCACATACTGCACTACTTTTTTACTCAACCATTTCTCATTGCACTTAGACTCGAATATCTCGCTGTGCTCCAACAGGTAGGTAGTCGTCTTAAGCTTGTTTAAAACTTTCTCATCACCATTTTTTTAATGTTTTGTAGCTCCAAAACATAAAACTAATTGAAAGAAAAACAAAGGAGTCTGGTTTTCACTTTAGCAAGGTTTGCGCATATGACATGGTGGGATAATGTCGTATGCCATTCACGTTCACGTACTTTTACGTATAACCTGTAATGAATTAATCAAACATTATTTTTACAATATTTTTATTACACAACAAAATGGAACTATACCAAGAAGCTGGTAATGATCGTAAGTAATGGAAGAGAGGGAAGAAGCTTTGCAGAGTATTGCTATTTAAAATATGTGTTAATTTTTAAAAAACATAATGGAAGACAGAAAAGAAGTATATTAAGAGTATATGTGCGGTTTTATACATAGTAATTGCCTGCCTTTCTGTTTATTACCAGCAGCTGTTTAATTAGTAGTTACTTTGATTCAGAGGGGGATAATTTCAATATATCAGATGTGTAAATCCTCCTATACTTTAAAATAATGTAAACTGCATTTTCAGATTCCTTTGAAACACGAGTGCGTGTTTTGATCAGGTTATGTATTGTGTTTCATACAGTATTGTGCAGAAGTCTTTGGTATATATACCTTCGAGGGGGGGGGGGCTAGGGAACCTAAGACCTTTGCACAGTATTGTCGTAATTTTACGTATTGCACTGTATTGCTGCCACTGAAAAAAAACAAATTTCATGACATATGAGTGACGATAAACCCAATTTTGATATGGGTCTCTATTGTGAACTGAGAGTGAGAAGGGGGCAGAGAGAGGGGAATCGTGGTTGGGAAAAGAGGAAGGAGCAGGAAGCACCAAAGAGACATTCTGCAATGATCAACGAACTAATTGTTTGGAATCAAATGACCTTGCCTGGTGTCTCAGGGCTGGGTGTGTCTTCACCGGCACCAAACTCTGACCCTGGCACTCTTTCTCTGCAACCTGTCCCATACCACTCCTCACCATTCTCAACATCCTTTGCTCTCATCAGATTTATAAACTTGCTCTCCGCTCCACATTAACAAAGACAATACTGTATGCCAAAACAACAGTTCCTTTCAAATATGAAGGCATTGAACTCAATGAACAATATTCTGTAGATTAGTAAATAAAGCATAAAAATAATTGGCATGCAGACTAGGACTCTATTGCCATGTTTTTTTGTGAAGTAAATATAATCTTAAAACAAAACGTAGATGTATTCAGTCAGTCTTTATGTGCAAATACTGGACAAATGTAACACAGTTAAGTAAAGTTGGATCCAAGATTCCGCATAGTGTAATTACTAAGAATTAGGTTTCCATTTTGTGTCAAGATATATAATGATCTCAACTGTCAGAGTTCATATGATTTTATCTGGACGTGCTATTGACCATTGAATCTGGAAAAAAACATTTCAATTACTTTATACTGTATATTGTTCAGACAAACTTCATTTCAAGATTCAATTTAAGGGAATGTGGATAGGTTTTGCAAACTCTCCATCAAATAAAAATATATCTTATATCTATAACACAGGAAGCCATTGGCCTATTGGTGTCTATACCATTTTCCAAAGCAGCAATTCCATTCCCCCAGTCTTATTTCCTTGTACCCTGCACTCTCTCACATATTCCCATCAGCTTCCCTTTGACTCCTTCTGTTACTAACCCACTGAAAGGTAATTTACAGTAGCTGATTAACCAACCAGCACGTCTTCGGGATGTGGGAAAGGAAACCGTTGCAACCAGAGGAAACCCAGTTGGTCACAAAAAGAGCACACACACTCAGCACAAGCAGTAGGTCGGGGCCAATTGTGGGTCCCTGGAAGTGTGGGGCAGCATAACCAACTGCTGCAGCCCTGTGCCACCCCTGTCAGATTATTTTCATGAACTGTGAAAGTTTAATGTCATTTACTGTGAATTCAAAATTTCAAATGATTTGTTGTGTTACAGTCATAGTCATGGTGACCATTAATGGAAAATTATCAAGACTGTAATAGAGAATGTGACACTGCTAGCCATCTGGTTTAATACTTCTGACATGTGATGGCAAATACTGGCTATCACAGCAAATTCCAATTTATTGATATTCTTACTGTAAGGATCATTATCATTTCTTAAGGTTTTCCTCTACTTTGTTAGATCCAACCAGTATAACACAAATAATGATAAATCCAGTACACTGAAAAGGGGAATTAAATTGTCACTATAATTTCTGTCTTCTCTTAACTGCTATTTTGCCTTCAGTTTATGGTTCCGTCTAATTATTCCACAGCTTTGTAACTTTGGCCTATGAATCCTTTATCCCTAAAATGGTAATTAATTTAGACTTGCAAAATTCTGTGAAAGGTTTATGATTGTTCTGATGTAATGCTTTTAATGAATAAAAAATTAACAGTTGTATAATTATTTTTTGCCTTAATCTCAGGTGCCAATTATTGTGCCCTGTCACAGGGTGATCTGCGCAAATGGACAGATTGGTAATTACATGGGAGGAAGAGGAAATCACCTCAAACAATGGCTACTGACACATGAGAAGCTTCTGAAAGAGAGCCGAGAAACATCTTAGGGACTTTGTCCAATGCTGCCACTCAGCCAGAAAGTACGCCAACAATATTCAGAATAAAGCAAGCTCTTAACACATCCACTATTATTTGGGGTGTTTCTAAATAGTGACTTAAAAAAGATAAAAGAAATTTGAGATTCAGATGTGTGGAGGCACCATTTCTATATTAAAAAGACTGGAAACATCCTGAGGGACGCTGGCCTTTCTTGTTTTTACATTTTACAGAAGAATGAATACAGAGAACTATGCATGTTGTGTATGTATTTTGTTTCCATCTACAAGCTTTTTTTTTGTTCTATTTTAATGCCCATTAAAGCAAGGATAAGGGAGTGGGAGGAGCATGGCAAATGTTAGGTGCAACTGCCCTCTAAGGAAGCATCTGGCTCACAGAGGGGACAGATGACAATCTGATGCTTGCGTGTTATTGGGAGCAAAATGAAATCCTGAGGCTTCAGCACACACCTCTTTATTCCTGCACTGTATTGTATTTGACCAGCATGGAAAGCTGAACCTCAGCCAGATGAGTGTCAACAAATGCCCTCTCCTCTTTGATGTTTGTGCTACTGAAAAAAAATATTTCTCATAAACACTTTGTAATGTTTTTGTGGTTATTCTGTGAAAAGGAAGCATTTTCTGCATGTCATTCAAGAGAATGTTTTCCACAGTCCAACCACTGTTTTTATTTCAAATTGAAATATATTTTCCACATCTCTTAAAAAATGCATTTTATACATTGTGTATTTTTTAAACAGAGTCAGAATTCTGTTTCCCCCCCTTATAATTGCAGAAGCAATTAAACATGTAAAACTTTTGAGCAAGAGATTTCTTTTGAGCCAGAAGCAATCTGGTTAATTTGGTATAGAAACAAGTTTCTTACAGTTTAAAGAAAAATGTTTAATTAGGAAGAAGACAAATCACTTCAATTGTTTTAATGGAATATTTTCAATGCTGTTGGTTTGGAATCAAGGCTTACTTAATCACTGACCTATACTCTACCTCGATTGATAATGTTTTTGTCACCCACATGCTTCCATTCACAGAATCAGGAAAAGAATTTGTCTGTTTTAGTTTACAGTTGTCTTATGCATTCTTTCCCCTTGGAAATTATTTTATTGCCTAGATGATTAGGTTGCAGAGAGGGAGCTCTCTCTGGTACTTCCTTTTCCCACTGAAGACATTGTTTGAGCAGCGACAGTTATCCTGCCCGGGGGAAGATGCATTTTTCTGCCTTTTCATGCTCCCATTTGCTCTCACTGTTAGTCAATGTGAGGATTTATATAATTAGTTTATTCTGAAATCACAAAAAGTGAAGATTTTATCAAAATGCATACTACCAGACACTTTTTGGAATAATCTGCATGGTGTTGTGTGACTACGAATTGTGTTAAATGTGTTTAATCATAGAGTAATCTATTAAAGGTCACAAACTGCTACAATTTTTCCACAAGCAGGTACTTCTTCCAAAAGAGCTTTAAAGTTGCCGTGAAATAAGAGAGGGGGATGGGTGTCAGTGAAATTAAGTATTACATTGAAGCTGCCACACAATTGATACAATAGGATTTCTTGCAGTTACACAGATCAAAGATGTCACTCTTTAAATCATAATCAGAACAGGACACCTATTCCATATCGATATTGGCCACATTGGTTTTCTCACATACAGGTTAAAAAATACTCACTGGCATGTCTTCTAACTTTTTCATGGTAGGTGTAAGGTTGTACATTTATTAGATAATCAGGCTGTTGGAAAAATATTGAGTAGTAACTATTCAGGATGTTGATTTTAGGAGGATTGAACAAAGGGTGGTGAGTCACTAATGAAATGAATACTTTAAAAAATTTGTTAAAAAGCTTTCCAACAAACAGCAACTTTAAAGCATTTGGTTTCTGCAGATTATTGAATTGCTTAATTTTTACCTTGTTAGTATTTCACATAGTGTTTTATGGATGTTAAATTCATTTGTGTAATTGAGGTTTAGATGACAGCTTGGTAACTTTCTTTTTATTTGTCCATTACTCTTTATGCAAATCATTATGAAAGCAGATACTTTCAATGTTCTTATTTGTCACGTGACTTCCTTGATATTGATCCTTTAATTTTTAGTGGGGCATATTTTCCTTCAATAATAAATGCAAGATAATTCATTAGAACAGTTTCTATAAATAAAAGATGGATTCGACTTTGAAAATGAGATTAGCTTTTTACCATTGACTGCATGTTCTCCTGCTTCATCTGATATGTGGCTCTCTAATGTTATTAAAGGTAAAGCTCTCAGAGCGGTGTTTGAACCAATAGAGGGCAGTAGAGTTTAGTGGAATTGCATTACAATGCAGTGTGTAGTCACAACAACAGCTTTACTCTCAATTATTTCTGTTTTTAACCTACAAAGAGACCCAGAGTAGCTCAACACAACCTTACACCTTAATTTGTCCTGCATATATTCAGTCAAACTGCAGTATGTGTAAGTTTCTTTGTACTCCCTCACTTGTGTCTTTTGTGTATGTGGCTGTGCATAGCACAGTAGAACTTACTGCTGTCAGGCAGTCAGATGAAGAATGGTCCTTCTTTACTCTCTGATTTCTGATATTGCTAATGATGCACAGGCTACAGACTGGAGTGAGCACTAATGAAGGGTGCTGTGACACTGGAACCTCTAGGGGTTCTATTTAAGAAGAGAGGTGAATGCATGCTGCCACTTGGGTGTACTTCAAGCATGCCCTCTTCAACCATTATTGCTTATTTCATCTTGTGATTTTGTTTTAATGCTGTGCATTATTTGGCACGATGATCTTTCATGATGAAATACTTAACTCTTGTGTGAATGTGCAAAGAGGTGGAGGAGGTAATGGTTATGTTTTTAACCCAATTGTTGAAAGAAAGAAACGTCCTTCAGACTTGGAATTGGGTTCCAGTGACCTATCAGATTTCCTCCCCTTCAGTCTTCCAGTGCTTTGAACTGCTGACATTGAGACACTGTGCAGTCAGGCACGACAGCTGTTTCTGCATCATCTAATACCAACACATGCTGTTTTAGACCATTTTCAGAAGAACAGATAATGAAAGATTCAGAAATAATATTTGTTTTGGCATAGTTATCTTTAAAATAAAATACATGCCCTCGGCCACAGAAAACTGGATTTTGAGATAGGGTTAAGTTTGTTGTCAGGTTACATGGCAAGGTTTAAGGAAATTCAGAGTGCTTCTTTCTTACATTGAGAGCTGTTCCACAGACTCAACTAAGGCTTGTCTGTGCACTTTGTCAGAGTGAAAAATAACAGACATAGCAGTTGGCATCTTAATGCTGTGCATTATGAACTTCTGATAATTTTGACCCTACTCAAGCTTGACATCAAGTGAAAGTGAGCGTAGGGAACAAATTAACAGGCTCTTGCATTCAGATTTGTAACCTGCACCACTACTGACTCTCTCTCTCTCTCTCTCTCTCTCTCTCTCTCTCTCTCTCTCTCCTCCTCTTCACTGCTACCTGACTAACAAAAGGAGAGGGTGATGAACTAGCTTTGAGCACCTGAGATCTAAGATGCATCTGGGCAAAGCCATAAGTGTGGAGGCTGGAAATCGGCAAACTGGGCGTGTTTATATAAATATACTCCTCCACAAAGTTGTCTTTTCCAAAATACTCATTTTATGACTTATGTACTCCTTTTTTCAGACAGAAAGTATAATATATCTCCATAAATTTTGATAGCATTTGTATTGAATAAATGATATCTGGTCACATCCCAGGATAAATAATACATTTCCAGTGATGGATATAGTATTACTTTAGAAGTAAGGTAGGATGGTCACATTTATGAATTCATTTATAGCTTGGTGTTTATAGACAGATTTTTCTCACCCATGAAGGCAGTGATGGAAAAATAGCTTTGTGATGGCAGATTATCACATCCACAGTCATGATTATTTCAAAGCAAATAAAAGACATTATTCAATATTTCCAAACGATAGCACAACTGAATCTTAAGTAAAATGTCCAACTTTTTGAATAATCTGATTAGACTGAAAGTAAAGAATAACAAAACAATGAAGATGTGATGTCTTTGTGATTATTTTAACTGCATCAACACATATAAAAATATACATACCTTTCTAAATTGTTATTTAATGCTATTGCATATTTTCATTTCCTTCAGAGTCTGCTAAATGTTTGTCCAGAACAGTTTCTGCTCTGTATGTAAGTATAGAGGTGGCAGTAAAATACTTAGGTTAAGGCTAAACAGTGGAGAAATTGCAGGTACTGATGTGTCTTTAAGTGACTGAGGGCAGTAGTCCAAAGTCTTCTGGACCAAGTGGCACCAGCTGCAGACAGATGGAGCATGTCTGGGCTCCATCACCCTCAGGTCTGCACCAGACAAGAATCTATATATTAGGGTGGGAGAATGGATAAGAAAATAAGAAATGGCCACTGCAGTTGGAAGGTGAAAACTGAAATATATATGGTATGATGACATTTGAAATGATTTATGACTTTATGATAGGCTATCATTAATTGTGGTTCAAAGTTTTAAATTTGCAGTAATGTCATTTTAAAGAGATGCAGAAAAAAAATCATAAGCAAGAGTAATTAAGATCAATTACATATGGTTTTGTATAGGACATTTAGACTGAAGTATTTACAAAGTGTTCTGCTTTATTTCCCTTTGAACACACTCACGTTCTTATCATAGTTGATTTCACTGGTGTTTATTCAGTGCAGTAAATTCAGAATGTTCAGAACCGAGGTTTTCGTTCACTGCGTACCTTTAAGCAGCCCCTACTTATATAAAAAGTAAACTTCTAACCTGCCACTTTATATGTTTTTATTCCAAAAAGTATTTAATCACATAAATAATTTTTGATTTATTTTCTGTTATTTTGTTGCATATCACTGATATTTTCACTGTCTTATAGCAATATTTTACAGCAATAATATTTAGCAGTATAAGGCACTCCTGAAAGTACTTTTAATTATTCCAATATGTGTGTTGCAGTTATGCTGGTGTTTTTAATACAGTACTGTGTAAGTACCATTTATAGACAACCTTAAAATCCAACTACTGATACTTTTACTTCCCCAATATGACCAAATTGAAAGTAATATTCGACCATTAGTTTCCAAATTATTGATATTTATTGTTATATAATAAATATATCAGAAAAGGCTTTTTATCTTGCATCCATACTGATCAGGAATAATAGACATGCAACATTGATATAAATAAATAATGTGTCTCATACTTACTTAAAACTTTAGTAACTACCTGAGAAAATTAATGGTAAGTTCCACAAGCAGGAAAGTAATGTCCAGTGAACCTAAAATCAAACAATTGATATTATTTGTTGACCAGCAATGCCTATAAGTTAGGAGTTCCCAACCTGGGGTCCACTGAGGTCCGTGGCATAAAAAAGTTTAGGAGCCTCTCTATAAAGATATGTTTATTTGCTTCTTTTGATTATATTACTCAGACAATGCCTTATTCATAAATCAGGAACAGTTGGTTTTGTTGGATAAAACATAACTCATGAAAATACACATTTATGTGTGAGCATTCGTGCATCCCAGTGACTTGAGAGATTTTTTTTAAATAAACAGGATAAACATTCCTGTACTTATTGATAATTTTTATGTAAAATTTAGTATTCTTTGAAAATGCAAAATAGATGCAAATCCAAAACTGTTTTTTTTATAATTCCAAACTGATTAGCAGCAATGATCCCTAACCTAAGTTGTGTTATCCAAATTTTATTTGCTAATGACCATGTTCACAGCTGTTCATCATTCCAATACAAGGAAGTAACTCAGTTACACCCTGCTGAATACAACTTGGGCATTTGGACATGTGGCCAAAATCTTTTATTATTTTTCCCATCATAGAATAAGAACAGAGAACATTATGTCACAGTACAGGCCCTTTGGCCCACAATGTTGTTCCGACTTTTTAACCTACACTAAGATGAATCTAACCCTTCCCTCCAATATAACCCTCCATTTTTCTGCCATCCGCCTGTCAATTAAGAGTTCCTTAAATGCCTCTATGATTACCCCTGGCAGGGCATTCCATGCACCCACCATTCCCAGTGTTAAGAACTTATCCCTCTCATTTCTGCCCTGGGAAAATGTGTCTGTCTATCCACTTGATCTATGCCTTTTATCATCTTGTACACTTCTATCAAGTCACCTCTCATCCTTTTATGCTCCAATCTAATTTCATAAGGCATGCTGTCTAATCCAGGCAGCATCCTGATGAACTGCCTCTGTATCCTTTCTAAATCTTCCACATCCTTCCTCTAATGAGGCCACCAGAACTGAGCATAATATTCCAACTTCTCACTGATTGCAAATTGTTCTCGTTGTTCTTTTGTTTATTCTCGCAAGTCTGAACAAAAAGCCCTGCTAGAAAATGCTTGTCTGTGAGTAGGATTGGGATCAGCTTTTGACTGCCCCCTAATGTCCTCCAGTCATCCACCTCTCCAAATCCACACCCCAGAACAAGAGTGAGGCAGCTTTCTGGAGGCTTAAAGACTAAGCCAGTTCAGGAACTAATGCTGAATTCATACTGGCTGTTTCTTTTCATAGTTTCCATGATGTGTTGAGTTGTGTCCGCAGTACTGTACAATTTCATGGGGTTTCAGGCACAGCAGATGCCATACCAAGCTGTGATGCTTCCAGCTAGGTTGCTTTCTATAGTGCACCGATAAATATTGGTGAGGATCAAAGGGGACATGCCAAATTTGTTTACCCTCCTAAGGAAGAGGAAGCACTGGTGAGCTTTCTTGTCTATGGCATCTACATGGTAGGATGGGCTGTTAGCAATGGTCACTCCTAGGAACTTGGAGCACTAGCTTTCTTAACCTAAGCACTCTTGGCGTTAGCAGGAGTGTGTACTACCTCTTGTCCTGAAGTAAATGACCAGCTCTTTTGTTTTGCTGACAAAAGGAAGAGTATTGTCATGATATAATGTCAAGAGGCATTCTGCCTCCTTCCCGTACTGTGACTCATCGTGATGTGAAAATGCCACTCTGGTGGTGTCATCTGCTAATGTGTCGATGGAGTTAGAGCAGAAACTGGCCATGTGGTTGTGAGTAAACAGTGAGTAAAGTTGGGAGCTGAGAATACAGCCTTGTTAGGTACCAATGTTGAGGATAATTGGCGGAGGTATTGTTGCCTATTCCCACTGACTGCAGACTGTTGGTCTGGAAGACAAGGATCCAATTGCAAAGGGAAGTATTGAGTCCTAGATCTTGAGTTCAAAAGTAACAGTTGAAATATAGCTACATCATTTGGAGGTATCAAAGTGCAGAGGGTGGCACTGGAAAAAAATGAGTTAAGAAGGGTGAAAGTCACTATGTTAGGTATGTTGGCGCTGCAGGTGTAGCAATACTTGCAGCCAGCTCCCAGCACAATCCTCGCTGATTTGATTTGAGGCAAATGGCACATTTCATTGTCTGTTTAGATATGCATGTGACAAATAAAGCTAACCTTTTTTTAAAGTTATCTTTAAATTCTCAATTAAAATTTTGCAAGTCGACCTTTTTAATGTACATGAACCCACAAATGTTCTGTCTTTCAAATCTTGTCAGGACATTCCGCATGTCTAGCCATTTGCTTATTTCTAAACACAAGTCAGGCATGATCAAAAGAAACTGTTGCATGGCAAAAAGAAGAAATAATAACAGAGTGAATTCCAATTTATCACCAGACAACTGTCATCGTTTAATATCCAAAAATATCATGTGAGAATAACAAGATTATCAAAAAATTCAGTTTTGAGGTGAAATCCTTTGATGAGAAATAACAAATGATTCTAATGCAGCCCACTTATTTACTATAGACACCTGTTAAACCTCTGAACATGGTCACAGATATAGAGAGAGTATTTCCCAGAGGACTTGGCATGAAAATTATTTATAGACTGAAATTTTCCAAGACTTCACTTTCAACATAGGGCCTCCAAGGCAACAGATGGGGTTCAATAAACCATGCCCATGGCCACGTGCATCCAATTAGCAACATACCCAATCTCCCAACAGATGATTTTGGCTGAAAAAATGAGCTTGCACTAGTGCATGTGTAAGACTCATTTACATTAAATATTTGTTCTCGAGGTCTCCATGCTGAAATTCCTAATGCTCACAATCCTGAAAAGTAAATAAGTGTAACACTCAACTAATTGTAAGGTAGTGGCACTTCTCAAAATTATTACCATGCACTTCATGGCTAATTTCTAGAAAACAGTCAAGATTCCCACTTGCAGCAACAGTCCACAATATTCACAATGGAAGGAGCAGAGGCACACCCGGGGAATGGCTGCACTGAGACTGGGGCTGAGCATGAGAATCTGCTGCTCCAAATCTGTCAACTTCTCTTGCGAGTAAAATATGCCATGCAGCTTTGACATAATGAAAGACTGTGCCAAAGTACAGTGGTTATGTATGGTGCTTTAACTGACATTTCCCAGTGTGTGTTGGAGTTCTCAATTTAAATCTGTGTCATGGTAACAACAAAAGGAAATTATGCGGAAGTGAGCGATACAATTATCATCACCACCTTCCTCTCATCGGCAGCCAGGTGAAACTGAGCTGGGTGCTTTGTCTTGATTGGCAACCTCCGTGCAATTTCCACCTACGATTTTAACTAGTGGGTGGTATTCAGCTCCAAATAGATTCTCCTCCATAGGTCTCCACCTTGATATTACAATTCATTTAACCTTTTCTTAGTGCTGTCAGCTTCTTTTTAAAGTTTGTGTCTTATGTTATAAAAGCTGGTGATCCTGAGTCAAGTGTATTATGGGTCAAGCTTTCCCTTTGCCTGCCTTTTCAGATTAGGGAGAGACACATCTCTGCCAAAGGAGGTGTAAGACTCTCCTTCCCTCCGCTAGCCTGCAGATCACCCTCAGGCAAGAAGTAGCACCTGCTTATTCCCCCTGATCAGGGTCACATGAAGCCATGGGAGCAGGTGGTGGATGGCCATAAGAGCAGCTGGTGCACATCACGAGTCCTGGTTAAGCAGCCACTGATGCCAGGAAGACGATCTCTGAAGAATATTGATTATGGCTGGGATCGCCCATTTTGTAAAGACAGTGCCCAGAAGGAGACAATGGCAAACCACTTCTGCAGAAAAGTTTGCCAACAAGAATCACAGTCATGGAAATACTATGATTGCCTAAGTCATATGACTCAACACATAACAAACGAAAGGACTATGTACTACTTCTGCTTCCCATTGTCAGAAATCATGTAGACTCTCCAGTCAACTATTTCAGAAGTGGATCATTCACCTTTTGAGGACAGGTTTAATTCTGATCATTGAAGTACATGCATTGTAATTTTTAAGCAAAAGGACACAGTGAAAAATCTTTCTTCAGTTGTTGGTCTGCAGGAATGAGGAATGGACCTTTAAAACTTTTCCTTCAGATCTGTAGATACTGACAAGTGTGCAAACAATTTTAGTCCAAAACCAAGGTCAAAAATCTGCACTTGCCTTTTAACACATTAAACAGCACTTATATTTAAATGTGGGTTTGTCCAGTAGTCTGTTAGACTAATAACGTTATACTGAATATGGCAGTGTTGAAACCATCTTAAGCTCTTCTGGAGCTAAGGCTTAATGCATTTCTGCAATTGTTAATGGGCTGCACTAGAGAATGTGTATTAAGGTAAAAATATTAGAGGCTTCTAATTCAAAATAAATCTACTTAGATGACCTTTCTTCAGTTATAATGCAGTTCATATTTTAAAGGCAGATGCAATGAACTGTAGTATTATTTTTCTTCAAAATGTGTTTAAGAATAGTCCAGATAAAATGAATATTGTTTGGAATAGCATTGTGGACTGAACACAATACATGGTTATAGCTATACTAGATTATTAGAAGCTTTCCTTTTGAAAATAAGTTTTTAATATTAAATATAATACATATAAGTTAATGTCACACTCATTTAAGCAGGATGATGATATAAGTGTTCAGTTGATATGCCAACAGATGCCTTCCAGGCAAAAATAGAACTAGATATAATAGTCTTTCAGCACTTACCTATCATGTACTAAGTGTTTGTACAACAATTGATCACCAAAAGCAATTACATTACAATCATTACTTTTTTGTAAAAAAATTGCTTCAATTTATCAACCAATTATTATATTTTTCAAAATTGTTCACCCTTGATCTGAACTTACAGCTGTAGAAATAGTGAAGTCCCTATATAATATCATGAGATAGACAAAGATTTTTATGCTTGAAATGAAACAGCACCACAACATTTCCCTGTGATGGTAGATATGAAAACCATTAATAACCCACAGTTTTGTTTCACTGTCAATTGATACGTAAATTTTAAGAAAACATGACCAAATTACATTTAGCAAAATCAAACTATTATTTCAGCCTTCCCACTGAATTAAAACATAATAATATTCCACAAAAATAGTTCAGAAACATGGAAGTTACAAAGGTTGAAAGGTTGCTTTACATTTAAGAATAGCAACTGCCAGAATAATGTTGTCACATTTACAGTAAGTTATTTATTTGTTCAATGGTTTACACCTACTGAAGATTGTGTTTCTATGTTTTCTAATCCTATTCACATTGATTGCACACTTAATCTTGTTCAATTAAACATGTTCATTTTCAATTGAATTTAATATAGTGCATTATAGGTAGCTATGAAAGATTGGCATTGTTTTTCAAAAGCTGATTTGTTTTAACTCTGTGAGAGACAAACATCTCATTCTGTGCTCTTTAATTACAAATTCTAATATTTGATGTTGTTCATTAATAGATATATTTAAATACAAGTTTTCCAGTTTGATGGAGGTCCATTTTCATCTCCTCAAAGAAGCATACAATGCCAATGTTTTTCATTAAATTTACACATTAAGCAAGATTTTATGTGCAACAGATACATTTCACATGTAGTTTGCATGGAGACAGATAAACCTTATAGAAGCCAGAGATACTGCCATGGCAGTACTTAAGTGGCTAATCCACATGACCTGTGACCTTGAAAGTGTCATGTGACTATAGATTTTCAATACTCCCAGGATCTGTGTCACCCATAACATGTTTTCCACAAAATTTACAATTTCTATCAGAAAAATCAAGTTATACTTTTACACTAAGATGAACAAAACAAGAAAAAAAAGAGACTAACTTTGTAATTATAAAAAAATTTCTTAAATGTACTAATGAGAAAAAATATTAGAGCTGTTGCATCATATGTATTTGCAAAGGAATATTTATTGGTGCACTTTTTAAATGATAATATACTTCAATTCAAAATGGTATCATTTGTACTTGGCATAATGCATCCATAAAATTATATCACAAAAAAATCTCTTTACATTATAAAATAATTTCCTGATTTTTTTTTCATTAAAGTAAGAAGTGAGCAGCTTTGCTTCATATCTGCCATCCTGAAACAAAAGTGAAGCATAGGCACTGATATAGTTTGTACTGGGTGATGCCCCAGAATCATCCTTTTAGGGTTTAGCTATAGGATACATCAACACCATTAAATGGGTATTTCCCATCTTTCTCAAGTTCCAATGATAGTTAAGTACAAGCAGGATGAGGAGTAGAATACTCAGTAGTGTTGAAAGAAGGAACGCAAATGCACACAGAGTTCAGATCAGCAATAGAATGGCTCAAACTTATTCTGGTGAATTTAAGGAGAGCTCAAGTAGCCAACCTTCATTAATTCACGTCGTTTATGGATCACCGTACTTCCAAGTTTGAAACTACTTTCTAATATTTTATCTTAGCTACCCTACCACAAACCAGTATCTTGCCACTCTAGAATACTCCACTGAATGGTTGGACGAGGTTCTGCCTCAGCAGTTCCTTGCATCTTGAGCTCCAATGGTACTGTGCAAAAGTCTTAGGCACATATATATAACCAGAGTGCCTAAGACTTCTGCACAATACTGAAGTGATTTTATGCATTGCATTGTACTGCCGCTGCAAAAATAAAACATGAATTTCATGACTTGCGTGGGAGATGATAAACCTGATTTTGACATGGTCTCTATCATGGACTGAGAGTAGAAAGGGGGTAGGGAGAGGGGAATCATAGCTGGGAAAAGGGGAAGGGAGAGGGGAGAGTGGGATAAGCACTGCAGAGACATTCTGTTACAATCAATAAACCAATTGTTTGGAATCAAATGACTTTGCCTGGTCTCTCAGGGCTGGGTGTGTCTACACCCATGCCACCCATAACCCCTGGCACTCCCTCTCTGCCACCTGTTTCACATCCTTCCCATGGTGCTCCAACCTTACCATTCCCAACATCCTTTGCTCCCACCAGATTTACAAACTCACTCTCTCCCTGTTGACAAATACAGTACTGTGCAGAAGTCTTTGTTACATAAATATGCCTGACATACAGTACTGTATTTACACCCGTATTTATTTCATAGGATGTGTCCATTTTCAGGCTGTAAATGTTATACACTCAAACTTTATGTCACCATATCAGTTGTCAATTAACAATTTCTTTGCCCACTGGTCTGCAGACTGAAACAGAACTCTTCCTCATAAAGACTTGACTCTTAGATAAATTCTATTAACATTCACTTGTGGGAAAATGAAAGAAACACAGGGGCAACACTACTAAATTTAAGTTTGGAAGCATGCATAACTGAACAGACTGTGAATGGAGATACAGTTAATGAAATGGTTTCCCTGCCAACGATTACAGGTGAAAAGGAATATTGTGCATATTATTGCTGTAATGACCTACTAATATATCAACCGCGCTGGAGGACTGAGTGGAAAGCAGATTGTTTTTCACCTTTGGGATATGAATTTGAATATAGGCCAGGATGACCAGATGAAAATTTTCACATCCTCTGCTGGTTATAATAATGCAAAAAATAAGATTTGGGTCATCACAGCCCTTGCCCTGTTGAGCAGTAGCTCACAGCTCAGACTTAACACAATTTGATATAAATTGGCGACTTTATCCAAAGAGAACACAGTAACGCTTTGAGGAGTTAAAACAAAGCATTAGTGTGGTCCTAATGAAAGTTAGGTATAGTAAGCTAGGAATTGCTGAAAATGCTTAGCAACTTAGGCAGCATCCGTGGAGAGAGAAATAGAGCTAGCATTTCAGGTCAGTGGCATTACACATACGCAAACACGAGGAAATCTGCAGATGCTGGAATTCCAAGCAACGCACATCAAAGTTGCTGGTGAACGCAGCAGGCCAGGCAGCATCTCTAGGAAGAGGTACAGTCGACGTTTCAGGCCGAGACCCTTCGTCAGGAACTTTTATGTGTGTTGCTTGGCATTTCACAAATGTTTTTTTGCTATTGGATAAAGGAAAAGTAAGCTTGGAAGAGGACACACGAACTGAAAACGAGCATTTGCTAATTATATAGTTGTGCAAAGAGGTAACAGATGGGGGAATAATGTAGAGAAGTATGCACTTCTGTAAAAAGAATAGAAAGGCAGATTCTTTCAGTGAAAAATGAGAGAATAATGAACATTGGAATACGAAGGAGACTGACTGAGCTGGCATTGCAGCATTAGGAAAACAAATGATACCTTTGCCGCAATTGTAAGAGAATGATGTGATCAGGAAGCAGTTTGAACATAACGAAGTCTTGCTGTGATTGTGTGGCAGAGGGTTTTCATTTAATTATTTCTGAAGGTGGATGCACTGAAGTTTTGGATTGAAATACTGAGCAGAATAGGTCTATGCCTTCTGAATCTGCAAGAATAAGAGAAACATTTAAAATTCTTACAAGGCTTGATATAGTTGATGCCGGATGAGGAGTCCAGAATCAGAAATCATCATCTCAAAATATGTAGGAAATTTTTTTAGGTCTTCTCATTTGGTTGATCAATGAGGAAATTAGAAATTCAAGCAAAGGCAATTCTTTCAAGCCTAAAATGTGCCATTGATTCTGCCTCTTATGTATACTATCTGTCCAGATAGATGAAGCAACCTCGTTGTGAAGTAAAACCTTTAAGATGTTACTCCACTTAGCTTTAGGTTTCTCACCTAGTTGGGAAAAACATAATTCAGGCAGTTCACAAAGCCAGTTTAGTATTACAACAGCTCAGAAAAAAAAATTCCCCTCTGTTGCCTACAAAAGCAAAACTGAGATTTTATTCTCTAGTGTCAGATTTGTAATAGATGTGAATTGATGTCAAACCTTTCTTCTGAGGAAAGCAGCATTTGGCAATGACTATTGTTTCCATAGTTTTTTTTTTAATATTTGGTGCATTTAGTATCTTGCAAATTTGCATGACATAGAAGAGTGACTTAAATGTGCTTCATTTCTTTTCATATGATGACAAAATGACATGCTTTAAAAGAGTATTAGCATGCACAAATGTTGTTCATGCCTGCCAATCTTATTGGATGTGCGGGTTGCTATTTGTCAAGCCTGCTGCCCAATACATCAGGAGCTTTCTTTATATTTCGCTGGCTGAAACCATCCTAATCTGGTAAGTAAAAAAGTTAGTTTAGTCTAGATATCACCACAACGTCAACAAAGAGAGGGGTCTACTTTGACAAGGTTTCCAGCAATTTACATGGTGCTGTCTTATTTATAATCAAACATGGCCTCCAGGTGTTTGCTATGATGTTCATATTGGTCATCATCACCATATAATTCTCATTCCCTATTTCCCTCAACTCCCAAGCACAAATACCGGCCAACCCTGTGGATTTCTTTGCTTTGGATGAATAGCGAGGTATGATATCATAATTGATTAGTCGTTAAACATGCATGACTTTGTGATTCAGTGCCATTGTACAATATATCATGCAGGCAGTCAATGATAACATAATTCCCAATTGGATGATTTACAGTGTGTCTGCTGTCTGCAAAAGTTTGCCACTTATATTTTACTCCACTGAACATCTATGTCAAGCCTGTGAAGCAAATGTATGAGGATAGCACCGGCTTTACGAATACTGTCTGTGTTTTGATGCTATTCATGTGGATTGATGGAGGTAGCTGGGATCACTTCTGTCACAAATGATCTCTGCCCATTTACTTTTGTCAGTCCTGGCAGTTACTGGCACCCACTCTAAAACATGTGGACATTAGGGCGTGAAGTGCTAAAGACATGGGGGAGCTCTATGCGCTCACTTACAATCACTGACTTAGGCTGTTATATAAAGCAAAAGCAAAAAGCAGACACCTGGAGGAACTCAGCCTGTCTGGCATCTTCGGTGGAGGGAAATGGACAGTGGATGTTTCAGTCTGAGACCCTTCGTCTGAACTGTCCATTAACCCAAAACATTGTACATCACTTCCCTCCATCAATGATGCCTGCTCTGCCCAACGGTTTCTCCATGGACAGCAAGTGTCCAGTAATAGAACTCACCAGGGACACAGGAATGAGGACTTGGTGGTCTGATAAGCACAAAGAAGAAAGTGGAATAATAGTAAACACAAGAGATTCTGTAGATTCCAGAGCCCTGATGAAGGGTCTTGCCCCGAAACATTAGCTGTTTATTCCTTCAATCAATATTGGCTGACCTGCAGAGTTCCTCCAGCACTTTGTTCTTTGCTCCTGGTCTCAACATCCGCTGTCTCTTGTTTCTCCTTATAGATTAAGTGTCCAGATTAGCTAAGCACTACAGAAAAGGCTGAAATCAATTTGAAGAAACAGAGTTTTGAACAAGAACTCACACAAATGGAGGGCATATGTTGCTAATCTAAGAGGCAGCCGTAACATTTGAGTACAGTTCTGTCACATTATTAGCACTGAGCGTGTCCTGCATATTTACTAAACTTTGACAAGCAGAACAACAAGGCATCAGTCAGCCCAGTAACACTTCTCTCTGAGGTTTTTTTGATATGGCCCTGTGGAAATCTTTGAACATCCACACGAGAAGTTCAGCCTGCTCTTGAGACCTCTGCGGACTATCCAGTGGCTGTCAGGTGCCAAAGGGTGGATAGCAAAAACGAAGAAGCTATTCGTCCGAGTATTACAGATGTAGGTAATGAACTCTTTGAGGAAATGGTCCCTGGAGCTTTCATGCGGTTTTGACACATTTACAATCATAAGCAGGGATCTTGATCCTAGGACACTGCAAGCAAGGGCTGAAGTCTCCTGGCTAATTGGCCAGCTTTGAGATAATTTGAGCAAGCATCACCTGACTTGCATCTGTTGTTTTGGGATTGAAGCACAAAAGGGAGAACACTGTGGCCGTTCTGTGCTGAAGCAGGAGGGACTTAAGCATCTGCCATGTGGAAAGGAGGGCATGGAAAGATTGCATACCAAGCTCATTATCCTCATCATCGTTACGTGCCGTGTCATATGGCGGAGGCAATCATGGTCTATGACTATGATTGTTCTTGGCAAATTCTTCTACAGAAGTATTTTCCCATTTCCTTCTTCTGGGCAGTGTCTTTACAAGGTGGGTGACCCCAGACATTATCAATATTCTTCAGAGATTTTCTACCTGGCATAACCAGGACTTGTGATATGCACCAGTTGCTCATACGACCATCCACCACCTGCTCCCATCGCTGTGCATGACCCTGATCAGGGAGCTAAGCAGGGGCTGCACCTTGCCCAGGGGTGACCTGCAGGCTGGCGAAGAGAAGGACCACCTTATATCTCCTGTAGTAGAGATGTATCTTTAGCCCACCACCCAAGTTTCAACACTGACTATTCTAATATGCTGCCTCTTACTTTTTTACCTGGCTCCTGGATTCAAGATTCAAGATTCTCATTCTTCAGTAGACTAATGTAAAAGAAATATTAAATGATTGTTACTCCAGATCTGATGTAGCATATATAAAGACACAATCAGCATAAAGAACACAATAAATATAAATACATAAGATAAGCTTATATACAATACATAGACTGACTGTACAGACATAAATTGACACGGTACAGGAGTGTCTGTACATAAGGTAACAATGATAAAGTAATGGAGTGGGAAATGTGGTGGGGTGGAGGTGTTGATCAGCCTGACAGCTTGGGGAAGCAACTGTTTTTGAGTCTGGTGGTTCTGGTGTGGATGCTCTGGAAACATCCAGAATATCTAAATGGTTTAATGTGTAAAGGGCAGAGAATGAGATTTCCACACTGTTGAAAATTTCTTTGGTGTTACTGCAAGGCCTTTTTGAAGTGAGAATGCCCTGAGATGTCAGCGAACACAAGTGTGGACATGGGGTCTAAAGCAGGATGGTGGAAGGGTTTTATAGAGTGCAGGAATCAAGGCTGCAGGTGAAGAAACACTTCAACTGAAGGATGGTGTGCAACAAGCTCCTTGCTGTCTCCTAATCATTGAAGAAAATGACAGCAGCACTTCAAGTGAAAAAGAAGATGGTATAACTACTAGCTGTGCTAATGCCAGAGTGTTCTTGGATGATCTGTGTCTCTGCTTACCATGCCTAAATACACTAGGTCATTAGATGTGCTCTGGCAGTTCGTGATGGCCAAGTCCATCACAGATAAAGCCCTCCCCACTATTGAGCATATCTACATGAAACAGTGTTGCAGGAGAGCAGCGTCCATCATCAGGGAGCCCCTCCACCCAGGTCTTGCTCTCTTCTTGCTGCTGCCATTAGGAAGAAGGTACAGAAGCCTCAGGACTCACGCCAGCAGGGTCAGGAGCAGTTATTACTCCTCAACCATCAGGATTTTGAACCTGTGGGGATAACTTCACTTCACTTCACTTGCACCATCACTGAACTGTTCCCATAACCTATAGACTCACATTCAAGGACTCTTCGTCTCATATTCTCAATATCTGTTGCTTATTTATTTATTATTAATATTTCTATTTTCTTTTGTATTTACACTTTGTGTCTTTTGCACATTGTTTAGTTACCCACCCTTTTGGGTGTGGTCTTTCATTGATTATGTTATGGTTCTTACTGAGTATGCCCACAAGAAAACAAATCTCAGGGTTGTATATGGTGACATGTACTTTGATAATAAACTTTAAGCCACACATATATTCAAGAAATTGTTATTTATGATCAAGACACTCTCTGTACTTTCCATTTCCTTCTTCCGATCCTGACCACTCTAAACCAAAGATCTCTACTCAACACATGTGATCCAACTGGTGTTGTAAAGTGTGGTGCTAACGACTACACTATCTTGCGGCCCTATGTACAGTTCTTATTCCCACACCACATGAAGGATGCGACCACACAGGAAAGAGCATAGTAGAGATTTAAGGGGATTTTCAAAGGCTGAATAATTTTAGTGAAGAGTAGATTGGTGTGTTTTCCTTGGGACAAAAAGATTACGGGGTGACTTAATTGACATACATATCAGCAGACTAGATAAGGTGATCTAAGAAAATCTAATTGTATATTCAAAGGAGTCAACAGCTAATGGCTATAGGCTCAGGAGGGACTACAGATCTTAGAATTTGGAGCTAAGTACAAATCATTGCAGGAACTCAGTGGGTAAAGAAGCACCTGTGGAGACAGGAGGACAAGACCCTGTGTCAGGATTGAGGGCGTAGAGGGAAGATGGCCATTATACAGAGATGAGAAGCAAGGGTTTGCAGGCAAGTGGTGGAACCAGTTGAGATGATGGACAAATGGAGGCATATTGGGAATGGGGGGAGGGGGTAGAGTTAGGAGACTCAAGGTGAATGGCTGGTGATAGTCAGTCAATAAGAGAAGAGAGAGAGAGAGACAGAGAAAACAGTCAGGTGGGAGAGAGGATGAGGAGGTAGTGACAAAGGCTGGAAGGTGGTAAGTGGAAACCTGAGGCTGCAGATGCTGGATTCTGATAAATATTTTCACATGACATTCATTGAATTTAACAGTGGTTTAGCAAAGCTTTATTGAAATATACAAGAAGAGGACAATGGATTCTCAGTGGATTCTGATAAATATGGAAGTTGTAAGTGAAGCTATTTGGGAGATAACAGGAGAATCAGCAGGCCTAGTTTCTGAATGATAGGCAGACTGAACCAGGTCACACTCTCTGTGACTTACTGAGCTTACCGTTGACAACCCTGCCCCATCCCCTGGCATTTGCCCCTGCAGCTGTAGGAGGAGCAGCAGTTGTCCCTACAGTTCTTCTCTCACCACCAGCTTGGCATCCAAACAGCGCTTCCAGGTGAAAGATTCACATGCACCTGCTCCAGCCTCATCTACTGCATTCAGTGCTCTCAATGTGGTCTCCTCTACATTGAAGAGACCAAACAATTGTCTTGTGGTACATTTATGCTTTGTCAGCAGCAGCCATCCTGGCCTTCCAGCTGCTTGCCATTTCAACTCCAATTCACATTACCATACTGTCCTTGGCCTTCCCCACTGTCATGGTGAAGGAAAACACAAACTAAAAGGACAGTGCCTCAGATTCTGCTTGCAAAGTCCACAACTCAATAGTTGCTGAGGCCTTCTCTTGTCAGGGTCAACCATGGGTGTTGCACCCTAGCTGTCTAGGTATGCAAGCCAGGGCAAGGCGTTAGGGAGAGCAAGCTGTTTGCCCATGTAGCAAGCTTCCCCTTTCCACACATCTGATGAACTCAAAAGAATGGCCGAGGCCAATGCTGTTTGACCTCAGCAACATTGCAGGAATTGACAACGCTGAACTCAACATAAAAGACTGCCTTAGGAAGTCCCTAAGACAACTCAGAAGTATGAACATTGAATTTTCCAGCTTCAAGAAACCTACCTTCCCAGCCCTCCTTTCTCTCTTCTTCTGTTCTCACCCTGTATGTAACTTAGTTTTCCTCTCCACCTTGTTTCATCACCCACACATATTTTCTCATTCTCTGATCTTCTTCCTCAAATGGTTTCATCTTCCCATCAAATCGCCCTTATCTGTTTCCAAGTCACCTTCCTAACTTACCAGATTCCATCATGTGTATCGTCTTGTTTCCACATCACCTCCTAGTCTATATCGCTACCTCTACCCTCCAATCCCCCCCCACCTAGATCCAAATGCCCCTTTTTTTGGTTTTCTCATTATCTGTCTCTACCTGTTATCTACCAGCTACTCTCACCTAAACCATCCCTGTCCCCCACCCCCACCTGGCTCCATCTGTTCATTATATTCTTTCTCATTCTTCACCTGATTCCACCTTTCACCTGCGAACCTGTGCTCTCACCTGTCTATACTGACTATCTCCCCTCTACACCCTTAGTCCTGATGCAGGGAGTTGACCTAAAGTGACGAGCATCCCTGTGCCTCCACAGATGCTGCTTGGCAATATTTGCATAAAAAGTTCAGGTAAAGTCTTTTATCTTTTATGTGATTCTCCTTTATGTGATCAGGATTGTACTTGGCTAACTTATCGAAATTGAAAATGGGGAATACAGCTCTGAAGGTGTTATATTTGAAAGTACAGAGTATACAGAATAAGGTAGATGAACATGTAGCACAGTTACAGATTTGCATATATGATGTTGCAGGCATTGAAAAGACAGACAGAATGACAAATGGGGTAGGGTTGCTCTGTTGGTAAGAAATAAAATAAAATCTTTAGAAAGAGGTGACAAAGGGTTGGAAGGTGTTGAATGATCATGGATAGAGCTAAGGAACTGCAAGGGTAAAAAGACCCTGATGGTAGTTGAATACAGACCCCCTAACAGTAGTAAAGATATGGTCTATAAATTACAATGGGAGATAGAAAAGGCATGCCAAAAGGGCAATGTTTCAATAGTCGTGGGAGGTTTCAATATACGGGTAGATTGAGGAAATCAAGTTGGTGCTGGATTCCAAGAGGGGGAGTTTGTAGAATGCCTATGAGATGTTTTTTTTAGAGCAGCTCATGGTTGAGCCCACTAGGGAATCAGCTATTCTGGACTGAGTATTGTGCAATGAACCCAAACTGCTTAGAGGTGTTAAGGTAAAAGAACCCTTAGGAGCAAGTGCAATTTGCCCTGAAACTTGAGAAAGAGAACTTAAAGTCAGATGTATCAGTAGTATAGTGGAGTAAAGGACACAGGCATGAGAGAGGAGCTGGCAGAATTGACTGGAAAAATACACTGGCAGAGCAACAACGGCTGGAGTTTCTGGAAGCAATTCAGAAGGCACGGGATATATACATGCCAAACAGGAAGAAGTATTCTAAAGGCAAGATGTCACATTTGTGGTTAACAAGAGAAGTCAAAGCCAACATTAACCAAAGAGAGGGCATATAGTAGAGCAAAAATTAGTGGGAAGTTAGAAGATTGGGAAACTTTTAAAAACCAACAGAAGGCAACTAAAAAAGCTATTAAGAAGGAAAAGATGGAATATGAAAGTAAGCTAGCCAATAATGTAAAAGAGGATACCAAAATTTTCTTCAGACACATAAAGTGTAAAAGAGAGATGAGAGTGGATATCAGACCCCTGGAAAATGTTGCTGGAGAAGTAGTAATAGGGGACAAGGAAATGGTGGAAGAACTGGATAAGTATTTTGCATCGGTGTTCACTGTGGATGACTCTAGTAGTATGGTGGAAGTTCCAGCTGTCAGGGTTCATGAAGTGTGTGAAGTTACCATTTCCAGAGAAATAATTCATGAAAACCTGAAAGGACTGAAGGTAGGTAAGTCACCTGGACCAGATGGTGTACACCCCAGGGTTGTGAACAAGATGGCTGAAGAGATTGTGGAGGCATTAGTAATGATCTTTCAAGAATCACTAGATACTGTAATGGTTCCTGGAGACTGGAACATTGCAAATATCACCCCACACTTCAATAAGAGAGAGGAGCAGTAGAAAGGAAAAAATAGGCAAGTTAGTCTGACCTCAATGGTTGGGAAGACATGGGAGTCGATTATTAAGGATGAGATCTCAAGGTACTTGCACATGATAAAAATAGACTGTAGTCAGCCTGGATTCCTCAAAAGAAAATCTTGCCTGACAAATCTGTTGAAATTCTTTGAAGAAATAACAAGCAAGATAGACAAAGGAAAATCAGTTGATGTTGCGTACCTGTATTTTCAGAAGGCCTTTGACAAGGTGCTACACGTGAGCCCGTGATACTACAGGAAAGATTCTAGCATGGATAAACAATGATGATTGGCATGAGGTAAAGAGTGGGTACAAGGGGAGCCTTTTCTGGTTGACTTCTGGTGACTAGTGGTGTTCCACAGGGATCTGTGTTGGGACTAACTCTTTTTCTGTTATATGTCAATGATTTGCATGATGGAATTGATGGCTTTGTTGTAAATTTTGCAAATGATATGAAGATAGGTAGAAGGCCAAGTAGTTTTGAGGAAGTAGGGAGGCTACAAAAGGACTTAAACAGATTAGGAGAATAGGAAAAGAAATAGCAGATGGAATAGAAACATAGAAACCCTAGAGCACGATACAGGCCCTTCAGCCCACAATGCTGTGCTGAACATGTACTTACTTTAGAAATTACCTATGGTTACCCATAGCCCTCTATTTTTCTAAGCTCCATGTACCTAGCCAGGAGTTTTTTAAATGTCCATATCGTATCCACCTTCACCACCATCACCGGCGGCCCATTCCATACACTGTGCATAATAAACTTACCCCTAACATCTCCTCTGTACCTACTTCCAAGCACCTTAAAACTGTGCCCTCTCTAAAATAGTGTTGGGAAGTGTATGAATCAGGCACTTTGGTAGAAGAAATGAAAAGGTTGACTATTTTCTAAATGGAGAGAAAATTCAAAAATCTGAGGTGCAAAGGGACTTGGGAGTTCTTGTGCAGGATTCCCTCTATGTTAATTTGCAGGTTGAGCCTGTGGTGAGGAAGGCAAATGTGATGTTAGCATTCATTTCAAAAGGACTAGAATAAAAAAGCAAGGATGTAATGTTGAGAATTTATAAAGCCCTGATGAGGCCTCACTTGGAGTATTGTGAGTAGTTTGGGCCCCTTATTTTAGAAAGGATATGTTAAAACTGGAGAGAGTTCAAAGGAGGTTCACTAAAATGATTCCAGGATTGAATGGCTTATCATATGAAGATAGTTTGATGGCTCCGGAACTGCATTCACTACAATTCAAAAGGATAAGTGGTGACCTAATTGAAACCTATTGATGGTGAAAGGCTTTGATAGAGTAGATATGGAGAGGATGTTTCCTATGGTGGGAGAGTCTAAGACCGGAGGACACAGCCTCAGAATAGAGGGACATCCTTTTAGAATGGAGATGAGGAGGAATTTCTTCAGTCAGAGAGTGGTGAATCTGTGGAATTCTTTGCCACAGGCAGCTGAAGAGGCCAAATCTTCATGTATATTTAAGGCAAAGGTTGATAGATTCTTGATTGTGCAGGGCATGAAGGGAAACAGGGAGAAGGCAGGAGATTGGGGCTGAGAGGAAAATTGGATCAGCCATGGTGAAATGGTGAAGCAGACTCGATGGGCCAAATGGCATAATTCTGTTTTTATTATCTTATGTTCTTATTTTAAAACTGATCATTTTATACTACATAAATTAATTAATATTAATTAATATTTTTGTTTGCTACATTGAGAAAAGGTGTATTATTTCTGCAGTCAATCAAAATGGAGCAGAAATAAAATGGTTCTGTGACATAGTGGTAGGTTTGCAACAAAATAGTTTTTTTTGACTATTTGTGATAGATATTTTTATTATTTGGATGTCACAGTAGGATAGTGGTCAACGCAATGCCTCAAAGCCCCAGCTGTAAAATGGGATTAGATTCCTGCGGTTGACTGTAAGGGGTTTGTATGTTCTTGTATGTTATATGACCGCATGGGTTTCCTCCATCTCTTGGAGCTGGAAGTGTGGTGACATTTGCAGGCAGCTCTGCTCAATCCTTGCTGATTTGATTTGACGCAGACAATGTATTTCAGCGTATGTTTCAATGCACATGTGACAAATAAAGTTAATCTTTTATCTGTTAATCTTTTAATCTAATCAGATGGTGGGGACTTCAAGATCATTCTGGAGAGATGAATTAGAAAAGGTCAAATTATCTTCAATTATGTGATCTTACAAATTGGGGCACCTTTTCACAGTCATTATTTGGTTGCACACAGACAAATGTGAGTGATTTCTTGCAGGTAAGATATTTATCTTACCCACGTTTGTTAGTGTTAAATGATTGAAAAGTACACTCAGTGGCCACTTTATTAGGTACATCTGCTCATTTATGCAAATATCAAATCAGCCAATCATGCGGCAGCAACTCAATGCAAAACGCATGCCGACATTGTCAAGAGGTTCAGTTGTTGCTCAGAACAATGGGAAAGAAATGTGAACTAAGTGACTTTGACCATGGAATGATTGTTGGTGCCAGAAGGGATGGTTCGAGTATCTCAGAAACTGCGGATCTCCTCGGATGTTCACATGCAACAGTCTCTAGAGTTTACAGAGATTGTTGCAAAAGACAAAAATCATCATCCAGTGAGTGGCGGTTCTATAGGCCAAAACACCCTGTTAATGAGAGAGGTCAGAGGAGAATGGCCTCCCTTGTTCAAATTAACAGGAAGACAACAGTAACTTAAAGTAACCACAAGTTACAACAGTGGTATGGAGAAGAGCACCTCTTAATACACAATACGTCAAACCTTGTAGTGGATGGGCTACGGCAGCAGAAGACTACACTCAGTTCCACTCCTGTGGCTACTTTATTAAATACATTCTTGTATCTAATAAAGTGGCCACAAAGTGTACATTTAGTTGGGCTCTTATGACAAGTAAGAACTTGTGGCCAAGTGGACAAATAATTTGACCCAGAACAGGAGTAAATAGTTTTTCCATAGGTCATTAGTGTTCATTAAGTGACCAAGTATAAACAGCAGTAAAAGTATGCAAACAAATGAGAGGGATCATTTTCCAACAGAGAATATAAAAGGGATATATATTAAAAAACTAACACTGTCAGATTGACAGCTCGTTGCGCACAATGCCTCTTTTCTTCACTGTCTAGTGTGACATTAAACAGACACATAATTTCCCTGTACTGCTGAAATGGATGATGCTTCTATGAGAATTCCTCTTAATTAAAGAGTTTTGGCAAACAAAAAGTTGGTAAAAAAAAAAGGAACAACTGTTGTTGCCCTTTATGTTCAGCCAGCATGGTTGTTTGTGTGCAGAGACTTCAGTAAATATTGGAAACCAGGGCATAGCAGTCAGTATGCAAAAGTTGACAGGCTTGCCAAAACGTTCATGCCATTCTGGGTCTTCAAGTCACAAGAGAATGAAATGTATAAGCAAAAGAGATGGTACAGATATGTCTTCTTCACATCCTCAAGCATCATCCTTCCCTATTAAAATAATGGAAAACACACACAAATTTGTGTAGCAGTTCAGAGTAAGCAAACCAGATGCCCTGTAATGAAAAACCGTGAACTTTTGTTGCTTGTTGCTTTTCTAGCTTGCCTCATTCTGCTAATCAATGAGGAAACTCGGAATTCAAGCAAATGCAATTCTGTCAAAACTAAAATCTACTGTTGATTCAGCCTCTTATGCATACTACCCATCCAAATAGATGAAGCAAACTTTTTGTGAAGTAAAATTTTAAGGTGTTACTCCAGTTAGCTTTAGGCTTCTCACCTAACTGGGAAAAACATAATTCAGGAAGTTCACAAAGCCAGTATAGTGCTACAACAGCTCAGTAAAAAACTTCCACTGTGTTGCCTACAAAAGCAAACCTGAGCTTTTATTCTCTAGTGTCAGATTTGTAATAGATCTGAATCGAAGTCGAAATTTTCTGAGGAAAGCAGCATTTGGCAATGACTATTGTTTCAACAAGGAAATTTCTGATTGAAACAATCTGAAAACAGCTAATTTGTCGAACTTGTTCCACATGAATTAGAAAAGAAAAACATATTTGTGGTAATGTAGAAGTGTGCAGAGTGGTATACCTCCATGGTGAAGAGCTGTGATGCTGAAGTATCCAAATCACACACTACACATATGTTCTGTTTCTTAGCTCAAAGGAATACAGCGTAAATCTGCCAGGTACTAGTTCTGTTAAGTAACTTTTGAACTGATGAGGCAACAGCTTTGTCATGAACTGCTTATGTTAGTTGAGTTTAGCCGTGGTTTTAAAAAATTATACCACACATGACAGCTGATATCCCAATCTCACTAAATAATTATGACTATCTAGACAACGCTTTTAATCTCACTTAAATCTGAAGTCTGTTTTGCTGAATTGTGTTTGTTTTGGCAAAAAACAGTGTCAAAGAATACGTTCTGGACAGCTACTTGCATGCTCGTGGAGCAAGATTTAAATCAATTTATGTCAGAGAAGACATTATCTTAGTGCCTGTTAGAGTGTGTAAAACAAATATAAACTGCTAGATTCCTGCAGAAAGGCCAACTGGAAGTAAGTAACAGAAATATCCTCTGTGCAGCTTTATAACAATATTCTAAGGATAGGGCTAGCATACAGTTCAAACCTGTATAAAGAGATACACAAGTTAGAAAGTATTTCCTCTTCATTGAGTGTGCTGAATAGTGTAGACAGGTTTCCCTCATCCCACTGGAGGAAAGTAAGATCTAGTCTATTGCCAGAACTCCAGGGAGAACTGGCCTCATACACATATATACTGGAGGTTAGAGAAAACAAGCTGCTAGAGGAACTAAGTGGTCAGGCAGCATCTCTGAAGGCAAAGGGAGAGAATGGTTTTGGGTTGAAATACCAACTACCTGTTGCTTCCTCAGATGCTGCCTGACCCATTGAATTCTTCCAGCAGTTTGTTGTTCTTTTTTCTCCCTCCACATCCTAACATCCACATTTTCTTGTGTCTCCATACAGTAGACTGGAGGTAATTACTCAAGTGAGTATAAATCCATGCTCTGAAAATAAAATTTAAAAGACAAAATGGGGATTTCCCACAGCTAAGGCTGCAATATCAAGAAATAAGGAAATAAGATGGTGAAGGGGGTTTATGGTGGGTCACACTACATTCTAGGTGTGCTGCCAACTCAACCCTCGTTCTCATCACCATCTTAACATACCTACTAACAGGCATGGAAGGGTTTACCTTACACTGGAAGGCATCAGTTTGAGGATATGGACAGTGTTTCAATGATATATTCACCAAGTCCTCCAACACCTAATGCAGTCAAGAGTAACAGCCAAGTCCAAACAGGATAAGGTAACATTAACATTCCTGACAAATCTTTTGGGGGCTAGAAGGTGTAAGAGTATTCCCCTGGGGGGAGGGGGGTGGGTTCTGAATGATGTTTGTCTCTCTGGAGGCCTGAACCTGCCAATGTAGTGGTATCAGTTTCCAAACACCCATTTCAGCACTAACTTTATGCTGGGGAGCTAAGGCTGTTAGGTCAGGGTTGCGCTGAATGCATAATTTTAATACTGTTGCAGATTGAAATTTATACATTGCCAACCGCAACTAAAGAAGGTACATTAAGAGCCAAGGCATTCAGTAAACAAACTGAATGGAGATGTAGATGTCTGCAAGCTACTATAATTGTCATCATTCACTTGAACTTATTTTGTTTATGACTGAGGCCTAGTTTTCAATATTAGCTGTGATTTAGTAGAGTGGCAGCCCTCACTGAGTATGTGTAATGGGAATATTTTGTAAAAAAAGAGCTGCTGTTTTAGAATTCTAATGTTTGGCTTTGAAGATCTGTATGGTGCTAAAAGTGTGAGTCATATCAGGAGTAATGGCCTACAAAACAACATCATTTGGACATTAGCTGTAACAATTGCTTGCCACTATCTATCAATGGCATCATTCAATCCCCTCTCCGTGTATTTTGGACATTGTGCACCGTACCACAGTCATATAAAGCAGATTGTAGTAACAGGCTGACAGTTACTAGCTAGCTCAGCAGTGCTTGGTGCAAACTGCCACCTTCCTGTGGATTTACAGCTGCCACTTATGCTACTTCAATTAGTTCTATAGCACACAGATGTTGCTTAAATGTTGCTGCTAATGATACAGCAATAAGCGAAAGATTCATGCCATATTTTGAGGCATGTAAATTTCTCAAGTGGCACAATTAAACTGGAAATATTGGGTAGGGAAAACTTGGCAAACTAAAAGTTGGAAAGCACAACTGCTCTTTAATAATGGAACTCGGAATTTGTTCAAGTTAGCTACTCAAACTTTCCTTGAATATTTTTGCACTCAAACGAATCCATTGTAAAAATGCTGAAAGAAAGTTGACTTCATGCGTTTCCCTCTCTCAGAATGAAAAGTTTTCTTTCGGTTGATTGTTTTTTTGGTGTTGCAGCACCCGCCAATGAAAATGGCTCTTGGCAGTCACTTCCATCTCATCAGCTATGTGCAACATAAATTTAACAGTGATGATGGCAACAAACTGCCCAATTACACCTCACCTGAACTAATGCTGTTTTCTCCCCTTTTGAGCATCACAACTGGCAGTTACCCAGAAAGCTAATGAAAATGTCTTAAATCCAGCTGTTGAGTGAACCATGCTTAAAAATAGCCCAGTGAGGATTTTCAAAATGGCAAACTTACTCAGCTCCTTTTATCACCTCTCCTAATCAACATTCTTCCCAAGAGTCTTCACTTAGTTCAGGCCTGCCTTGTGCTACAGGCCTCTGCAGCTGACCCAGCTTCCACTTCCAACCTTCCTAATCTCTTCCTTCCCTTTGGAGTCTTGATACAACTGATTCAACTCTCTGTTAGCCAATTCGGTAAATGAAAAATGAACACAATAGGACAAAAACAACAGGAATTCTGCAGACGCTGGAAATTCAAGCAACACACATCAAAGTTGCCGGTGAACACAGCAGGCCAGGCAGCATCTGTAGGAAGAGGTGCAGTCAACGTTTCAGGCCGAGACCCTTCGTCAGGACTAACTGAAGAAACAATAGGACAAATGAACTTGTAGGTAATCTGTTAACTTCAATACATGCAAATCTATTGTATTTATTTAAAATATAAAAAAAATGTAATTGCTTACTAATTTGAGCTCTCCAATATGCCTTCACACTAAAATTGGCATTGTGTGTGTAAAGATGATCATCGTAATGGGCAAACTGATTGGGAACTATATATTGGGTCATTGGGATAAAGCTGGGATGTTTTATCATCATCTAACAATGATAATTTTTCAGACTAGTTAATTTTCTATTCTGCTCCCATCTCCAGGTCTCTGTCTCATCTCTTGAAGTCTGCCATGGAGCCTAGGGACAATTCTCAATCACTTAAGATTCTTATGTTGTCAAGATATAACAAGGAGGTTCTGACTTAGTCTGTTCTGCCAGATGGTTCTGCTAAAGTTAAGACAGCCCACTAGATCTACATTCCATATTTTCTTTTCTGCTGTTCTAATTTTTACCTGGAAAGGATTCTGCAGATGGCTTTCTGGTCTCATGTGATCATCTGGATATGCCTAGCATTTCTGCTACTCTATTGGGTTACCGGAGAAACCTTTTCTTTGCAACTAGAAAATCAAGTCCACTGTTTGTGACCAGAAGATGCTGCATGGTTCCTGGATACTCACATTTCAGATCCATCCTGCACTCTGATTTTCATTACAAATGTTGACGTTCTTAAGCCATCTATACAGGTCATGGACTTCCTTTAAAATGTCAGCTGAGTGCAAATTGTTCTGACATCTTATAGGCTCTGGATTGATTCTTGCTATCCCTGGCAGTCTCCATCTTTCTTGTGGGACATGCAGATACCCCCACATCTTATCCCCGATGATCTCCAATGGATTACTGTTATGCTTGGCCCTACCTCATACTGATGATAATCAAGTTGGGGATACTGATAATATCCAGGTTGTTTCATGCAGGCAAAGCAGTTAAGCTTTGCCTCCTTGAAACAGCACTGATGATAATGTTAATGAGTTAAAAGTTTCCTTTTTATTTTTGTTCAACGTTCTCATCCTCACCAAAATGCCAAGGAACTCTACTTCTAATACTAATTAAATTTGTTTTTCTTATAAAACTGAGAGCAATATTCTTAAGTGAAGTTCCAGATGGCCATTTGAAATAAGCTCAGCTGGTTTGATTGGCCTTGCGTAGTGCAATGCCGCATTTTCTTCTTCAAGGGCAGATCTTTCCATTTCCATGGAATTGTCCCTGAAGGCTAGAGTAATATGAAGCACCTTTGCTCTTTAATAAACAGCCTCATGACACTTTCTTCACCATCTTCTGATGCCATCTTCTTTAACCTCATGCATTTCTTTTTCTCAGAGTTTGGGACTATCCACACAGCTGCATGTGTTCTCACGATGTCCTCGTGCAACCCAGCCATTGGCAATTTTTGGTCACTTATTCAGTCCTAGCTATAACTGAACCTTCACTTTGTATTTTCTCTCTCATCCTGGCTCTCTACCCCCACCCTTCACAAAAACTTCCATCCTTGGACTCACTTTACACCGCACGCTGTCGGAGCAGTACTGCCAAGATAATCAAGGCCACAACCCACCCAGCCAACACACTTTTTGTCCCTCTTCCCTCCAGGAGAAGTCTCAGGAGCTTGAAGACTCAGCCAGATTTGGGAACAGCTTCTTTCCAACTGTGATAAGACTGCTGAACGGATCCTGACCCGGATCTGGGCCGTACCCTCCAAATATCCGGACCTGCCTCTCGGTTTTTTTGCACTACCTTACTTTCCCTTTTCTATTTTCTATTTATGATTTATAATTCATTGAGGTCATTCCTCAAATTCAGAACCTTAGGTGTAAGCAAACTTTGCTTCTGCCAACCCTCTGTCCCACAAAGTTCTGGTATCATTTGATGAATCTGTGGTACCTGCTTTAGGGGCCAACTTTTCTCTACTTGTTTCTCTTAACCAATTATTCCAGTGTGATCTGACTAATAACCTACTTTGCCTGTATTGCTTCCTCCTCGTTCAATAGCTATATTCTCTCTCAGCCCTACTACTGCACTTTCAAGTTCCTTCCCACACCTACACTGTTTCACATCTCCTCAAAACATATTTCTACAAGCAAGCACTTGGCAATCTCCTCTAAACCCTAAAAGCTCTCTTTTGTCAAATCTGTTGTGACAAGGTTCAACATTAGATGTGCTGTACAAATGCATTTTGTTATTGTTCTAAATGGAAGATCAATTTGGGTACTTTTTATTTCTGTTCCTCTCAATACAAGACACTTCATAACATTGCCTTTGGCAAGGTTTTCACTGTAATTAAAAGGGCTTAATAATTGTTTTAATTGTTTCCATTGCTTCATACACGTTAAAATTTTTGACTAAACCTGCATCTAGAAATTGGAATGGAAAAAAAAATCCGTTACAACTTTGGCTCTATAAACATTGCAGACATTAAAATATATTCAAGTACATGTACAGCTGTTCTGAAATTCAAATATTACTCTTAGTTCAGAATGTTAATGACCCAAAGCTTGTAATAAGAATAAAATTTTTAGTCCTTGCAGTCATTACTATATAAAAGCAATAACAAACCCACATGTGGACAAACACAAAAATATAAAAGCTGCAGCCAGATACATTCCATTCCTTCGGTGATTGTGGTGTTGTATACTTCAAAGATGTAGTCAGCACGGAATAACTAGTTATCTGTAAATTTTGATCGGGGTTCGATTCCCAATGCTGTCTTTATGGAGTTTGCACATTCTACCCATGACTGTGTGGGTTTCCTCTGGGTGCTCTAATATCCTGCCACATTCCAAGGGTGCATGGTTAGGGTTAGTAGGCTATAAGCATGCTACGTTGGTGCTGGAAGGGTGGTGAAACTTGTGGGCCACTCTGCACAATCCCCATCAATATAATTTGATGGAAACAATGCATTTCAATGTATATTTCAATATTTTGATGTACATTTAACAAATAAAGTTAATCTTTACAAAAAAATTTCATCTGAACCACTATCAATCTTGTGGAGAAAAGCGATGAAATGTTAAGCCTTAAGGAATGAGGTGCAACTGAGCATTTGCGAACATTGTTGTTCCTCTCCACGCCTTGTGGCACATCGGGCGGCATCCTTCCCTTTTCCTTAGCACTTTTTTGGTCTGTTTTTCATGAGGCTGAGTTTTGAGCTCGATGCTCAACCCAACACAGATGGAAAACGTGCAAAGAGCTGGCCGGATTTGAACCTGGGACCACTCACCTCAATGTCCGATGCAGATGCCACTGCTCCACCGGCCAGAGTTTGCTACTGTACCAAGCCATAATTTTTGCCAAGCAAACATTTTAAATGTGGGATATTATGTTTTTCATTCTTTGTAAGTCAAATAACACAAACACAGGCCCTTCCATCCATATCATCACCAACTGTCAATTCTCCAACTATACCAGCAGCTATTCCCTCATTGTCTATGCATTGGCAATTCAAGTGCTCATACAGATATTTCTTAAATTATTCTGACAGTCACTATATTCAATATCTATTTTACCAATGCATTCCAAATTTCAACCATCCTCTAAGTGAAAAAGTTCTTCCTCAGATCCCATCTAAAACTTCTACCTATTACCTGAAACTTGTTCCCTCTAATACTCTGTATATTTCAAAGCTCAAAGTTCAAAGTAAATTTTATTATCAAAATACATATATGTCACCATATACAACCCTGAGATTCACCTTCTTGTGGGCATACTCAGCAAATCTATAGAATAGTAACTCTAATGGGATCAATAAAAGCTCAGCCAGAGCACAGAAGACAACAAATTGTACAAATGCAAATACAAATAAATAGCAATAAATAACAAGAACATAAGATAATAAGAAAAAGAGCCCTTGAAAGTGAGATTATTGGTTGAGGGAACATTTCAGTGGTGGGGCAAGTGAAGTTGAGTGTAGTTACCCATTTCATTCAAGAGCCTGATGGCTGAGGAGTAGTAATTGCTCTCAAACATGGTGGTGCAAGCCCTGAGCCTCTTGTATCTTCTACCTGATGGCAGCAGTGAGAAGAGAGCATGACCTGGGTGGTAGGGATCTCTGATGATAGATGCTGCTTTCCTATGACAGCACTTCATGTGGATGTGCTTAATGGTTGGAAGGGCTTTACCTGTGAGGTACTGGGCCAGTTCCACTACTTTTTGTAGTACCTTTGTTCAAAGTCATTGGTGTTTCCATACCAGGTTGTGGTGCTGCCAATCAATATACTCTCCACTACACATCTATAGAAGTTTGTCAAAGTTATATTTATATTTTTACGTTATAAAAATGTTCATTTATTAACATAAAGCTTCTTTCAATTTTTATGTTTCAGCTTATCTGTATATTAATATAACAACACATTGCAAACTTAAATTTTGCTTTCTGTAAAATGTAACTGACAAAAAACTTTGCATTTTTTATTTTCTGTCTTGCTGCTTATGAGAACGCTTCAGTCTGATAACTTGTTATTCTGCCGTAGATTAAAGTTGCTCTGGAAAAGAGAAAAATCAATGTCATGAATTTCACTAACTTTTCAAGATATTTCTTTCATCTAAATAATTGGCAAGTGTCATACCTTCACCACTAATAACAAATTCTGAAACAACATCATTCTTCCTTTGTTGGTGATGAAGAAGAAATTTTAATTGTTCATTCCTAAAAGCATTTTAATCTCTGAACGTATTGAGACTTGTGGAAGGTTTAAATGATGAAAATGTACAGGTTCGTCCGGAATTATAACAGGGTATATTTTGTGCAATCAATGATATCAATGGCAAAATATCAAGTGGATTAGGAGATCTAGTATTTGACAACGTTTTGACAGATTGCTACACTGGATTTTTGACAGAAATTGTGGATGAGAGTGGTTAATTATGCATGAAAACAGTGAGTACATTTTTGTTTTAGACGCCACATATTCAAGTAAGAACAATTTATTCTTTAAAATGAATACTGTATGAAGCTGAGTACTTTCCCTTAGAGAACTGATTCCTACCATGATTATTATTTTGGAATATTTTCTTATGTATAATGAAATTACAATATACCTACACCGAGGCCCTTAAATGTGTGCGTCAGAATAAATGTATGGAATGCATAATGGGGAACAGTGAGAAACCCAATTTATTTCACAAGTTGAAATACCTGATAAAATCCAAATAATGAAGCCACAAGTGGCTTGGTATGGTCCGTGTAAGTCAACTAAGCTAGATATTCCATTGTTTCTCAATGAGCCTTCTTGCTTATTTATTTTATTTAGCGATACAGCATGGGGCAAGCCCTTCTGGCCCTTTAAGCCATGTCACCCCAGCAACGCCTGACAACCCCAATTTAACCCTAACGTCACCATGGGACAATTTACAACACCCAATTAACCTAAGCAGTTTGTCTTTGGACTGTGGGAGGAAACCGGTTCACCCAGGGAAAACCCACACAGTCCAAAGGGAGCACGTACAGACTCCTTGAAGATAATTTTGTTGTAGTTCAAATAATTAAAACTTATCTAGTTTAAGCAGAGGTAATTACGATTAAGCTGTAATATTCTCCATTGTGTCATATGAGTTCCCTCTTGTCAGCAAGCATGTCTGGGTAACACCTTCAGCAGGAATTTATTCATAATTTTGTGGTGCCTTCCCAGATTCAAATATTCTTTGTTTCACCAGTGAATTAGGACAATTGTATGAATACTTTGCATGATAACTTAATAGAAACAGAAAATCTTTAAATACCTTTTAAAATTCACAATTTAACACAGCTTAGGAGGACCACTTCACTTTAGTTCTGCTAACACGATTACAGTGGTTTTACTGATATAAAATACGTAAGACAGACTAACAGCATTGCTTGCAGATGGGGAGCATAATTCTGATTATAGTGTTATCAAACCATAGACTAAATTAGGCATTTGACTTAAACGATTATATTTCATCCTGTGTAAAATAGGTAGATTGCTATTATAGTTATTCAAACCTAATGGCCTAGAAATTCTTAAAGCATAGAGTCAGAAAATCCCTGTTTTACATTTCTAATTGAACGTGGCAGGGAGCAGGTTGGGAGAGAAGAGAGCTGAATGGTGAGGAAAAGACTATAGTGGGATTTCATCGGAGGGGAGATGATTGTAGGGGCCTAGGGAGAAGATCAAGCAGTGAGGTTGATCTTGAGGGAAAGAAGGGAAAATGGTTTGATCTTTATTAGATTAGAAAAGGCAGGAGTGGATTAGTGGTGAGGGAGGGGTGTGGTGGTAATAAGGTTAAATTTGGAGTGAGAATTTGAGCAGGCCCTGCAATCAAAGGGGTGATGGTCATTGGAAGGAAATGCAAGGAGAAATCTAAGAATGCAGGAGTAGAAAATGTCCACAGATGAGATAATAAAACAGGGCTTTCCTTAAGAAGGATTGTAATTGGTTTATTATGATCACGTATAGAGATACAGTGAGAAACTTAGTTTTACAACTATCCCAACAGATTTCAAAATGTAAGTACTTTAAGGAAGAAGCAATATCAGAATGCAGAATGTAGTGTTATAGTTACAGAGAAAGTACAGTACAGGTAAACAGTAAGGTGAAAAGCTCATGATGAGATATAGTTCACCAATAACATACAAATGGTTCATTCGAGGGTCTTACAACAGCACAACAGAGGCTGTTCTTGAACCTGGCAGTGTGCTTACAAGACGTTGCACTTTCTACCTGAGAGAAGGGGAATCTCTGGAGTGCAAGTGATCTATGACCACTGGAATTTAGAAGTATGCGGGGAGGGTGGATCTCATTGAAACCTACTGATTATTGAGAGGACTAGATAGGGTAGATGTGGAGAGGATGTTTCCTGTGGTGGGGGTATCCAGAACTGAAGGGCACAGCCTCAAAATTGAAGTGCGACGTTTTAGAACAGAAGTAAGAAGGATTTTTATTTTTAGCCAGAGAGTGGTGAATCTGTGGAATGCTCAGCCACAGACTGCGGTGGAGGCCAAGTCCGTGGGTATGTTTAAGGCAGAAGTTGATCATTTCCTGATTGGTTGGGGCATCAAAGGATATGGCGAGAAGGAGGGTGTATGGGGTTGAGTGGAATCCAGGATCAACCATGATGGAATGACGGAGCAGACTCGAGGGGCTGAATTGCTTAATTCTGCTCCTACTTCTTATAGTCTTATGATTATGCTGGCTGCTTTTCTGAAGCAGTATGAAGTGCAGACAGAGTCGTGGAGGGAAGGCTTGTTTCTGTGCTGAGCTATGTCGACAACCCTCCACAAATTTCTTGCATTCTTGGGCAGAGCATTTTTTTGTGGCTGCAGTACATGTTTGGTTAAAAATGTTGTGAATGTAATCAACCATGTATTGTACAGTGAGTGTGGTACTTCATGGGCCCAGGGGCCTCCATGTGTATGTGTGTCACTTTACAATACCAAGAAATTTGGTGGAAGCACTCTATCAACGCACATATTACCCAATCAACATTTGGAATAAATTCTGTGGAGAAGCACACACAAAAAAACTTTGTTTCACCCAATTGAATTTCATTTTACTGGCTCAGGGTGGTAGAGCAACGTATCATCAGTGTGGTTTCTTTCGGTAGTTGCTGGTGGGTGAGAAGCTGAGTTTATGAGAGACTGTTCTGTTTTTCATCTGTTTGTACAGGGCTGAGGGAAAGTTTAATCTTTGCTTTTATAGTCAGGTGTGGAAGTCACAAAGCAAAGACAATGGAATGAAGAAAGAGAAGACAGGAGAGCCCGTGGATACTGGAAACCTGGATCAATATACAAAGCACTGGAGATTCTCAGTGGGTTAGGCAGCAACTGCGAAGAGAGATGGACATTCAACTGTCTATCAGTCCCCATGAAGGATCGCAACCCAAAATGCCGTCTGTTGATTTCACTCCATAGACTGCCTGACCCATTAAGTTCTTCTAGCCCTTTGGGAAATGCCAAAAGAGATGGCTTTTAATAGCATTGATGAAACATTCATCCACCTAGCACCTCAGAAGGGAGAGGTGAATGTGAGGTTTAAAAGGAAGACAAAGTAAACGACTGAAAGAATAAAATGTAAAATTTACTCGGACTTTCATTATACAGCTTATTTGAATATGGGTCAAACTTAAATTACACACAACAAAATCCCACGAAAAGTAGCGGATATGGCCCAGTCCATCAAGGTAAAGCCCTCCCATCCACCGCTGAGCACGTCTACACAAAACACTATTGCAGGAAAGGAGCATCCGTGACCTAGGACATATTCTCTTCATTCTGCTGCCATCGAGAAGGTGGTACAGGAGCCTCAGGACCCACAGCACCAGGTTCAGGAATATATATTACCCCTCAACCATCAGACTCTAGAATAAAAGGGTATAACTTTATTCAACTCCACTTACCCCATCATTGAAATGTTCCCACAACCTACGTACTCACTTTCAAGGACTCTTCATCTCATGTTCTTGATACTTATTGCTCATTTATTTATTGTTATTATTTCTTTCTCTTTGTATTTGCCAGTTTGTTGCCTTTTGCACAGAGCTTGAATGTCCAATTTGGTGTGGCCTTTCATTGATTCTGTTATGGTTACTATTCTATAGATTTACTGAGTACACCCACAATGAAATGGATCTCAGGGTTGTGGATGTACTTAGATAATAAATATACTTTGCAATTTCATCACAGTGAGATTACAAAATTGACATTAAAAATGTTGAAATGGGGATACTGTTCTGTTAACTGTTTGGTACAGTTCATATTAAGAATTTGTCTCATCATGTACTTCTTCTGTTGGGTTTTCTCTTGAATTTACTGGTTTAAAATTTGCAAGTGTCATGTCAACCTCTGTAAGGCAAGGAGAACAATAAGGCTTTAGTTGTCCTCTAGGCAAGAATTTATCTGCGAATATATGTTTTATGCCGGCAGTGATACTGTTCTTGCTGTGAAAAGAGAAATGTCACTGCCAATTTTTGTTGACACTGCACTTTATGAGCAGAGTGTTTGTGCTGTAGTGATGCAAAGCAGCCTGGCAAACAGAGCCAAGGGTAACTGACAGAGATGTGCTGAGAACAGATCAGCTTGCCAAACATAACTGAATTGTGTTGGCTTGGCTGAACCAATACCGGACCAAACATTGAGGTCAAATGTTGAGCTGTGTAAAATCTAAAAAGTCACTGAAGGAAATAGTGTCAGGAATTGAAGTTGATGTTTTAGATTGCACCGAACATTGTGTACATGCAATGGCAAAGATCATTTCTACATTAGACAGAATGCTATGTTGGATTATTAGAGCTTATCTTTGGACCTGTACTACCTTACTAAAAATAAATCATGGGATATTTACACAACAGAAGTGAATTATGTGATAAATTATTTATTTTCCACAATGCCAAAAACATATTTCCAGAAAATTTTTCAAAAAAACTAGAATTCCAAGGAAAATTAGGAAATACAGTCAATTAATTCCAACAAAATCTTCATTAGCTACATATTATTAAAATATCAAACCCCAGCAATAACTGATATAAATGCATAATTTAGTTGCTTAATATTCAAAGCTGAATTGCTCAAAGTACTGATATGAAATAATTAAAATAATTTGATTATGAAATCTCTAAAACAAAAGTGAAAAAGGGCACAATTCACCAAAGGAACGACACAAAATTATTTGTCCAAATGAAAATTGAAGAACACAAATTATGGCAGTTCTTGAATGATTATAGGTGAATAGTACCCAAGAGTACTATTAACCTATGACAATATTCAGAAAACAAGCCTCATTTCATTTATTTGTAAACTCAGCTCAAATTTTCTGATCTCTTAAAAGTTGCTGAGATGCCTTTTTGGACTACAAATGCCTTTTCAAGTAATTAGTTTTTGAAAACAAATTGGCATTTATGAGGTCTGAGCCTTGTAATGTTGCATGTTTAGCACATCTTTGTCTAGAAATTGGACCCATTGTCACTCATTCTTTATTGTGCATAAAAAATATTCTACAATAGAATGCAATAGTAATAATTTCCAAGTCAAATGGCAGCCACTGGGAAACTGGTCCAGGTGTTTCTGGGGGCAATTCCCTTGACATGTTGAACATTTGTCCAGCTTGATTCACACAACTAATGATAGCATTATGTGCGCTGCAGCCACTTGTGTGATTACTGGACTAAAATGTATTAATGTGTGGCTTATGGCCACGGTTTGTAAGGGACAAAGATAATTAAACACACTATGTAGCAGATAGGTTAAGAAAAGTTTTCTTTAAATATCCATAGTCCCTCAATATTTCACTCACAGTTTCTGCCAAACAAGCTGTCAGTGTTTAGATTATGAGAACACTCAGTCCTCTTTTATTGTCATTTAGAAATGCATACATGCATTAAGAAATGATACAATGTTTCTCCGGAGTGATATCACCGAAAACAGGACAAATCAAGAGACTAACACTGACAAAACCACATAATTATAACATATAGTTACAGCAGTGCAAAGCAATACCATAATTTGAGGAAGAACAGTCCATGAGCACAGTAAAAAAAAGTCTCAAAGTCCCGAGTCGATCGACTCCCTAGTCCCCGATAGCAGGCGGCAAAAGGGAGAAACTCCCTGCCATAAGCCTCCAGGCGCCGTCAACTTGCCGATACCTTGGAAGCAGCCGACCACAGCCGACACTGAGTCCATCCGTCTGAAAACTTTGAGCTTCCGACCAGCCTCCAGAACGCCATCCTCTGCCGAGCGCCTTCGACCTCTCCCCAGCCGCTGAAACATGCAAAGCCAAGGAACTCGGGGCCTTCAGCTCCGGAGATTCCGGCTACCACACAGTAGCAGCCAGTATACAAGAAAATACACAGCCAATATACCAATATACAAGAAATTGCTAAGAATTCCATCCATGATTGCTATATTACCATATCCTTGAGCAGGGCAATATACTCAAGCCCATACCTCACCATGGCTTGAAGTTATTTTTGGCATGTTGGATGCATGAGAATATTTCCCTATATTTTCACACTGGTGCATTGTAGCTGTCACCAGAAAGCTCCTTTTATGTGCTAGCTTGCTACCCAATGGTCGGCATAGTAGTTGTGAGGCCTGTAGGGACATCTGGACACAAACCACACAAATCCAATTGTACCATAATAAATGATGTGAAAAATGAAAATGCATGACAATTTATCTCATAAGATATAATTGGATTTGTGTGGTTTCTGTCCAGATGTCTCATTTTTTGCTCAATTTGCAAATTTCTGGGGGACATCAGAACGGGCATTGGTGCATGTGTTTAGTAACCCAAAAGCAGACACCAAATTGCACTAGGCTTCTTTAGTACAAAAAGAAGGGAAAAATTATGTTTTTGGATGTCAGTTAAATCTCTTACGGCCGCTTATTCCCAGAGCATCAGTGTAAATCAGTTCATTAATCCTATCAGGATGGAATTTACTGATTTCCAATATAAATTTCCAATGCACAAATGCTAGCTTGGATGCTGCACAATAGGATTTAGTTTCCAGTCCAGAAAGCAACAAATCTAGCAAGATACAATTACCATCCTTCAGTTGAGAAATGGGCAAGAGACAGGAAGTAGGTTTACGGCATGCATGTGTACTCAGGAGGAGAATGCCCATGTTTGGAGGAGGTGGAATAAATTGCAAAATATTGTGTCTGGCGAAAGAGGTTAAGGAATTGCTGTGGTCTATATGGCAAATGTGCTGTCCCAATATTGTGAATATATGTCCCAATATATAGATCCAGGATGGTGTCCGAATTAGAAAAGAACTTGGTGAAGTTTCCATACTGCCATGCTTTTTTTCTTCCATTTGGTCCATATCCTAGACTTAAGAGGTGCAATCAATATAGCCATATTGAGTAGTTCCATTTCATATTGAAAGTGGTACATATTGTAGACAGTGCATGTGATGGACTGAATGATGTAGTAGATGGAGGTGACAAACAGGAGAGATGTTGTATTGACCTTGAATGCTGTCAGAATTTGATTCACCCAGGCTAATGGAAAGTTTTCGATTACTCTATTTGCATACCTCTTCCGTAATGAAAAAAAAGACTTCAAGGGAACTGGGAAGTGAGTGAATTCCTGTGCAATCCCCCATCTCTGACTTGCATTTGTTGTCAAGTAATTGTGGTGCCGAATATGTTAAGTTGCTCATTTATAGTGTCCCCCAGAATACTGACGTCAAGGAATTCAACAGTTACACCTTTAAATGTTTAATGGAATTAGACTTCCTCTTGTTGCAGATGGCCATGCCTGATATTTGTATGTCACTAATATTATTTGCTGTTTCTCAGCTTTAGACTGAATGTTGCTCATATCGTTCCTTTGCTATGTTCTTTTGAAGAAATTAAACTCATTCATCACGTAGCCAAAGATGGTTGGACCCATACTTTCATGAAGATAGCCGCTGGTATCCTGAGCCTGATATAATTGGCTTCCAGCAACCATAACCATATTCCATTGTAAGAGATACAGCTCCAGCCACTGACAAAGACAAACTTTTTTGCCAATAGCTTTAGGAGCTTCAACAAGGAGGTTATGGGTGACTAAACACTGCTCTTAATGCAATGAATTAAATCTGGTATTGGTTGATTGTAGATGGATGGGCTGATAACTGGCCAGTTTCCATTTCGTTTAATGGATCGGTCCTGAACGGAACAATTTTCCAGCAAAATATGAGCTCCTGGCTGAGGTCAGTGGATTAGACAGCATGTTTGGGGTGGGGAGGGGTGTTGATGGAGGAGGGAATGGGCGATAAATGGTTCAAGTTGAGACCCTACATCTGAACAATCTTCCACGTTGCTGGGCAGCTGCCAATGCTGATTCCAAGCACAGTTAATTCAAAAAACTTGCTTTCCGCATTGTTGCCAGGCACTCAAAATCTTTATTGTATCCAGTGCACTTAAACATTAATTGATGTCAGATAAAGTGTTTTGAAAACTAACTTCTCTGCTGATCGGGATCTCAGGAGACAACTGAGATGGTTCATCCATTTATATATCTGGTTGAAGTTAGCAAATGCAGCTGGTACCTCTGTAATCTGAAGGAGGAGATAGTCAAGGTGTTTTCTCCCCGATTAGTTGTGTTATTGTTCATCTCCGTGCACAACTGAGAGCTTTGATCTGACTGCTTTTGGTATTTGGCATGCAGACGGTCCTGTATTGTAGTTTCACCAGCTGACACCTTACTTTTGGATATACTTGGTACTGGAATGGGATTCTCTTCTGTGCTGCTCACTGAAGCATAATTGGTTGCTGGCACAGCGGAATTAAAAAATATTGGGTATGTTGAGTTCATGACCTGCAAGGTAGTGTAACAACTAGTGCAATCACTTTACAGTGCCTGTAATCACCAATTGGGGTTTGATCCCCACTACAGTCTGTAAGGAGTTTGTACATTCTCCCCGTGATCGCATGGGTTTTATCCAGGTACTCCGGTTTCCACCCACATTCCAAAGATATACAGTTAGGGTTAGTAAGTTGCTGGCATGCTATGTTGGTGCCGGAAGTATGGCAATACTTGTAGGTTGCCCCCAGCACAATCCTCGGACTGTGTTGGTCATTGATGCAAAATGATGCATTTTGCCGTATGTTTTGATTTCTCGATGTATGCGTGACAAATAAAGCTAATCTTTCTCTTTGATGCCCCTGCTGAAATTTCCAGTGCTTGATGCATGCTGGATTTAGTCTGAGCAGGCACTGAGGTCTGGGATAGGCCGGTCAGGATTATACTGAATGGTGGAGCAGGTTTGAGGACCCAGGTAGCACTCTACTGCTCCCATTTTCTCATGTTTTCCATCATCAGATTTCCAAGGGTGGACCAACTCCCAAACCAGATACTGATTACATATAGGCTAAAACTCTGAGGGGCACTGATTAAGCAGGTCAAGTAAAGTGACACATAACAGTTTGCAATAGATATTTCTTTGATTGTGTTGAACCTGACACCATAAGTTTTCATAACATCTGGAGTCAGTACTAAGAGCTCCACTCTCTAAATTGTGTATTACTTTACTACCAACCTTCATGAGTCTATTTTGCTGGTGTGCCAAGAATGTGAATGGAGGAACTGAAACATCACCTGAAAGACACAATTCTGCAGATACGTCTGTGCCAATCTAGTGCCAAGTGAGTCTGTGGAAAAACTCTCCTGCTTTCTGGGATAATTTCTCAGATGTCCCCTTTGTCAAGTTGAGAGCTGGTGTCTAGCATTTGTTGCTGGATACTCCAGCCAATGTTGTTTTCACAATACTCTGCCTTATAGTTTACTACTGTTGAGCTTCAGGGAACACTTAACAGCCACATTGCTAGGGTTGTGGAGTCATTTGCAAGCCTGAATGAATGAGTAGATTTTCTTCCCTAAGGAGTAGTGGTAAACAAATGCATTTTTTTAACTGAAAATCCAGAAGTTTCATGGTCATCATTATTGATACCAACTTTCTAGATTTATTTAATTAACTAAATTTAAATTCCCCAGATATTTTAGTTGGATAAGAACTTGTGTCTCCAGTTCATCAGTATTACTATTTCAGTAACATAACCAATGTGCTACTGTACCCTTAGAAGTGCCCTGAAGCCTTTTGCACTGCCTCATTTGAAGCATCTTCAGAGATTTGGCACAAATTAGCCAGAAAATGACATCCATTTTTTATTCAAGATGTGGCTGTTAACACTGTGACCATTAAGCTTCGAGCAACATGGGAGCAATTTTATGTCATTGCCCCTTTCCTTAGGGCTTTGGGTGTCATTGATTTCACTCAAGTGGCAATTGCCCATAATCAATTCTACATCAACCACAAAGGCCTCTATTTAGTAAATGGGTAGGTGGTCTCAGACACAAAGGCTTTGATTTTAATATGAGACTGCTGTTGTGTATGCAGAGGCCAAGCCTGACAGCAGATAGCCTTGACCTTGGCAGTGTGTGGCCCGGGGAAATTTTCACTCCCACCTGAAGCCAGCAGTATCATTACAATATGATTCCTTAAAGCATCAGTCTTAGTAAAACATTTTCTCCTGTTTTGTTATGCTTACTTTCATTTCAAGATTACACTGAAAAATTAATACAATTTTTTTCTTAAACAATTTTAAAATGATCCTGCATTTGATCTTACACAGTTATCCTAAGTACTGTTGATCAATGGCACACTTGTCTGATGTTGCATTTGAGAAAGAAGTGTGACAAAACTTCATTTTGGAAGATGTATTCAAATGAAGGTATGTAGTCAGGCTCTCTGACAGAAAGCGAATGTGCTACCCCGAACTAAAACATCTGTATCTCTAAGAATTCTCAAAGAATATAAGAGTTTCTCAACTCATTCAATTATCTTCTCATCACTATCATCAAGGAGGAGGTACAGGAGCCTGAAGACCAACACTCAATACTTTAGGAACAGCATCTTTCCCCCTGCTTTCAGATTTCTGACCAGCTCAATATCTTGTAAAAACCACCTCATTATTCCTCTTTTGTACTAATTTGCTTGATAACTTATGGTAATTTTTTTTCTTGCACTGCACTGCTGCCACAAAACAACAAATGTCATGACATATGTCAGTGAGAATACACCTGTTTCTAATCTAAAGGGTTAATCCTTTTTGGACACACTCTCATGCTGCTATACCGATTCATTGACTTGTACCACCACAAATTAGAGGCTTCTTTAAAACTGAAGAACAAAGCCAAATTGATATATCATGTTTTTTGGACAGATAACCTTTAACAAAACCTTGACAGAAAGTTATTATCACAAGTCTTGTCTCCTTCCAGTGATTTAGACACTGAGAAGAAAAATCAGAGAAGAAATAGTTGGAAGAGTGTTCTTTTGTCAAACTAATTAAAATCTGGCATTATAGTTACTGACACATTTCTATTTTGTTGAATGCTGCCTTGGCAAATGATCCGCTACACCTTGGTCATTGTGTCACCTGAAGTGTGAATACCTTTGTGATATTTTAAGAATCATAATGATATTTAAGGTCAGGTTTTGTTCATTGAAGCAAAAGTTTTCCAAAGTTAAAGGACATTTTGCGATGCATTTGAAGTTGATTAAGGGGCCAGATAGCCCAAAAATTCTGCAAAAGAAGAAAAGTTTGAGGATGTTAAGTTGGAAGGAGTCATTTGTTTTATGAATCAAAGTAAGTAACTGCATGTGCAAGATACAGAAACCTCATGGTTCATAAAAGTAAAGGTTTGTAAGCAGAATATGCAATCGACCATGTTTGGGGAAAAACCAGTAGTCTCGCCAAATCTTATTCCGGTGTTTTAAATTATCCATGCAGGATTTGCTTTAAAGGCAGCAACCTACACATTCGTGACTGGCTAGTAATATGAAGAAAGGCTAAGGACTGCCTTTACTACAGTCTGGACAACATACAGACCTGCGATGAAAAGTGTCAAGTAATATTTGAACACACAAGTACTACCATAACTATCTCCAATAGAAAGAGTGGAATTAACTATTCTGAGTTCCCTACTATCAGTTTCTTGCAGTGCATGGGAGGGTGACCATCGAAAAGAAACACAACTATATTGTTAGTGCAATATTGTGGTTTCAGGAACAGGATAGAGGTTAAATGCCTTACTATCAGTTGCTCATCCCCTCATGATGTACATCTTTTTCCACCATCTACAAGATGCATGAAATAATAATTGACTACTCTGAAGTTGTCTGAATAAATCATGGCTATTAGTCAAGAAGCTCAACATCAAACAAGACAAAATCAGCCCATATTTTGGCATTCCTTCCTCCATTCTAAACATTCATTTTTTCTATCATCCTTAAGAAGAAGCAACAGTTTACTAATATACAAATACACCACAGTTATCCACATAAGCAACCCCTGACTAAACACTCTAGAAATGCCAACAAAAAGGACGAGGCTGCAGGAGAATGGGAACACCATGCCTGTAGTTTTGCCTCTTAGACACACATCATTCTGATTATTATATACATCATTATTCCTTTATCCTGATGCATCTAAACCCTGGAACTCCCCATTCTGTTGCATTCATGGAGTACATTCACCAGAAAGAAGACAGTTCATCTCTACATTATCAAAGGCAATTACGAAGGGAAAACGAAGCATGCACTGGTGTTAACTGCAGCTCTGGAGAAGACAAGAGTCTGTAACTCCTTCCCTGGGGTAACAAAGCCTCCACCAATTTCACTGTTCTGTTGGCTGCAGGAATATTCCCCTTGGCCTGTACATTCACTGGGGAGAGTACAGGTTGGTTCATCCAGGATCTCTGTTTCCTTTCTCCTCCTCATTTTTCTCTAAGGATGCCAAATATAGTTTGATTCCTGGGGGCATCCCAAGAGACAGGCTACCAACAGCAAACAGCCCACTGGATTCAATGGCTCAGAGTTACTTAGAAGTGTAATGTGCTCAGGTCAAATAATTCGCATATTTAATTAGGGCTTTAGGTGCTGTTTTGTAATGTTGCAGGAGGTAATTTACAGGAGGAACTGGAAAACAGGAGCATTTTAAGGGGATGTTGCCACTATAAACTTGAGAAGAAGCAATGATTCTTCCATCTGCTGGAATGATTAAATGGATTTAAACCTGCAGATAGTGTTAGTGGCAAAGCGGGAGAGGAATAGGGTGAGCATTAAAGTGATGGGCAAATTGGAAATCAATATGAAGACATTATATGAATGACAGAAATGGAGAAGCTTGACTGGGTAGGTGCAAGAAGAACTATTTTCCAGTGTGGTTATTCTGTTGGGCAATCATGCCCACAGCTACCTGGTGGAAACCCACATAGTCACTGGGAGAATGTACAAACTCCTTACAGGCAGCGGTGGGAAGTGAACCCGTGTCGCTGATACTGTAGAGCACTGTGCTAACCATTACACTGCTGTGCCACCCTAGAATACCACCCCTTGTATCGTGACAAGCTTGAATTTTAGTTCTAGTCCATCTAATTAGCAAATTTCCTTTGAATTTCATTTGGTTAGTTCCAAATTCAATTCCCGTTGGAAATGCATCTCAAATACGAAAAGGGGGGCGCAAAGGGGTAAAGCTTAGGAAGAGCATTTCAGAACATAAGGCAGAAATTGTGGGCGTGCTAAGTTGGTGCAGGAATGTGGGGCGACACCAGTGGGCTGCTCCCAGCACATCCATAGCTTGTGCTGGTTGCCAATGCAAATAATGCACTTCACTGTATGTTTTGATGTACATGTGATAAGTTAATGAATTGGAAACTGAATCTGAGAAATGGAGGCAGATGGGCTCAAGGGGTGGGGTCAGAGATACAAAGGGTTCATTGGGGGCAGTGAAAACAGAGGGAATGATGTGAAGATTCTTGACAGGGTTTATGAAAGCGGCACACAAATAGGGCAACATTAAAGGATTTAAACATGAGAGTGTAAATTGAAATATTGATATACCGAGAGCCAATGTAGGTCTTCAAACACAATGAAGACAATTGCATATGGATAAGGCTGCGAAGGTTTAGCATAAACTGCAATTTGCAAAGTTGGAGGAAGGTTGATGACTAGGAGAGCACTGGATTGGCTGAAAGACATGGATAAGTTTCAGCAGAAGATACAAGAGCAGACTTCTCCGTGGATTGTCACCTTGTCGTGGTGGAGAAGCTTGTGTGGTCCTGTGATCTTGAGAGCAATGCTGTCTGGAGCTATACTCCTGGTAGTGTCACCCATGGTGGTAAGGTCGAGGGTGAGGTCCCTGACAAAGAACAATCCAACCAGAACCTCAACAGTGGAACAGGCAGACAAAGTTTCTTTGAACTCAACGGCTGTGAAGGCGGATGAAGGCTGCAACAAATCCATCAGCTCCAATCGTCGTGGTTTCCATGCCATTGGAATCAGTGGGTTGATCTGTGAAGTATTGTGTACTTCTTGGAGTGCAACATCAAGTACACGTTAAAATAATACACGCACAGGCGTCTTCACTCTGTGGGTCACTTCTTCAGAATGAAGACCATCATCCTCAACCTTGAGGGATAGCCACGACGACGACAAGAGTAGGGAGAGAGAGTTGGAGTGAGAAAGAGAAAGAGAAAGAGATAGGCCATATACTGGGGAAGAAGCCTACCTTTGTCTCAAAGAGATTATGGAACTGAAAGCTTAGATCAGGCTCTGTGCTTATCAAAGTTAGTGAAAAGATTCACTAAACCTCCTAATAACAAAGGACAACAAAAAGAAAGAAAGATTGGCAAAAGGGAAAATTTTAATATGGGGTTCGGGATGATCATTTCCTAGGAGGAGGAATTTGAATCTCATCCAAGATATGGGTCACACTGATAAAGCAAAGGTAGTGATGACTTTTGGTAGAAGTGGCAAAGATTAAAGTTATAAATATGTTGAATTTAACCAATGACAGTATGCAGATGAGAGGGAGGCAAAGATAAAAGATTAAAGGAATCCGGACTTTATAGTGTGGGCATCATCATAGGAATGTCCTCAGCTAGAATCAGATCAGTAAGAGTTAAGCTGACCACACACAACTGTCTGACCATAATGAGACATTGTAGAAGGGTGAATTGGTTGATATTATGAAAGGTTATAAGAAGTGTTGGCTGAGATCAGGAGGGTGACACTGAGTTGAAGAGTGAACAAAGAATGAAGATAAGGTGGAAGCAAGGACAGAGTAAAGCAAGCAGCAAGGATTTCTGAAGCATTTTATAAGGAGTGCCATTCCTCATTCATTTGTAAAGATGAATTGCAATCTGAAAACGTGCAGATATCTCTGATGAATCATGATATATTTGCAATGGCTGTACAAGTAACAGTACATTATGTTATACATCTTTTCTCTGATCTCAAAATGGTCTATGGAATTAAACATGGAAGGGTTGATAGGAGCAGTCAAAACTTATTGGTTGAGGATCAGTGCAGTAAAGCTGATCGTTCTGTTCATTATTTCAGATAAAATTGGACATTCTCTGAATCTATGGAGTACATTTCGCGTAGGTTATGGCATAGAAGATGATATAAATTCATATACTAGCTAACATGGATAATCCCATGCTATCTTCAAGTATCATTCCAAGCTGTCTAGGCCAGGTTGACTGTGGTTTCTTCCATTGCTACAAGCATATGTTGTCCACAGAATGTGACTCTTGAGTGCTTGCAACACTCATTTACAGAGCTTGCATGTGAATAATTGCCACTTGTAAACAAGATGCTGCAGAGAATCTTCTGTCAATGGCATTGCAATTCCCATAAAGGGCCAATGTCTTCAAGAGATTATAAAAAGGATGTGGAGAAATTTATTAAGTAATAGTCTTATTTGATGATTGTTAGGGACCAGAAATTATAATCATGGCTTCTTTCCGACTGATTTGCAAAGACTGGTATTGTAGGACTGCTGCGAAGAAATTGAAGTTTTCCCAAGGTCCAGATTTTCAAACATTGTTCATTGTGGATGAATAATTCCTTCATGAAAAGCATAAAAAGCTGACATGCAGAAATATAACCCGAGGTTACTGACTTAAAGATGATAGAATGCTTTTGTTAGTATAATTGAAAAAATGAAATTTATTAGCCACTTCAAATGGTTTAATTTTTTTTCTATGGAATTAATTTCTTTAAAAAATAAAGTTGCATAATAGTGCTTTTGCTATAATATAGCTGAACAGGCAGCTAATGTCACTCAATTACGATTCTCATAATACCACAATTTAGCATGACATATGAATAGTGTCTGTGAATAGCATATATATATAATATATATATCCTCAGATGTTTATTCAATTATATTGCCTATCAGTGTAGTCGCTAGCATAGATTAAGAAGAACGAATGTACCCAGCAGGCAATAAACTGAAGTCATTCATTCTTTGTGCAGTTAAGTGGGTTTGGCTAAGCAAACTTCCACTTGTGATACTTAATGTCACTTTTCAATTGATTGTTTGACAGATCATTTAGAGAAGTGTTATACAAGCACTTCAACGTTTATTCAATATCTTTACGTCCTTTCCTCCTTCTTGAAATTAAATGGAGAATAAAATAGTTGGTGGACAGGCAGTGCTTTGAATAGAAGCTAATTTGTCTGCTCCTTAAGTATCCTAAGACATGCAAATCTTTATTCCATGCAATTACTGGAGATTGGTGCTCTAACAAAAAAAAACACAGAGCTGAATGCCCATGCAGCCAAAAGGCTACTTCTGTGAGAGTATTGCTTAAAGTTACATTGAGACAATTAAGCTGTGGGGTCCATGATTTTGTTGTGACCCTAAGGAGCGTTCAAAACATACGATACCTCATCCATAGATGGAAACAGCTAAAATGAGGAGAAAAAGAGCATATAAGGCTCATTAATCTCGTTTTCTTCCGAAGGTGATGTAATCTTGGGCGCTCCTTCTGTATCTATGACTACTGCTTATTCCTAAATAAAAAATTAAGGAAATGTTTTGATCCTGGTTCCAGAAATGCTTCAAGAAATTCATCCATTCCATTAAATCAAGCAATCAAGAAAACTTCAGGAGGCTTTTGGCATGCTGGACTTACCCACGTCTTATTATTTTATGCAATAAAATGTCCTTTCTCTGTGCCTACTAATCAAGGGCAGCATACCAAACACCTCCTTCACCAACCTGACTGCCTGTGCTATCACTTTCAGGCCACTATGTACTTGTAGTCCTAGGTCCCTCTTTTCTACAAGACTCTCCAGGTCCCTACTGTTCACTGTGAAAGTCACATGCTGGTTTGACTTCCCAAAATGCAACACCTCACACTTATCTGAATTGAACACTATTTGCTATTCCTTGGTCAACTTACCTAGCTGATCAAGATGATGCTGTCATTTTTAATAATCATCTTCATTGTCTACAGCAGACCACGCCAAGTACACACTTATCCAAATTATTTATATAAATGATGAACAACACTGAACCTAGCACTGTTCGTTGTGACACACCAATAGTCACAGGGCTCTAGTATGAAAGTAGTTTTCCACCATTATCTTCTGCTTCCAACTGTCAAGCTACTTATGTATTCAAAAGCTGGCCCTTCTTGGATCCCGTGTGATCTAACCTTCCAGTCCAAACTACCATGTGTTGCCTTTCCAAAGGCCTTGCTAAAGTCCAAAACAACAAAATCCACCAGCATACCCTCATGAGTCCTCTTGGTTATCTCTTCAGGAAACTCTATTGAATTTGTGAGATGGGATTTTCCACTTACAGAGACCATGCTGACTATTCCTAATCAGTTCTTGACTGTCCAAATTCTGGTAGATCCTGTCTCATGAAATTCACCCCAGTAACCTGTTCGTCGTTGGTGTCAGACTCACCGGCCTGCAGTTCCCTGGCTTGTCTTTGCTGCCCTTCTTAAGTAACAGTGTATCATTAGCCAAAATAGGCTGATGAGTGGCAGATGGCATTTAATTTCAACAAATGCAAGTTAATGAGACCGGGGAAGCAAAATAAAACATAGTAATATGAACTAAATGGATCAGGCCTAAAGGACATGACAGAGTAAAATAACATAAGAGTATTTAGAGCTAATTCAATAAAATCAACAATTTGGCAGCTTTGAGAAAATTTGATCTTTAAAAGACAACGGAGTGGCAAATTCCAGCATGTGAAAGTGTAAAGCATGGGGACGATTGAACCAGGAATATTGGAAACAAGACTAGTTTCAATCTTCTAATGGAGGCCAAAGACATTGAGACAATCAAATTGATGCTTAGAGTAATTATTCTTTCACTTCTTATTTCTATGATAATCAATTTTGAAAGAAAATTACACATTTTGGGAATAATTTTACCTTTGAATTGTTATGTATAGCAGTCAATATGGAATTCATCACTTCTGTGTCTCAACTAATATTTCCTTCATTTTATACTAATAGAAAAAAAATTGAGTGTCTTAATATAATGGGGTGCTAATGCCATTTTTTCCATTTGGCCACAATGCTCAAACCATTAATAAAATGTAAAAAAAAACATCAAAATAGAAAAGTTGACCATAACATACAGAACCAGGTTGCATTTATTTCGTCTTTCACCAATGTTCATGCCTATATCTTCAGCAGTTGTATCAGGTTGATTGACCTTGAGGTCTGAATTCCATGGCTGAAGTGTAAGGTAGAGCAGGCTGCTAGGCAGGACTAGGTGATTGACTCTGAGCCCTGTCTGAGACTTCCAAATTGTTAAATGACTAATGCACTTATCTTGGGAAAAAAGTGCAATGCAACATATAGACACCAGTAACCTCTCCTCATCAGAGATTACAGTAAATATGGAAAACTGGCAATGCAGGCAGAGATCATGACAAAATGGAGGGGCGTCTACAGAAAGGTATCAGCAAGGCAACAATTCAGCCTGACACCCCCAAGATCCAGGAGTCCAGGAACAGTACACCACAACTCCGAGAGATGGAGGATGCTGAACAATCAGAGTTAGAGGTCAGAACTGGAACTCAAACTGACACTACCAGTATGGCCAAATCCTGCGGGGGAAACCATTCCCGGTACCTGAGCCCAAACTCACTGAGGCAGTTCACCAAGATTGAGGGGATGGATGATCCAATAATGCCAAATGGACCCTGAACAGCAGCTCCCATGCTGCTGATGGAAAAAGGAAAAGATGCAGAGTTGTGTGATGAATACAGATGGAGCACAGCCTCAATGTACTTGGACTAGAACAGCAGCTCATTTCAGCCAGGATATACGTCCTCTTCTTGTTATTTTTTCATGAACAGATCCACCAATGTCACACCAGTGTTCTTCTCTGATAACACCCTCCTTCAAGCCTCCTATCACCTACAAGAAGATGAGAAAACCTGGCAGAAGGATGTGGAAGCTGCTGATCCTAGAGAACATCAAGGAACTAAAGATGGATTACAGAGGGTGGAGAACCCTAAAGCCCTTCATTGACTCTCCAATTCACCAGTAGGAAGTGACCAAGGAGAAAATCAAGAGGCTCTATATCCTCAAAGGTGGTCAGAAAGCAAGACCAAGTCAAAGGGAATTGTGCCAACTCCAGAAAGACTTGCAGCAACTTCTCTTTCTGAAGTCAAGGGGCTGGATTTGAGAAAGGAACTCTAAGATGTGAAGAGCCAGCAAGCTATGCTCTTTACCTTGGAATCCTCCAAGATCATCTTCAGATCCAGAGTCCGCTGTGTGGAGCAGGATGAGATGTACTCATGCTCCTTCTTCCAAAGGTTCATAAGGGCACTCTGTGATGCCTCAGTAGCATTCTTGTAGGCAGACAAACTGAGGATCGGCAAATCCTTCGATGCTGGGCTGTATGACGGAAAGGCTACAGCTAGCACAGCCCCCTAGAACCTCCCGTCCTCTATCTCAGAGGTCTTAGATGAATGAAAGCAGGAGAGACTGTATCTGTTACCGACCTTGGAGGAACTGATTGGCATGAATAAAACCCCTGGAAATGATGGCTTACCAGCAGAGTTGTACTCAGCTCCATAGGATTAGTTGTGTCCAGACCGACTGGAGAACTCTGTACTTCAGGCTGGCGGTGTCAGACTCTATAAGGAAGGCCATCAGTACACAATCAACAAGCACATGTGGGAGAGGGAAGACCTCAGTGGATGGACACTCATTGCACTGTTGAACGGTCAGCATAAGCTCCTGTCCAAGGCTATTGTCACTGTGTCGAGTCTGAGATGGAACAGATGATCCACCCAAACCAAACCTTTGCAGTACCAGGAATGAAAATCCCTGACAGCCTTGAGCTACTCGGGGATATGATCAGCCACATGCAGAATAGAGGAGTGAATGCCTGCCTGTTCATCTTAAACAAGGAGAAGTCCTTTGACGGGATATCACATACACACATGTTGGATGTGCTCTCCAAAAGGGGTTTTTGAGAGGTAGTTAGAAAGTGGGTGAGAGACACATAGACAACCCTGCCAGACTCCATCAAGCCTGGAGTCCAACAGGGTTGTCTACTCTCCCCTGTCTTGTTTGTGTGCTGCATAAAACCCTTTTCCATATTCATCGGGAAGGATGAGAACTTAAGAGGATGCTGTTGCCAAGCAGTGGAATCACAGAAGTCAAACCTCTCTGCACGTGGACGATGTTGCCATCTGCTACTCAGATCCGTGACCAGTTCACAAATTGATCAGCATCTGCAAACAGTTTGAGTTGGCATTGGGGGAACAGAGGCAACCACAGGAAAAGTGAGGCCATGCCCTTCAGTAATCAGCCTAACGAAACCAAGCTTCATCGTCAGGTCTGACTACCTGAAGGTCCAGGGAATCTGGTTTGTAGGGAGGACTGAGGCATGTCAAAAGAATTGGTAGGGGTGGACTAGGTCTGGGGAAATGGCATTCCTTGTCAATAGCTAGGAAGAACTTGGATATCAGGTGTGATATGCTCTCAGGACTATTGTACTTGATGTAGGTGTGGCTGTTGCCCTCACCTCTGCCCCAGTAACCACCTGGGACATCTTACAGTTTATCTGGGAAGGAGTGAGTTCAATGGGTCACAATACACAAAGCCCCAGAGAATGGGGGCAAAAATGCACTAACGTTGTCCTTATCCTGATGATCACCTTCATGTGTGACTGCATCAGGCAAATGTGTGAACGCAAAAGTAAGTGAAAATCAAGTCTCATCTTGTGCTAAGTTTTGACCTGACCCTGGTGTTCCTTAAGATAGGCCTGATCCTGTTACCATATAATGTTCCAGTCAGCTAGGTGTTGCTACATTACCTTTTTCCAAGTAAACACCTTTGATCACAACCCCATCAGGTAGTGGTCAGCATGGAATGTCCTGCAGATTGTGGGACAGGGACACTATGGATACAGTGAGGTTTGTTCCCTGAGCAGGCCGCCAAACCATTTGGCAGAACACCTCATCACTAGAACACATCAAGAAAAACCAGTTCTCATACAGATGACATTTAGGTCCCTTTTGCTATCGCACATGGAGGGGCCGACCTCCTAAGTATGATAAAGTGACCAATGAGTGTACGTTCGTGGTCTTTTGCTGCTGTAGCTCATGCACTTCAAGGTTTGATGTGTTTTGCGTTCAGATACTCTACCGCACACTGCCGTGGCCCATCTGCCATCAAGATCATATATAGAGAAAGGTGCCGGTAAGGTGCCAGTAACATCATGAAAGATCTCACCCACCCTGCTCATCGACTACTTGTCCCACTCCCATCAAGGAAGAGACTGTGGAGCATGCATACCAGGACGATCAGACTAAAAAACAATTACTTTCCTCAAGCGGTAAGTCTGATCAACACCTCCACTCACTAAAGCCCAATTTATAATTCTGCATCAAATGTACGCCGTAGGTATTGCACACCCTATGCCATAGGGTGACGTGCACCTCCCCAAAAATGTAACTCACGCGTCGTGGCGATGCAGACCGCAGCAACTGTGATTGGTCCAGTTGGTAGCATCGCATTTCCGGTTGCTTTTCTCCGCCATGTCTGTACACTGATGCGAATAAATTGTTGGAGACGATCAACCAAATCGTCAAATCTACCTGCCGACATCCGAAATATTTGAAATGCATTTCCTCGTCCATGTCTCTCACGAGGAAACTCAACACAGTGGCATAGAAACCCTACCGCCAACTAGCGTTTTGGCGGTGAATTGCAGAGTGACACAGACACAACTACGCATGCTCGCTACGGCGTAGGGCTACGCAAAAGTATAAATCAGGCCTACTGTGTAGCCTGTATGCACAAGTATAAATCAGCCTAACTCCACCACTACTTTATTATTTCCTGTTAGTCGCCTTATGTAGAGCCTAGTGTTATTTTATAGACATACAATCAATCTAAGTATATAAGCTATCTTATGTACCTATATATTATTATTATGTTCTTTTATGGGGTTTTTTTGTGCTGCATCAGTTCCAGAGTAACAATTATTTCATTCTCCTTAGACTTGTGTACAGGAAATTACATTAAACAATCTTGAACTTGAATCTTGTTGCCTTCCTGTCAGCATAAACCAGTCTGGCCATTCTCCTCTCATTAACAAGACATTTTCATCCACAGACCCCCCTACTCACTGGCTGTAATCTTTGTTTCTTTGCACTATTCTCTGTAAACTCTAAAGACTTTTGTGCATGAAAATCCTAGGCTATCAGTAGTTTTTGAGATACTCAAACCACTGTCAGGCACTAACAATCACTTCACAGTCAGTCACTTCGATCACATCCCTTCCCCATTCCAATACTTGGGCTGAAGAACAACTGAACCTCTTGGCTATGTCTGCATGTTTTTATTCATTAAGAGTTGCTACATGATTGGCTGGTTAGATATTTGCATTAATGTGCAGGTGTACAGGTGTATCTAATAAAGCGGCCTCTGTGAAAATTTCAACAATAAACTTTATTCATAATATAAGTTATAGTATGAATATAAACATAAATATAAAAATATATATTAAGATCACATTGGGACAGTGTTGTCATTCAGTGAATGGAGGTGCAGTTTTTTGTTACAGTTGTAAGCCTTTACCTTTGACCTCTTGCTATCTTTCACTTCTTTTGTAGCCATTGGTAACCTTACCCTTTACAGTTTCTATAACTTAAAATATAAAATGAACTTTCCATTAATTCTTTAAATATTGGCCTTTGCTTAGTTACTGTCATATCATTGAAATGTTCCCACAACCTTTGGATTGACTTCAAGGAATCTTAATCTCATGTTCTCGATAATTATTGTGTATTTATTTATTATTATTTCTTTCTTTTTATATTTCAACAGTTTGTTGTCTTTTTTACAATCACTTAACACCCAAGTTGGTATGTTTTTTCATTGATTCTATTATGGTTATTATTTTCTTATGGATTTATTGAGAATGCCCACAAGAAAATGAATCTCAGAGTTGTATATGGTGACATATATGCACTTCAATAATAAATTTACTTTGAACTTTGATCTTTTAGAGCTGTACCCCAATCTGCTATAGTACTATAAAATTCTAATGCATTATCATCACCTTTCCCTAAAAGCCTCAGAGCTATCAGGTGGTTATTGAAACTTTTCTTATTGCACAGTACTAGAACAATATTAGTCTGTTACCTTATTGCCCCCTCAATACACAGATCCAAAAACAACATGCTTTACAACGCCCATGAATTCATCCTCCACCTTTTGCTGTGAATTTGGTTTGTAAATTATAAGCTTGAGTAGATTGCAATCCTCCATGATCATTGTGCTATCTATGTTGCACGCCCCTATAATTTCCTGATAAATACCATTTCCTCCACTGTTAGGGACTAATGGCCAACTTACCCCAATGTTCTTTGCTCCTTACTGCTTCTTAACTTCACCAAACTGATTTGACTTTTTCTCCTTTCTCTCTTAATTCCACCCTCAAGCCTTTCTTTTCTATTTTGCTTGTCTGTTTTGAAATTTTAGTATCCAGCAATATTTAATTTCTGACCATAGTTACCTTACAATCATATTTCTGTCACAGCATTTAAAATTGCACCTGTTTACTTCTGTTTGTGCCATCAATTTTGTTATGAATATCACTTGCAATTAGGGTCTTCAGTACAATTTCTTTTACCAGTCTTTCTTGCTCTGACCTTAATTGAAAGTACATTCTGATAGTTACATGTTTTGTCCCTTCCTGACAGTCTCGGGTTACTATTAATTTTTTGCACCATCCAATTGTTCTAACCTTTTTCCTTGACTTTCTAAATTTTGCCTCATTCTCTTATTTCAGAGTTATCTCCATTTCTAGCTGGGACAAAGGTCCCACCTGATCCAAGTAAATGCACCAGCAACTACCTTTCTGTCTTTGTCTGCACAGTTTTTCTCTTTCTTTTCGAACATTATGTTCCTTTTTCTTTGGTGTATCATCCGTAAGAGTTTGTTGTTGTGAACGGCTGCTGATTAAGAACACACATATTGAAGCTCCGTCCCAGGGAGAGATAACTTTATCTTTCTGGCAGCTTTCTTCAAGTGTTGCACCCAAAATTCAGGCCTTTGTAATGAATAGAAAATACACTTGTGTCTTTAGCAGCCATCTAATGGGTGGAAGTTAATAACATGCACAATTCCAATTTAATTACTAAGTGTTTCCCAGCCTTCTATTTTCCTTTGCTCTTCTCTAAACCTCTGTTGTTATTTTGATGAAGATGCATTTCATTGCCTTAAACTTTCAAAATCAGCCTGTAGCCAGCTTCGGTGTAAACTGTGCCTAAGTAATGCTGGTGAACGCATCTGAATGGCAAATCTGTTATTAGCATTCACATTTCCTGAGTCAGCACCTTTACAGCACACTGTGAGCTGTCCAATAGAAGACAATGAGTGCAAGTACAGAACTGAGGATGATGCATACAAGTTAAAAAATTGTGAGTGAGTGAGTTACGTAAGTGTGGGTACGTGAGTGTGAGTTAACTGTGAATGTGAACGTGGGTTAATGAAGAGTGCAAGGATGGAAGGATGAAAATCTTTCCAAACTGCCCCAAAGGCCTCTGTAACCAGTAGCAGCTCTGCCAAGCAAGAAGCTCAAGGGCTTAAACAGTGCTCAGTAAAGCTGAATGGAAGGATTCCTGCCTGTGGGGTTACACCAAAGTGGTTCTGTCACTGGCTGTGCCAGTCCTGTGGAGGCTGCCAGCAGGTCCTTTCACAGCAGATGGCATACCTCTGAATCTGACTCACTCCTGACCTCAAAATGTGTGAAGTCTCTCCTGCTTAGCTCTGCCAGGTACATAAGGTAGGTGGCATCTTGGCAGTGCCGCAAGTCATGCCAATGATGATGTTGGCTTTTTTTCATGAACCACCTAAAGCATAACATGCTGTGAATTGAAAGCATTTGGAGAATTATCCAGCATAATGGTTAGTCAGGCTCCGTACACTACTGAACTGTAATCACTTTAAACTGGCATCTTCTAAATTGTCTTCCAAATTGAGGATTATGTGTTTCTCTCTGTAGATGTGCGAGGTACCTAAGAATGGACAGAAATCACTCCTGCTTCATTTCCTTCATCCAAAACAAAAGAGGTTAAATCACTAATGTTAGTAAATTATTTGCACACTTCTAGGATTGGCACAAGATCAAAGTGCCAGGGAAAGAAAGATTTGTGAGAATTAGGCCATAAATAGTTTTAACATTATTACAAGTATCTTATTGGCAATTAAATTGTTTTACATCTGCTTCTTAATGTTTAAAAAAACCTGATTGCTTGGTAACACGTGATTTAATTTCAGTTGCTTTGTAATCAGAGCAGAAATAAAATGTAACTTACTGGAGTGCCCTCACGTCATTTATTGATGAGCCAAAGTTTTGGAGCTCAAGAGCTGCGGACACTCCTTCACATGGTTCCACCCTGTTCAGGATTCCCACATGCACACAGAAGTTCTGAATTTGCAGCCTACAGTTCGCTCGCAATTTCCTCACTCTGCTGTGAGGTGGAACTTCTCGATTGTGGAGGGCAGAGTTGTGTCAACTTGATAACGCTTATTTTGGTAATCCCACCATTGAACCTATGCAGGAAAACCGAGAAGAACAGCTGCAAGAGATCTGAATAAGTATTGCATAATTTACATTTTAAATTAACAGAATTTAATTACAAGTAGTAATTGTTTAACATGTTTTAAGTATTTCTAATGTTTTAAATTGAGTTTATTATTTAAATTTTCCATTTTTGCATGATATTTTCAATATTTCTGAACACTTCTGTATGCCAGTGGCATTTAGATATGTTGAAACTTTTGACAGCTAGTTAAACCGAGTGCCCAAGTTTTCCACCTGCTTCCTTGGTGGAGTTTCTTATGCCCTTTCTCCCTGCCATATACAGTATAATTGCATTTGTGTGTGCAAAAATGAGTCACATTTCTGGTCTTATAAGAGAGCAAGTTGCCAACAACTGGCATCTTTCTAATTACGGGAAGCAGCTGGTTGCTGACATGCAGCATCCTCTCTTCCTGGAGAGCCATGAGATGCATATGGTTTTCATCCTTGTGTCTAGTGAGGTTGGTAATCTATCATACATGGTACCTCCCTGCTCTACATGGATGTCAAGCTGTTCCATGGTGGGATATCACAGTACCTTGAAACCCCCTAAGCTACTTTTTTGTAGCAGAGACCAGATCAGAGTGAGATTGCACCAAGACAGAAAGTAATTTTACGGCCCATGCCCACTCTTCACAACAGCTCTCAACGCACCATTTGGTGCTATGTAATAAGGTTGTTCTTAAGCCCTTAGAAATCAGTCTGCATAAGCTCCAGAGTGAAGATCATGGTTTCCTTCCTGGTTACATGCGCCTAGTTACCTCTGAGGAGGTGCTGTGCAGTGTCAGATACAATGACGTACCGTGAACTTCAATATTATCATCCTCCTCACTCACTTCCTGACATCCAGCTTCCCTTTTTCCATCTACTTCGCTTGATGCAGTTGATAGTGTTCTAGGGAAGTAAAACAAGAGACCTCTCCTGATAATCTGCAAATACCTGGGATCTGGCTTGGCATTATCACTAAACATCACCTTGTGTAACTCTACAAAAATAAGTGAAATAGAACAATACAGCACGGGAACAGGCCCTTCAGCTCATGATGTTGTTCTGAACTAATTAAGGTAATGATAACTCATTTAACTAATCTCTTCTGCCTGCGCACAATCTGTATCTCTCCATTCTCTGAACATTCATGTGCCTATCCAAGAGCATCTTAAATACCTCCATCGTAAGTGCAATCCAATTTCTAGACCATTGTGGTCCTGATGGAGGTGAACTCTAGAATTCCAGAAGTGAGATCATCTTCGACAGTAGATCCTTCTGGTTCGTGCATAAGGAAAATTGACATACTCTGATATTTAACGTAAGTCTTCAACCCAGCCATTTTCAAGACCTCATCTTCGTCCTCGCCACAAGATACGTGTGAAGGTCTTTAGATTGGACACCACTGGGTGAAATTTGTACTAAAAGACCTAATTGGATTTAAGACATTGTAAACAGTTCAAATGACAAAGTAACACCAGCTTTCAACAGCAATGCACATGCTCTCCTCAGTATGATTTTCATCTTAATCAATTACAGTTCAGATTTTTTGTTGATATAGGCATATACATCCAAGGTGAAGTGTGGCTGTGTTGAGGAGATGTTTCTGATTTGTACTAATTGCACTCTTGCAGTGACGAAGCCAAGGATTTAACGGCAGAAGGTTAGGCACAGAGCTCCAGGTGTTAGAGCTTGATGATAGGCTTTGAGGGAGTGATGGTGCTAAAGATGGAGCTGAGGTCAATGAACAACAGAGTGAACCAGTTGTGTAGGTGGTCAGGAGCGGAGTGTAGAGCTAGCAAAATAGTGTCTGTCGTAAATCTATTGTCGTAAATTGGTCAATCCAAGCCTTTACCGAGGTAGGACTTGATTTGAACTGTATCAAGCCTCTCAAAGTACTTCTTTAGAGTGAATGTAAACACTACTGTCCAATAATCATTGAGGCAGGCCACGCTGCTCTTCTTAGGCACTGGTACAATTGTTGCCATCTTGATGCCATGCTCCTGCAATGCTTTCTGGTAATAGCATTTAGCTGAGGTGTATTCAAAGTGAACGGCATCGCTTTTGGGATCTCAGGACCACACAAGCTTCTCCACCGCGACAAGGTGACAATCCATGGAGAAGCCTTTGACTCGGTATCAAGGGAACTCCTATGGGATGTTCTTGCCCTGCAAAGTACATTCGAATCCTGAGACTCCTCCACGATGGCATGCTTGCCACAGTCATGGTCAGCAACAGTAACTGTGAGCTTTTTCAAGTTAGATCAGGAGTAAAACAGGGATGTGTGATCGCCCCAACTTTGTTCACCATCTTCATTGCGACAATCATCCACATTATCAAGGACAACCTACCCCCAGGAATCGAAATTGTCTACAGAACAGTTGGCAGACTTTTCAATCTTGCCCATCTCAAGTCCAAAACGAAGACATCAACGAGTTCCCTCATTGAGTTCCAATACGCAGATGACAACAGTGTTGCAGCTCTTTCAGAAAACCACCTACAATAGATTCTGACTGCCTTCAACCGTGCATACACGAAACTTGGACTTACCATCAGTTCCAAGAAGATCATCTATCAACCGTCACCAACTGAGACAAATTGGATAGAACCATCAATTCAACTTGGTGAAATAACCCTGGAAAATGTGGAGCACTTTCCGTATCTTGGAAGTCACCTCTCCTCCAATGTCGACCTTAATGACGAGATCCAACATCGTCTTAAATGCACTGGAACAGCTTTTGGATGTCTCCAAACGAGAATCTTTCATGATCGTGACATCCGAACAGACACCAAAATGTTAAGTGTACAAAGCAGTGGTAATCCTAATGCTCCTGTATGCATCAGAAACCTGGACAACATACCGACGACATCTGAAGACACTTGAAAAGTTCCATCAACGCTGTCTTCGAAACATCTTAAATATCTGCTGGGAAGATAGAAGAACCAACGTCGGTGTGCTAAATGAAGCAAAAACAACAAGCATTGAAGCCTACGTCATCAAGAACCAACTAAGATGGAGTGGTCATGTTTTTCGGATGAAAGACGAACAACTGCCAAAACAAATCTTCTACTCCCAGCTTAAAGAAGGCAAGCGTAAAAGAGGCGGACAACAGAAGAGATTCAAAGTTGTCTTAAAAGCCAACATGAAGAAATGTAACATCGACATCAACAATTGGGAAACCAATGCTGAGGACAGGAAACTCTGGCAAGCCATCATCCGAGAAGGGACAGCAACTTTCGAAGCCAACAGATGTGCAGAATTAGAAGAAAAGAGAAGAAAATGGAAAGAGAGGCAGCAACAACCAAAGCCCAATCTGCCATCTGGAACTACCTGTCCTGAATGCGGAAGAACTTAGATTGCCAAGATTGGACTCATAAGCCACTTGAGAGCCCATAAGTAGATCAACAGAACGAGGACCATCATCCTCGACCTCGAGAGATAGCCACGACGACGACTCAGAGTGAAAGTTTGGCAGGAACTCAATTGATGCTATTAGCTACAATCTCCATGGCTATTTATTGAAAACAGGGAAGATTTCAGGTGAGGGTTGAATAATACTGAGTCCATTTGAGAGATCAATTTAGACAGGGTTTCTTTTTGGAGTGGATTTAAGGAAATAATCCAAAAGCTCTTCCATTCTATTTACCATCTCTAATCCAACTATAATCAAACAGAGTCTTGCCTCATGCTTTGTATACATAAACAACAAATCATAAATAGACAATCCTTTAAAAAAGTATGAGCAAAAGGAGAATGTAAGCAAGTTATTTTTCCTGCTGTTTTCTGACCTTGAGATAACCTAGGGAAGTTGTTCAGATAATAAGGGGAGGAACCAAGCAGCTGACAATCTGCAGAAACTTCCATCAACAACAACAACAATGATTAATCTCTAATGAACCTATTTAGACCACTTCTCCATAGGGAGTATATGAGCAGAGGACTAAAAGAGACAGGGAAGATGAGCAGCTGAACTAATGCTTTAGTCTAGCTGTGCACAACAGGATAAGAGATCAGGTGCATTACATCAAAATATGTTTTTCATTTCTCAGATAACAACGCAATCCTAAAACAGCACCTTCTACTTAGTACAAACAATGGGATGGAAGATCTATTAGTACCTCATAGATTGCAGACTTTCCATAGACATTTCCAATACAAAATATCAGACAGATGTGACATACCATCATTTAAATATAACAAGATAAAGCTGCTTCCATGCATAAATTTTATGTCTTACCTTTAAATACATCAATAATAAAAATGGCAACTTAGGACATTGATGGTATGGCACCAGTTTCTTTATTTAAATACAAACACTTGTCAAACTGTTGATGAAAATACCAAATAGAACTAAATATAATTTTCATCTTAATATTATAGTTACCTTGACAGACAGAGTTGTCAACATAACCCAATTACAAAAATTGTAATAGCAATAAAACAATATTTTTATACATTTACATAGCAGTAAACAACACCAAGAATAAATGATATCTAGTGCCTAGAAACAATCAAAATCAGAATAAATAAAAATGAGGCACATAACTATGATTAACTTGTCAAGCGTTTTTATATAAATAAAATGCATAGCTGAAGGAAATATGATAAAAGATTATAAATTCTTTCATACTATATTGCTTTCATTTTGGGGGTAATCAATGTCTGTATTCAGTAAATTCTTGTGACATATCTGGAGTCATTAAAGCATTGTTAAAATCAAGTTGTATTCTCTTTTATATAAAAGTTTTGATCTTTTCACCAGCTGTATAACACTCATTGGATACGATTTTTTCACCACACTGCAATACTTCTACACCAATTATGAAAATCACTACCATGAGACTCATTAAAACCTGATGCGCCACGCTGCCTCCTCCAGTCTCTACCATAGCAACAGAAAACCATCTAATCAACCTGCTACACCCGATGGGTAACAATGCTGCAAGACAACACAGTGCTGCAGAAATAACTATTCCTGAAAAAGAGAAATGTACTGCTCATGTTGAAGTTATGTCTACGAACTATTGTTATATTTTGAAACAGCCCCTAGCTGCTGACTAGTGAAATCCTATGGCCTTTCTTGAACTGAAGATGGAGGAATTTTTTTTTAAATCTTATGCTGCAAAGGGAGCCATTGCTAGCAGAACAGAAGTAATTGACCCCCTCCAGGATTGATTACATTTGTCTGGGAGGTTTCTGGGGTCCTTGATGAAATCCTCACTAGCTCTCTGCTCGCAAGAGTTCTATTGAGACCTTATAAGGATGTATGAGCAGAATTCCTGTTCTAGTCGTAGCATGGCCTTTTTATGTAGGGAAACATCTAGCCATTTAGCTGGTAGATTGTGTACTTGGTTATTTGTTATCGCAGTAAGTCTCAAACCAGTTTTGGGTAGGGAGGCTAATATAGCTGTTTTATTCCTGATTTGCAGAGGCAACAAGTTGAAAACATGTTTCAGTCCAGTGTGCTGGGCAAGTTAACTCTAACCAACATGGCAAAATGTGCAAACCAGGTGTGGAAACAATGAACACAAGCCACAGAATACAGTAAACCTTACAATGTCTATTATTTTCACCTGAATGTCTAACCTGGGGTTTATTGTTTCTGTGCAGAAGTTTACAAGTTTCGCCTGGCAAAGGATATGCATTTTCATAGTTTTGTGGAGTTGGACTTATTGTGAAAGTAATATGTGAGAGAAAGGCTGGAATGGACTACATAATAACACAAAGAAGGGTCTCGGCCTGAAACTTCAACTGTTTATTCTTTTCCATAGGAGTAGCCTGGCCAGCTGAGTTCCTCCAGCATTTTGCGTGTGTGCTTCTATGAATATTAAAGTGTTCATCGCTTGATTGTTTTCCAACAAAGCAGAAATTGAAAAGCTAACAAGAATGGTATTAGTTCCCAAATTACATTGAAGAAGAAATTTCACAGAAAAGAATTATCTTGCATTTATTTAGTTCCTTTCATGACCTTGGGATATTGCTTCCAGTCAACTTAAAGTGTAGTATTTCTGAAGTGCAGTCATTGCAACTTTCCATGGAACACAGCAGGCAATCTTTGCACAACAAAGACCCACAAACAGCAATGGGACACTGTCCAGATAATCTGTTTTGGTGGTGGTAGCTGGATAATAAATATTAGCCAAACACTGGGAGGAATATTTGGTTTTAATACTGCTGTGGGATCTTTTACGTCCTGATGTGAAAGGACTTATTAAAGAACTGACATTAGTCCATTGGACCAACTAGGAACTATCACTATAGACATAGCCATCCAGATTAGCTTCAACATTTAAATGCACACCCCCAAGCATTCAACACATCTTCTGTACTGCACCTTGAGGATGACTAGGTATTATCTCAGGCATCTGAAGAAGTTCTTGAAGCGCTATAATCTTCAAAGCCATAAGTAAAACTGTTACCCATTGATGTCAATGTCGCAAAAACAAAGGAGCTGGTTGTGGACTACAGGAGGAATAGAGATGGGCTAACTCTTATTGACATCAATGGATCTGGGGTTGAGAGGGTGAACAGCTTTAGGTTCCTCTGCATAAACATCACCAAGGATTTCACGTGGTCTGTACACACCAGCAGTGAAGTGAAAAAGGCAGAACAGCACCTCTTTCACCTCAGACGGTTGAAGGAGTTTGGTATGGGCCCCCAAATCCTAAGAACTTTCTATAGGGGCACAATTGAGAGCATCCTGACTGGCTGCACCACTGCCTGGTATGGGAACTGTACTTCCCTCAATCACAGAACTCTACAGAGAGTGGTGCGGACAGCCCAGCACATCTGTAAATGTGAACTTCCCAATTTTCAGGGCATTTTCAGACAGGTGTGTTAAGAGGGCCCAAAGGAACATTGGGGACCCGAGTCACCCCAGTCACAGACTGTTCCAGCTGCTACCATCTGGGAAATGGTACCGCAGCATAAAAGCCAGGACCAGCAGGCTCCAGGACAGCTTCTTCCACCAGGCCATCAGACTGATTAATTCATGCTGATACAACTGTATTTCTATGTTATATTGACCATCCTGTTGCACATACTATTTATTATAAATTACTATAAATTGCACATTGCACATTTAGATGGAGATGTACCATAAAGAATTTTACTCATGTATATGAAGGATGTAAGTAATAAAGTCAATTCAATTCAATATTTAATAAACATTTTACATCAATAACTAGAAAACTAACTGAATCACCTAATAACTGAGTTAGAAAAAAAGGAAACACCAGAACTTCCCAGTCCAGGCCTGCCTTCTGTCATGCTGAGGCTGGTATGTGTTAAGACCATAAGACTATAAAACATAGGAGTAGAAGTAGGATATTCGGCCCATCAAGTCTGCTCTACATTCCATCATGGCTGAACTATTACTGCTCTCAACCCCATTCCGCTGCCTTCCTCCCATAACCTTTCACACTCTTACTAATGTTCACAGAAAGCTAACCTTGCAGTGAATTGGGGATGCAGGAATTCAATACTATAATGTTATAGGTCCTTCATTTAACACTTAACTTTCTACTCAGGTACCAGTTCTTTTTAGTGAATTTACCATATAGATGTCTACCAAAACTTTTTCCTTGTGCCAAATGCTCCTAATCATGTTAAAATAACTGTACCTTATATGGAATTAAAACAGAAAATGCTGAAAATACTTACTGGGTCAGATATCTCTGCTCTGATAAAATCAACATTGCTAAATGATAACCTTTCTTCATTCTTATTTGGCCTGTCCAAGTACTTGACTTGGCAAACTATTGCAAAATCCAAGATTACTATTAACAACAAAGTATAACAGTCCACCCACTGATTGAAAGCAGTGCTTGTTTAAAATAATGTCAGAACTGTCATCATCACTTTTATAGATGTTTTGTTGCTGCCTTTCCAAATGCAAAAAAATTCAACCCAATAGATTAAAATATCAAACACAATATTATCCTCTCCACCCTCTATATTGATTTCCTTTTTCATTTACCAGCTTGCTATGTTTCAATAATAGCATGTGCACTTTGTGTACAATTTTACAACAGTACTTCTTAATAAGATGAACCTTTCAGAGGACTTTCATGCCTGCAGTCTCTAATTCGTTTTACTCTATTGAAAATTTTCCATTTATAACGTACCTCAGAGAGCTCTCTTCCACTGTTCAGTTTTAATCATGTCTAGATATGTTTTATAATTGAAATCCTGATTATTTGGTCATTATTGAAATTTTTGGGCTAGGTTTGTCTAAGAAATTGCAGCTTCTTTTGTGCGGAACGGGTGAGAGTTCCTTACTTAATTATCGAGAAAATCGTGACTCCTGCTTGCATATGTATGTATGTGGAATTCCTAAGATTTTTGATAGCTGTTTGCTGGAGTTTTGCTCCATCTTTGGACTCAAAGCCCAGTGAGGAATTCTAACATCCTGCAATTTCTGTGCACTTAACGCCTGAAAATTTGCACGCTGAAACTGCATCGGGTTAGACCTTACTCAAGTTCAGCAACAGCAATCATTGAATATGAAAAATAGATTCAAGGGGGAAATATAAGTTTTAGAAGACTTGATTAAAATATTTACTTAAATATTATCTTTTTTTTGTATTGTCAATAATTTGATAACTTCTACATTATTTTAATTGTTTGATTATTTTTTGATATTTTTGAATGTTTATCAGTTCCGCTAGTTGACCAAACTGGTACTATGGCCCAGTTCCTAGTTAAAAGTTAATGCAGCAGATCTGTACACAGGCCTTGCTCTGGTCAGCTGTTTAAAGTATGTTTGGGGTAGCTTTGTCTAAGAAATTGCAGTCACTTTCTGTGGAACGGATAAGATTTCCTTACTTAATTGTCGAGAAGGTTGTGACTCCTGCGTGTCATCAGAAGGCCCTGTCCTGCACAGGGTCTTGCCAACAAAAGCCAAGCCAGCTTTACTGGGAAAGTTTTATTGTAATGTAAGTGCACACTCACACAGGAAATTCTGGGTGGATATTTTGTTCCTCTACTTGAGCCAGCACCAGTATACTATATATCAAACAATCTTTAAGGTCTCCTTGCAAACTCTTAATTCAAGTACTGTAGTTGGATCATGATCAGTGTTGAAACCAACATGACTGATAGAAGAGGTAAAAGGCAAAACTTTGCAAGAGATGTATATTTTACGTAAAGTCCTGCCTGAGGTAATTTCCTATTGCCAGACTCCATATCCTGGGCCTGTACTACCAGGTCCCCATGATGTCTTTCCTTATTTATTGGTCCATGGGATGAGGGCATTACTGCCAATTATGCCACTTGTTATCCATTATTTTTCAGCCTCAGCTAAGGAAACAGATCAATGGGCCTGCAGTCAAATTGAGTCATAGAAAAGTATAGGATAGAAACAGGCCCTTCAGTCCATCTACTCCATGCTGAACCATTTAAACTGCCTACTCCCACGTACTGCCTGCACCTGGACCATAGCCATCCATATCCCTGCCATTCATGGACCTATCCAAAGTTCTCTTAAATGTTGAAATTGAGCTAGTTGTAGTCCCACCTAACCTCACTGGAAAAAGCCTGCTTGCATTTACCCAATCTATATCCCTCATAATTTTGTGTATATCTATCAAATCTCCCCTCAATCTTCTACATTCCAAGGAATAAAGTCCTAACCTATTCAATATTTTCTTATACCTCAGGTCCTCCAGTCTCAGCAACATCTTTGTAAATTTTCTCTGTACTCTTTCAAACTTACTTATATCTCTCCTGTGGGTCAGTGACCAAAACTGCAAACAGTGCTCCAAATTAAGCCTCACAAATGCCTTATACAACTTCAACATAACATCCCAACTTCTGTACTCAATACTTTTTGATTTATGAAGGCCAATGTGCCAAAAGCTTTCTTTATGAAGCTATCTACTTGTGATACCGCTTTCAAAAAATAGTGGCAGGGATGGGAGGTTTCTTTTACGGAAGGAACTTTCACGAGCCAAATGGATTCTCATAGTCATTGTTAATTCCAGATGTGTTTCATGACTTGAATTTAAATTCTTTTGCCTCAGTGGTGGGATTCAAATACATGTTTCTGATGGGATTCAAATACATGTTTCTGAATTAATGAACCAAAATGCTGGCTGCTAGTTTCGTAACATAACCTGTGGGGAAGCATTTAATTGTGGAAATGGGAATTGTGATGCTATTAGGCCGGAACTTGGGAGCATAAATAGGGAATGGATGTACTCAGAGAAATGCACAACGGAAACCTGGAGGTTGTTTAAGGAGTACTTGCCCTATGTGGAGTTCACTCAGGTATTCACCAGTGAGAAGGACCTTGATGTTTGTGAGGACAGCATAAAACAGACCGGTATGGTAGAACATGTCGACGCTAAGAAAGAGGATGTGCTGAAATGTTTGAAAAACATTAGGATAGATAAGTTCCGGAGGCCTTACAGGATATACCCCAGATTACTACAAGAAGTGAAGGAAGAGATTGCTATACCTTTAGCAAGTACCTTTGCATCCTCACTGGCCACGGGAGCAGTACAAGTTAACATGAGGATGGCAAATATTATTCCTTTATTCAAGAAAGGGGTTAAGGGTAGCACTGAGAATTATAGAACAGTGAGTCTTACTTTAATGGTGGAAAAATTATTGAAGAAGTTTCTTCAAGAAAAGATTTACAAGCATTCCAAGAAACATTGTCTGATTAGGGATAATCAACATGGCTTTGTGAGGGGCTAGTTACGGCCCACCAGTCTTAATGAATTCATTGAGGATGTGACAAAGCATATTGATAAAGATAGAGCAGATGATGTGATGTATATAGGTTTTAGTAAGGTGTTTAAAAAGGTTCCCATGGTAGATTCATTCAAAAAATCAGGAAGCATGGGATCCAGGAAAACCTAGCTGAGTTGATTCAGAATTAACTTGCCTGTAGAATGCACAGGATAGTTGTAGATGGAGTGTATTCTGTCTGGAGATTGGAGACTAGTGGTGTTCTGCAGGGATCTATTCTGAGACACCGACTCTTTCTGATTTTTATAAATGACTTGGATGAGGAAGTGGAAGGGTGGATTAGTATGTTTGCAGATGACACGAAGATTGGTGGAGTTGCGGATAGCATAGAAGGTTGGTGGAGTTGCGGATAGCGTAGTAGGTTACAACGCAACTTGACAGGATGCAGGGTTGACCTGAGAAATAGCAGGTGGAGTTCAACCCAGAAAAATTGACTTTGGAAGATTGAATTTGAAGGCAGCACCGTCAGCAGTGTGGAGGAACAGAGGGATCTTTGCGTCAACGCACATAATTCCCTCAAAGTTGCTGTGCATGTTAATAGGGTTGTTAAGAAGACGTATGGTGAGTTGGCCTTTGTTAGTTGGGGAGTGAGGTCGAGAGCTGCAAGATAATGTTGCAGTTCTGTAAAACACTGGTTAGATCACACTTGGAATATTGTGTTCAGATCTGGTCACCTCATTATAGGAAGGATGTGGAAGCTTTAGAATGAGTACGGAGGAGATTTACCAGGATGCTGCCTGGATTGGAGAGTCTTATGGGGATAGGTTGAGTGACCTAAGGCTTTGTTTTTGCAGCAAAGAGGATGACAGGTGACTTGATGGAGGTGTACAAGATAAGAGGCATAGATCGAGTGGATAGCCGGAAACATTTGTCCAGGCTGGAAAAGAATACAAGTGGACTAATTTTAAAGTGATTGGAGAAAAGTGTAGGAACAATATCAGAGGTAAGTTTCTTTTTATGCAGAGAATGCTGGGTGCACAGAAAACCCTTCTGGGGGCTGGAGTAGAGGCAGATACATTGGAGATATTTAAGAAACTCTTAGAAAGGCACATGGATTATAAACGTATAGGGCTAAGTAGGAGGGGAGTATTAGATTAATCTTAGAGTAGGTTAAAAGGTCGGCACAACATTGTGAACTGAAGGGCCTGTACTGTGCTATAATGTTCGATATTGTATAACTACACATCACTTTACCCCTAAATTAATGTTGAAATCAGGCTGTAAAAAAAATTATGAAGGAGAACTTTGACATGAATGACCCATGCCATCTGCAAGAGGAAACATTCATGTGTTGCTTGACATTGGATGCCTACACACATGCCTAACTGGCTCTGTTTATTGCTTCAGGTTCTGGGAGCAACCAGAAAGAAAATATGAAGTTCAAAGTAAATTTTATTATCAAGGTACATATAAGTTACCATATACTTGTGGGCATACTCAGCAAATCTATAGAATTGTAACTATAACAGGATCAATTAAAGATCAACCAGAGTGCAGAAGACAGCAAACTGTGCAAATACAAATATAAATAAATAGTACTAAATAACGAGAACATGAGATAATGAAATAAAGAGTCCTTAAAGTGAGATCATTGGTTGTGGGAACATTTCAGTGATAGGGCAAGTGAATGTAGTTATCTCCTTTTATTCAAGATCCTGATGGTTGAGGGGTAGTAACTGTTCTTGAAGCTGGTGTGAGCCCTGAGGCTCTTGTAGCTTCTACCTGATGGCAGCAGCCAGAAGAGAGCGTGACCTGGGTGCTGGAGATCTCTGATAATGGATGCTGCTTTCCTACCACAGTGCTTTATGTAGATGTGAGATGCTCAATGGTTGGGCAGCTTTACCCATGATGAATTATGAATTTATCATAAACTCACAGAATGGTTACAGCACAGAAGGAGGCCTTTCAATCCAATTTTTACAATAACTGATATGTGTTCCATTCACTCTCCTTTATATGTGGCTTTACAGATATTTCTCCACCGTATACACTCAGTGGCTACTTTATTAGGGACACCAGGTATGTTTTTAATGCAAACATATAATCATCTCATCACGCGGCAGCAACTCAATGCATATAAACATGCAGGCATTGTCAAGAGCTTCAGTTGTTGGTCAGACCAAAGATCAGAATGGGGGAGAAATGTGATCTAAGAGACTTTGACTGTGAAATGATTGTTGGTGCCAGATGGGCTGGTTTGCAAATCCCAGAAGCTGCTGATCCCCTGGGATTTTCATGCACAACAGTCTCTGGAGTTTACAGAGAACGGTGCAAAAATATGAAAAAATCCTGTGAACAGCATTTCTGTGGGAAAAAATGTTGTGTTTTTGGGAGAGGTCAGAGGAGAATGGCCAGACTTCTTTAAGCTGACAGGAAGATGACAGTGTTAGATACTGGAGGTACCTAATAAAGTGGCCACTGAATGTATTTATTCAATTCCTACTTGAAGACTGCAATTGAATTTGTTTCCACCAGAGCTCCAGGCAGTGGATTCTAGATTCCAGCCATATACTGTGTAAAAACTTTATTTTTCTCCCTTGTATCACGCTTAATTCATTTTCTTTTTCTTGTATCCTATAATCTCCAGTCCTCATCTACTCCATTACTTGGACAGGCTCTCACTCCTCACTTCATCCAGACACCACATTATTTTATAAACTTCTATCTATGTCATAGGTTTTATATATTCTATATATATTTATATGTCTCCTCAGTCCCCTCTTCCTCAAAGAAAATAGTCTCAGTCAACATGTTTCACCTTTGCTGTTAAAGCCTCTTTCATGGCACCTTATCAAAAGCCATCAGGCTGTCCACATACACCACACGGGTTGTGTTACCTCATCAGTTCTATTTGTTAGCTCATCAAAAATTCTATCAGCTTGGTTAAACATGATTTTCCCTTAACAAATCCATGCTGACTTGCCATAATTAACCTATTATCCTCCTGTTCACTTTTCAACTTGTATTTCTAAAAGGTTTCCCACCATTGAGGTTAAACAGACTGTTTGTTGGGCTAGACCTTACTTTCTTTTTTGAACAGGGATGTTTTTCTATTCTCCACTCCTCTGGCACAAACTCTGATTCTGAACATCATTGACAGATTATGGTCAGAGGTCCAACAATTAGCTCCTGTACCTCCCTTAAAATCAGAAAATCCATCTATCTGATCCTGATAGCTCACCTGCTTTAAGTTGAACCAACCTTTCTACGACTTCCATGCTATTAATTTTTGCATAACCAATGTGTCAACTATCTACTCCTCCAGTATCATGTTGGAAATAATCTATTTCCAGGTGAAGACAGATTTAGTTGTTAGTTGAACAAGTACCCTCAGCATCCATCTGGATGTTTCCATTTTTGTCCTTAATAGGCCCCACTTCTCGATGCACTCCTCTTGTACTATTTATATACCCATAGAACATGTGCAGATTCACATTTATCTTGGTAGCTAATCTTTCCTCATACTGTCTCTTTGCCTCTCCTATTTCAGTTTTCACTTTCCCTGAATCACTTTGTATCCATTATGGTTCTTGTTAGCAATTACAATTTGAAACTTGTCATATGCAGCCTTTTTTAGTTCTATCTTCCCCTCTATCACTTTCATCATTTAGATTTCTCTGGATTTGATTGTGTTTTATTTGCTCCTCATGGAAATGAGCCTCTATTTTGTCCAAATGATTTCCTTCTTAGAGGTAACTATTGTTCTGCTCAGTTTTGCCTGTCAACATTTGCCTAGACCACATCCAATCTTCTTCCATGGAAGCTGGCCTTCCACGAATTAATTATTTTTATGTTGGATTACTTTTTCTGCTTTTCGGTGGCTGTAAATCTCATGATTTTATGATCACTATCTCCTAAATGCTGCCTTATAAAACTTGTAGTTCTTGATTCATGTCATTCCTTAAAGGCAGATCTCGCAATTCTTCCTCATTGGATTGTAAACATTCTGCTCTGGAAAATTATTCTGGATACATTTGCAAAACTTTTCACCTCTCTATTCTTAATACAATTACATTCTCAGAATATTGGAGACAATTAAAGTCCCTGTTATATCTACCTTATTATCTTTATTTTGTAATTTTCCTCCATATTTACTCTTCAATATCTCTCCTAATTCACTGAAGGACTAAAGAATGTTTCCCTCTACTGTTGCTTAGTTCTAACCAAAGTGATTCAGTTTTTGACCCTTTTTGGGGATCATCTCTTTCCAATTCTATAATATTCTCCTTATTCACTGTTGCCACTCCTTTCTTTCCTTCCACTTTTGTCCAGGAATATTTGGTGCATGCTTTATACTATTTAAACTAAGGTTTTGTAATCACTACCACATCACTGTAATTCTCCAACCTATTTTATGGAACTCTAAACATTTACACACATCATGGTAAATGAAATTTGCCTCTTACATCATTTTCATATTTACAAACCCTGTAAAATTCTTTGATTAACTTAATCTACTGAGTCAGTTTCAATTTATTTTGCTTTTCTTCCCTTAACATTCATCTTATCAATTTTCCTTACTATCACTCTATTTGTTGGTGCAGCCCAATAATTCTGCACTCTCTCCCTTCCCAATACACTCTGGTTTTCATTATTCATGTATTCATTATCCTGCTTTATTGCCTTTTCTTTTTCCTTTACCTTCCTTCCATAATACCCTCTCATTTGAATTCCCTGGATCTTATTTTCCTTTATGAACTTTTTTTTTAAATGTAATGGGATTTCTAATCCTAGATCTTTCTATTTTAATATCAACAAAACAACTCACTTCTCACGTCTCCTTATTAAACCACATCTGCCAATTTCACCATCCTTGTTATGTCACCTTGAAGCTTGTGACTAATTGCATCATTCTTGATAGCTTTACCAAGTTTTGTATCATCTGCCAACATTATAATGCTAATCCCTACCACCAAATGTATGTTGTTTATAAAAACTGCAAAGGTTAATGGACTCAAACTGATCCTTTGGGAACAGCACTGCAAACTACCTCGTAGTCTAAAAGACATCCATTTATGGCCATTCTTTGCTTCCTGTCGCTGAGCCAATTTTCTAACTACCTTGCCAATTCCCCTTACCTCCATGGGCTTCCAATTATCTTAATAAGTCTCCTTTATGATGTTTTGTTAAATGCCTCCCAGAAGTCCATATATGCAACATCTCCTGAATTACCTTGATCAAACTTCTGTTACTTCATTTACTAATTAAATCGTTAGTCAGTCATGATTTCCTTTAACAAATCCAGGCTGATTCTCATTAATTACACATACCTTTGCAAATGAAGGTTTATTTTGTCTCTAATAATTGTCTCCAATAACCTCTGCACTCCCTGCATTGCACTATCTAGCACGCCGTTTTTTGACTTACCCCTTTCTCCTTTACTGAATAGTAAAACGACATCAGAAAACCTCAAAATACAACTCTGAATCTGAACAAATCCTCTGATGCATCCTCTAGAAGTAGTCACTGTGTTTCATTTACAGTACATAAGTGACTTACTCACTTTCAATAATGCTAACCATTATTGCCTTTTCTATGTATTATTGCATGCATATCTTCTCTCTTCTCATTGATTGTAACCTTCATATCATCTGCTTCCTTTGTAAAGATGGATATAAAGTACCCACTTAATGCTCCAGCCATGTCTTGTCTCAATGTGAAGTGTCCTTTTAGGGTTCTTTCTCAGTACCAATATTTCCCCTACCCTATACAGCTTTACTTCCTGTCTGGAAATTTCCTAGTCTTCATCGTCCTGGGAGCTGCTTTTTATTAACCTCACATTGTCTCTCCTATCAACATTTTTAGTTAGTTTCTTCCTGTTCCTGTACATAAGCTGAATTGTGCCATGAGCTGTCTCTTTCCATTTTAATTGAATGTTTATTTTCAGTCAAGTTTTTCCTAGCTTCGGTCACTGGCCTGGAATGTTAACACTGCAGGTCATCCTGGGTAATTTGTAAACTGCACAAATATCACTCAATATGGTAACCATACCTTCACAGTGAACGGTATCAAAAACACAGAAGACGAATAAGAAAGAACAATTATTAAATGCAGAGAGACAAAAACTAGTTCTGACATTCATACAAGTACATACATCAGACTTTTTTAAAGTAAATAACATTAAGGGAGCTCACTTGTAAGAAAGAGGTGCCCAAAAATTATGGGTTCATGACCTAAGGAAGGGCTATGTTTTTCACCAGAGATGCTGCACAAACTGAGTATTTCCAGCACTTTCTGTTTTTTTTATTTCCAATTACTGTAGTATTTTGCTTTTAAATTAATTTTATTTATTGAGGTACAGCACAAAGTAGGCCCTTCCGGCCCTTCAAGCCATGCTGCTCAGCAACACTCAATTGAACCCTGAACTAACCACGTGACAATTTACAATGACCAATTAACCTACTAACCAGCACATCTTTGGACTGTGGAAGAAACCGGAATACCAAGAGGAAACCCATATGGTCACAGAGAGAACATGCAAATTCCTTGTACACAGCTGCAGGAATTCTCTCTTCCTTTGTTTCACCATTGCTGTTAGTCAGAAAACAGCATTTGTACCATCCTATCATATAACACAAATTAGTTCTTCTCCAAGTGATACTTCTAGCTTTGATATTTTCTGGAGACTTTACTTTGGTATTTTATATTGATATATGTTGTAATAACAATTGAATATGATGTCCGCATGGTAATGCAATTCATTTCCCTTGCTGATCGGAAACACATTCATTAGATCCTTTTCTACATACATCTGAAATTCCTCTCTTTCCATACTCTTAGCACTATGATTTACCTAGCAGATTAATTGAAGCTCCATTTTGATCACATTTTTGAAAATTATGGAAGAACTTGCTCAATTTCTTTTGAAGTTTTATAATGTAAACCTCCATCTACATAATGGTTCTCCTGCCCCTCAAATCATATCAAATGCATTCATTCCTAAAATAATTTTGTAGAACTACAAAAAAATTTAATGTCATCCTCAACCACTATTGACCATTCTTCTCCATTTTCCTTCTCAACATTAAAAAAAATTGTACGTTGCTGTGCACATATCTCTGTGACTGCAATCCAAGTAGCAAGCTGTGCCTGCAGTTCAGTAGTCTCATTACTTACACTAAAGCTGCTGATACAATGAATACATTCTTAGCCAAAACACCTGTGTTTTTGATCTTACCCTTGCAATTATTGGACTATTTCTAACTTTATGGCTGTTTATACTTAAATTACTTGTTTCATTTCTTAATATTTTCTGGCTCCACTTACACTTAAAACTTAATTTAGGTCCTTGCCAAGTGTAATTGTTAACCCTTCAGCTTTGCTGGGTGAAGTATAGCCCATCAGAATCAGAATTAGGTTAGTATCACCGGCATGAAACGTGTTGTTTTGCGGTAGCTGAACATTGCAATACATAATAATAGAAACTATAAATTACAATAAGTATCTATAAAAAAAGAAAATTAGATTAAGTAAGTAGTGCAGAAAGAGAGGAAAAAATACTGAGGTAATATTCATGGATTAATTGTCCATTCAGAAATGAATGGTGGAAAGGAAGAAGCTGTTCCTGAAATGTTGAATGTGTGTCTTCAGGTTCCTGTACCTCCTTCCTGATGGTAGCAATGAGAAAAGGGCAGTCCTGGGTGAAAGGGGTCCTTATTGATGAATGTTGCCTTTTTAAGGCATGGACTTTTGAAGGCATCCTGGATGCTGGGGAGGCCAGTATGCATAATGGAGCTGGCAGAGTTTACAACTTTCTGCAGCTTTTTTTGATCCTGTGCAGTGGCCCCTCCATAGCAGATGGTGATGCAACCAGTTAGAATGCTGTCCAAGGTACATCCATAGAAAGTTGCCAGCATCTTTAGTGACCATTCTCCTCAAACTCTAAATGAAATATGGCCACATTCATGCCTTCTTTGTCATTGCATCAATATATTTGGTCCAGGATGGATACTCAGAGATGTCGACAATCAGGAAGTTGAAACTGCTCCCCATTTCCATTGCTCATCCCTCAATGAGGACTGGTGTCTGTTCCCTCAACTTTCCCTTCCTGAAGTCCACAATCAATTCCTTGGTCTTACTGATGTTGAGTGCAAGCTTGTTGTTGTGACACCACTCAACCAGCTGATCTGTCTCACTCCTGTATGCCTCGTCATCACCATCTGAAATTCTGCCAACAATAGTTGTGTCATTGGCAAATTTATAGATGGCATTTGAGCTGTGCCTAGCCACACAGTCATGGGCATAGAGAGAGAAGAGCAGTGAGATAAGCACACATCCTTGAGATGCACCAGTGCTAATTGTCAGCAAGGAGAAGATCTTATTTCTGATCCACATGAATATGATCTCCAGTGAGGAAGTCAAGGGTCCAGTTGCAGAGGGAAGTACAGAGGCCCAGGTTTTGGAGCTTGTTGATTAGAAATGATGGTATGAATGTGTTGAACGCTGTGCTACAATCAATAAACAGTAGCCAGATGTAGGAATTACTATTGTCCAGGTGATCCAAGGATGAGTAGAGAGCCAGTGAGATTGCATCCATTGTAAGCCTATTGTGGTGATAGGCAAATTGCAGTGGCTCCAGGGCCTTGCTTAGAATCTAGCCCTGATCAACCTCTCAAAGCACTTCTTCATAGTCGATGTAAATGCCGCTGGCAATAGAAGGTGAGGCAGCTCACTCTGTTCTTCTGGGGCACTGGTACGATTGTTACATTTTTGAAGCATGGGAGTACTTCTGACTGCAGAAGTGAGAGATTTAAGATGTCCCTGAACACTCCCGCCAGTTGGTTGGCACAGAGCCCCACCATGAACACCATCAGGGCCTAATGCATTGCGACGTTTCACTGTCTTGAAGAATGTTCTGATGTTGGCCTTCAAGATGGATCATAGGGTCACCACATGCTGCAGGGATTTGCACAGGTGTAGTTTTATTCTCCCTCTCAAAGCACGCATAAAGGCTTTGAGCTCATCTTGGGAGTGGAGCATCACAGCCATTCATGATATTAGCTTTCAATTTGTATGAAGTAATGGCTTATAAACCCTCTGTCTCTTAATGACAATTGAAATTTTCTTTTGCCCTTAAAATAGCGTCCCGTAGGTCACATCTGGACTTCTTGGTTCTGGATCACCAATTTTGAATGCTACAAATCTAGACCTCAGCAGACTATGAATCTCTTGGTTCATCCATGGCTTTTGGTTTGGGTATGTCCGATATGTTTACATACATCCACACACGTCTTGATGAAGTCAGTGACAAATGTGACCTATTCATTCAGACGCGAAGATGAATCCCTGAATATTGTTTCAAAGCAGTTCTGTAAGTGCCCCTATGCCTCCCTTGATCATATCTTCTTGGTCCTTGCTGATGCTGTGGTCTTTAGTCTCTACCTTTACACTGGGAGTAGTATAGCCAGCTGATCAGACTTTCCATAGTGTGGGTGTGTGGTGGCATGGTAAGTGTTGTTGATAGTGATATAACAGTGGTCAAGTGTGTTGGCTCCTCTGGTTCCACCGCTGATATGTTGGTGGTAATTGTTCAGAGACTTCTTCAAGCTGGCCAGGTTGAAATCTCCTGCAATGATAGGGAAGGCATCGGGGTGTGTTGTTTCATGCCTGCTGATTATGTTGCTCAGCTCCTCCAATGCCTGCCTGACATTTGTCTGAGGTGGACTGTACACTGCTGCCAGAATGATAGCGGAAAATTCCCTCGGCAGATAAAATGGACGACATTTGACCACTGGATTTTCCAGGTCGGGTGAGCAGGACTGAAACAACCACCATGTTTGTCACTACAATGAGTTCATCATAAACCATACCCCACCCCCTCTGCTTTTAAAAGACTCAACTGTCCTGTCTTTGCAGCGAACCATGAAGTCATTGAACTTCAGCTCTGCACCCAAAGTGGTGGGGGATAGCCATGTTTCCATGAAGCAAAGGACACAGCAGTCACTGATGTCCCTCTTGTACAGAAATCTTGCTCTGAAGTCTTCCATACGGCATTCCTGCTGCTTTCACAAGAACCACTCCCAATGCCCTGAAGAGTGAAACCAGCCCTGTGCACAATTTCTTCCAACCAACTTTTCCATGCACTTGTTATTTGATGCTCTTCTCACAGGCATATTGAACAGAAGGCAATTCTGAAATTGTTACTGTGAGATCCTATTTTCTAAGGTTTTCCCCAGCTCCTGACACTCTGCCTGAAGGGTCTCAGTTGTATACCAATAGGAATCACAACTTCTGGCAGCTCCTTTAACCCTTATGAAATGTTATACACCACTCTGTGATATCCTCTACTCTTGGACCTGGGAAGCAAAAAGTCCACTTGAGTGCTTAAGTCCTTGAGTACTTAATCCACCTTGTATTCTTTTTTCCCAAAGTAGGGAAGACTCAACTAGAGGGCATAGATTTAAAGTGAGAAGGGAAAGATTTAAAGTGGATCTGAGCAGTAATTTGTGCATACATAGGGTGGTAAGAATATGGAATGAACTCTTAGATGAAGTTGTAGAGGCAAGTACATTTACAACATTTAAAAGACATTTGTACAGGATGGGTTTAGAGTGACATACTGTAGGTTAAATGCAGACAAATTGAAGGCATATTGGTCAGCTGTTTCCATGATGTATAACTCTCTGACTTTTTATTTATCCCTGTAAGAAATCAAATCTCTGGAGTCAAGGTTAGTTATACAGGACATATGCTTGCCAGCAGAACCTTCCAAAAGCTCAATGCATGGAGCCTTGAATCACCAGGACCCTGATCACTGAAGTAGAGAAGTGCTCAGCAGATAACCTGACAGAACGTGTGGTGTTCTAATTACCTCTAGATGTGATTTTGGGGAACTCACTGCATCTCAAAGATAAACATAAGCCACGCTGACTCAAAATCTGATCAAGAGGCAGCTGAGTGGTTCTAGATTCTTAATGCATGGTCTGAAAGCTTTCTGGGGGTCTTCAATTTAATTATGGGGATTCTCTAGACCAGGGGTCGGCAACCTTTTTGCCTCTGTGGACTGGATCGCATATTAATGAGCGGACGGTGGGCCAGATAAATGCCATAAAAAACTTGAAATATGGGAATTATCCATTTAAATACACCTAGTTATGTTATGCCTCAAATTAATGAATAACGCATGCTAGAAAATCAGTTGTGTTTAAAGATGCCTACCCCTGCTCTAGACTGAGCTCAGTATTCAGAATGGATTGACTAAAAGGAATCTCAGCCTGTAATTAATAAAGTGTTGTGGATATAATGGACGTGAGATACAGCATCACATCAAGGGGGAACACAGGATGAACTTTGGGGGACTCTTCTTAATGTGTACAAAGGGAACATGGTCACGAAGTCACTGTGTTTGTCATGGGGCTACAAGGGGTGAGTGACCAATGCATGTTTTAAAAGTGATCGAAGGGCAACTGTGGAAAAAGTCAAAAAGGCATGACTAGATGTGCTTGAAAGGTCTGGTTATGGTTTAGGATGGTCTCAGATCATATTTAAGTGGACGTCAAGAGTGATTTGGGGAATCTGAATGTACTTGAAGGAGCTCTGCTAGTGATAGATATTGGTTGTGATGCAAATGAAAGGGGTTGATCAAATTGCAGGTATGGATGTGATCGAGCAACACACATCAAAGTTGCTGGTGAACGCAGCAGCAACTTTGATGTGTGTTGCTTGAATTTCCAGCGTCTGCAGAATTCCTGTTGTTTGGATGTGATCGAGCTTGGTGCTAAGTGCAATTGAAAAATTTCACTGAAGGTGTTTGAAGAGTCTTTAAGTATGATTGAGCGGAACAAAGGGAATACTGGGGAAATTTTGGGATCAAGTACAGCCTCCTGGTGTGATTAAGTGAGGTCTCCAGTGTGATTGAGAAAGGCTCTAGCTGTAGCTGTGGGGTATCGAATGTGAATCAGGACTATGTGCAACATATCCAAAGATTTGCTAAAGCTATTCCTGAATAAAGCAAATTTCTGAATGAATATCAATGACTCAGGGAATTGATCTCAGCATTTTAAAAGCAGTCCATCAGGCTGGAGCATGTTTTGGGCTTTCCTGCACAAATGAACCAGGATAACTTTGGAATACAGCAGAACAGCAGTTGAAGTAGACAGGAACTGCCACTGAACCCATTCTCTCTCCATGAGTCTTTGGTCCAAATCAAAATCTTCTTGCTTCCTTTCCATGAGATTAGAAGTGGATTAAGGTGAAAATCTGATGATCACTCAAGACAAGTTTAATTTTTATTAATATTAAACAGCCCTCATCATAACACAATGATCATACTTGTGCAGTTGTTTCACAGCAATCAATATACATGTGCTGTGATTTTAAAAAACAGTATGCAGGAAGAATTGAGAAATCGGACAGCATCTATAGAGGCAAAATGTGCAAGTCGAAGTTTCAGGTCCAGATCCTGCATCAGAACTGTCGGCTGCAATCTCTTTTGTTTGCATGAATGCATGGGTACTTCTTAGAAACAGCATTAGCTAAAGATGGAATAGAATGACTGATGAACGATTATTGTATTATGAAAGAAGAAAGGTTCATCTTTTCTCCTCCCTTGAATGCATATGTAAATGCATAGCTGAATTTACTTATTAAAAATATCTGACAGCGACTCTGACCATGTGATAATGCAATTCCATTGTTGACTGCCAGAATCAGCCAGATGAGAATGTTGACAGCCACAGCTCACTGGATTCTTGATATGACAGAGCATTAGCCTACCCGTGCATTAAAGAGGAATTTGACAATTTCCAAGCTGATATTTCACTTCTGTTCATCAGTCTTCCATAATGTTCTCTTAATAGAAATAAGAAGTAGAGGGATTCGTTAATAAATCAGAGAGCACTTGCCACCATTGGAAAATGTCATATTAGATGGAATACTTACACACGTATGAAGCATTTGGGTTTCTCACCATGTAAGAAGATGAAGAAAGTCTGATCAGGTTTTACATACATTATAAATTTAGATACATTACAGTGTCTTTAAACGATCTTGGTTTAGGCATGACATTAAGCGTGTAAAAGTTTAGTTAGAGTACAAATGTGTAAATCTTGTTTGAACATAATTAACAACACAATATTTCATTTTTAATGAGGTTTTCATTCCTTGACAAGACATCAGTTGAAAGGCATTTTGAACTCTGATGGTAACTCACTAAAAATCCATCTCAGTGCCAAGTAATGCTTCCGTGCTGCCTGACTTTATATAGACCTTAGTAAGGTCACTATCACCTTATTGTGTTTGCTGCCAATTTTTTTTATATGTCTGGATAAATTCTGTAGAGCTTTGAAACTGACTGATTCTTTTAAAAGAACAGAATGGATTCCTCTATGTCAGTTTCCTCTATAGAGTTTTTCCACATTTTCCACATTATACAATGGTTACAATTCAAAAACTGACTGAGAAACTTTTGGATTACCTGAGGCCAGGAATAACCATTCAAAATTAAAATGTTTTTCTTTATTTTTGAATAGAATTTAATATTAACCAAAAAATATGATGACCATTATAATTTCATATTTAAGATTTTTCAATGCTTCTGCAAAAATTCTGAATTTTGAAATTAACGATGTGGAACAGGCAGTAGAAAAATGAAGATCAAAAGCACACAGTTTAGAAGTTCAACTGTAGTGTATCTTTAGGGATGATTGGATAGTCACTTGAGTATTACATGATATTAGAATGTTTACACCCAAGTTAGATCCAAGCCAGGTTAGGATAGATGTGGGAGTAGGAAGGTGAAGATCTTATTGAAAGTATTTGTTCCATCTCAGATATATAGGAAATATACTGATGTGAAACTATCTAGCAGTGAATTACAATGCAATAATCAAATTATTAAGTCTCAGTAGCAGTTTAAGCTACTAAAACAATGTTGAAATATTTGATTTTGTCATTAAGTTATGATGTTTACTTCTTTGCCAACCATTGTTTAGATGTTTCTCAACTTCTGCCATTGACTAAAAAAATTGCGGCTACCAGAAAACTAAAATGAAGTCAGCAAAAGTTGGAAAAAGTAGACCAGAGAGCATCTATGAGAGATTTGATCCTGCTCTGTTGTTTGATGGCTGTGATTTGATATTGCATTATTTATCAACCTTAGCGAGAATAACTGGAATCAAAATTAACCTGTGGAACACCCTCCTGAACTTAAAGGTGCTTTTTTTCCTGCTATTGTGGAGGACAAGAGGCAGAGAAGGGGTTACATGGAAATGGGTAATAGGTCTATAACTGAAGGAATTTTGAGATGCAGGTGGGGGGTTGGTGTGGTGGTGAAAGGGCTGAGCAGAGAGGGAGTTGAGATTAAACTGGTGACTGTACAGAGAAGGAGAGGAACCCCATGCAGGCCTATTACAAGGGAGGGACACAGTTCAGTACTTCATTTCTAATTCAGATGCAGTACTTTTATTTCTCTGCCAACATACCATAAAGACTTATTTTCCTTCTCCTCCAGCCTCGTACACAGCATGGTCAACTTTAATGAGGTTTCTCCATCCCAGTGCCTCCAATTCCCTCTCCTGTTTGGTTCGCATTTCTGAATGAATTTTACAACCATTTAATGAACACCTGTAACACCCAACAATATTATGCCAGCTGCAAGTAATTCTAAACTTACAGTATCTCAACTGCTCAAATGAAAAGCCTGATTCATGGCCTGTTCCCAGTCTCAGACCATTAATGCAGAGCTGGAGAGGAAAGGGGCCCTCGCAGCTTAGCACACCAATCAGACCAGGCACTGCTACGCATTGCAAAAGTTTGTTTACCCTAACCTTGCCCCTCCGGACTTCACATGGGGTTAGGAAAATGTTCAACTCCTTGGACAAAAGTCCAGGATCCGCCAGCATTGCTATGTCATTGTTTGGTTAAAGGATGAATGTTGATTCTGAAACCATTCATGAAAAGCAGACTGTAGCGTAAGATCTGATGTTAAGTACAGTGCAATTGATATTTAAGTGCAGCAAACAAAACAGAAATCCACCCTAGAAGTGAATATAATTGTGTTTTATTGTGTGGATCTATGTTAACAAGAAAATAACAAAGCTGAAATTCGTATCATTTGTGTTCAATTTTGAGCTGGTGTGAATGAATTAATTTCCCTCCAAGTGATTAGGCAAAACGTGAAATGAAGGGTGTTTTACATTTTATTTGGAAGTGCTACCCAACTTTCTTTAACTGCAACATCTTCTAAAACCAAATAGTAGCACATACAAAATGCTAGAGAATCTCAGCATATCAGGCAGCATCTACGGAGGGAAATAAAAATGTCAGCGTTTCGGACTGAGACCCTTCATCAGGATACGAAAAGATAGGGGAAGAAGCCAGAATAAGAAGGTGGGAGGAGGAGAAGGAGTACGAGCCAGAAGGCAACGCACACAAAACGCTGGAGGAACTCACTAGGACAGGCAGCATCTACGGAAAAGGGTAAATAGTTGACGTTTCGGGATGAGACCTTCATCAGGAAGCTAGAAGGTGATAGGTCAAGCCAGATAGATGGGGGAAGGGGGTAGAAGTGAGAAGCTGGTAGGTGATTGGTAAAAAGGGTAAAGGGCTGAAGAAGAATGAATCAGATAGGAAAAGAGAGTGGGACAGAAGAGAAAAGGGAGGAGGAGGGCCACCAGGGAGAGGTGATAAGCAGGTGAAGATTTGAGGTAAGAGGGCAGCCAGAGTGAGGAGTGGGAGGGAAGGGGGAGAGTGAAAAATAGAAAAATAGGTGTTCATGCTATCAGGTTGGAGGCTACACAGATGGAATCTGAGGTCTTGCTCCTCCAGCCTAAGAGTGGCTTCATCACAGCAGTAGAGGAGGCCATGAACTGACATATGGGAATGGGAGTAGGGATAGGAATTAAAATGGTATGCCACTGGGAAGTTCTGCTTGCTGCATATGAAGCGAAGGTGCTCCACAATGCAGTCCCACAATCTACATTGGGTATCCCCAGTGTAGAGGAAGCTGCATCAGGAACACCAGATACAGTAGATGACTCTAACAGATTCACAAGTGAGGTGTTGCCTCACCTGGAAGGAGGAGAGGGAGGAGGTGAATGGGTAGGTGTAGCACTTCCTCCACTTGCAGGGATAAGTGCCAGGAGGGAGATACAGTAGGTGGGGGAGGGTGCAGGGGGGACAAATGGATAACAGAATCACTGCGAGACTGAACCCTGCATAAAGAGGAGAGTGGAAGGGAGGTAAAGATATCTTTGGTGTTAGTATCCTGTTGAACATGGCAGGAGCTGTGGAGAATGATGTTCTGGATGTGGAAGCTCATGGGGAGGTAGGTAAGGACAAGAGGAACTCTATCCCTGTTAGGGTGGCAGGAAGATGGCGTCATGGTAGAGGACGGGAAACCCTGTTCATTGAAGAAGAAGGATATCTCTGATGTTCTGGAAATAGCTGCACTGCATCTTGCTGGAAACTGCGAACAGTTTTGTGTAAATCTCCTATAATTCCTCCACATAAAGTAAGTGCTATCAAGAGCAAGATTACACAAGAACAAGACTTGCTAGTAACCCTTTGCCAATGATGCCTCATCTGCAGTCCAGTGTTAGAATTTGCATAGACAGCCAACTCTGGGCAATTTGCTCAGCATAACTCTGAAACTATCCCAGTTTTTGAACTGAATTGAATTGACCTTATTTCTTACATCCTTCACGTACATGAGGAGTAAAAACCTTTGCGTTACTTCTGTCTAAATGTTCACTATGCAACTTATAGTCATTTGTAATAAATAGTATGTACAACAAGACTGTCAGTATAGCATAGAAATACAATTGTATCAGAGTGAATTAATCAGTCTGATGGCCTGGTGGATGAAACTGTCCAGGAGGCTGCTGGTCCTGACTCTTAAGCTGTGGTACCATTTCCTGGATGGTAACAGCTGGAACAGTTTGTAGTTGGGGTGACTCGGGTCCCCAGTGATCCTTTGGGCCCCTTTTACACTCTGTAAATGTCCTGAATAGTGGGAAGTTCACATCTACAGATGCGCTCGGCTGTCCACGTCACTCTGCAGGGTCTTGTGATTGAGGGAAGTACAGTTCCTACACCAGGCAGTGTTGTAGCCAGTCAGGATGTTCTCAATTTGGGGACATACTAAACTTCTCCAACTGCCTGAGGTGAAAGAGGCGCTGTTGTGCTTTTTTCACCACACAGACTACATGAGATCCTCAGGAACTTAAAGCTGTTCACCCCCTCAACCCCTGATCCATTGATGTCAATAGGGGTTAACCTGTCTCTACTTCTCCTGTAATCCACAACCAGCTCCTTTGTTTTTGTGGCATTGAGGGAGAGGTTGTTTCTTGACACCACTGTGTCAGGGTGATGACTTCTTCTCTGTAGATTGACTCATTATTATTTGAGATAAGGCCAATCAATGTTGTATCGTCAGCAATTTTAATTAGCAGATTGAAGCTGTGGGTGGTGACATAGTCATGGATATACAGAGAGTAAAGGAGGGGCTTAGTACACAGCCCTGAGGGGCACAGGTGAGGGAGCCCACTCTTACCACCTGCTGGCGATCTGACAGGAAGTCTAGGATCCAGCTGCACAAGGCAGGGTGAAGGCCAAGGTCTCTGAGCTTCTTGTTGTGCCAGGAGAGAATTATGGTGTTGAATGCTGAACTGCAGTCCAAGAACAGCATTCTCACATATGCATCCTTCTTCTCCAGATGTGTAAGGATGGTATGTAAAGAAGTGGCTATTGCATCATCTGTCGATCGGTTGTTTAGTCCTTGACCGGCCTCTCAAAGCACTTGCTTTTTATTGAGGTGAGTGTGACAGGATGCCAGTTAGTCAGACATGTTACCTTGGTCTTTTTAGGTACAGGAACAAAGGTGGATGTTTTGAAGCAGGAGGGCACTCTACACTGGGAGAGTTTGGACCTGATCCAAGTACAGTGACTTACTTTAGTTTGATGGAAAACAACAGCTATGTAGGAGATTGGAAAACAATATCTTATATATACTTTGTTGTACTAGACTTTGGTTTTGAACAGCTGCCAATCAGAGATCCAGAGCAAGAGAAGAGGTAAATCACACAGATCAACAAGAGTGAATTAAAAAGCAGCACTTCACAGAAATTTCAGCGTTTGAACTGCAGCCAGTCAGAGATCATGACTCATTAACAAGGGCAAACAAAAATAAGGCAGGGGCAAGCAGAGCGGGCTTTGTTGGAGTGGACCTTGTTAGCATAGAAGTTGAGGCTCTTCGAGGCTTCAGCGAGGAGAGGTTTGAGTGAGAGTAGGTGAAAAGCTGTAGGTAGATTTTTCTTGTTTAATTATTGTTCCCTTCTTTATTATTGCACAGTTAGAACAGTAGAGATGCCGGGCAGGATAGTTGAATGCTGCTCTTGTGGGATGTGGGAAGGTAGGGAGGGAGTCCTCCAGTTGATAACTTCACCTGCAAGAAGTGCACCCAGTTGCAGCTTCTAACACTCAACGTTAAAGACTTGGAACTGGAACTGAATGAACTGCAGATCATTCAAGAAGCTGAATGGGTGACAGATAGGACATAAAGAGAAGTAGATACACCCTAGGTGCAGGAGACAGGAAACTATCAGTCAGGAGGGTGAAATGGGTTAAATAGCTAATGAAGAGTACACCCGTGGCCATCCCTTTCAAAAACAGCTACACCACTTTGGCTACTGTTGAGGGGGATGGCCCAGCAGAGGAAAGTCACAGCAGTCAGGTCTCTGGCACAACTCTGGCTCTGTGGCTCAGAAGGGAAGAGGAAGAAGAGGCAAGGTGTGGTGATAGGGGATTCATTAGTTAGGGCAACAGAAAGGAGGTTCTGTGGACAAGAGCGAGGTTCCAGGATGGTAGGTTGCCTCCTGAGGGCAAGGGTCTGGGACATCTCTGATTGAGTCCTCATCATTCTTAAGTGGGAGGGTGAGCAACTGGAGACCACGGTCACGTAGTTACCAACGACAGAGGGACGAGCTTCTGCAAACTGAGTTCAGGGAGTCAGGTACTAAGTTAATGGGCAGAACCTTCAGTGTTGTGATCTCAGGATTGCTACCAGTGCCACCTGCTAGTGAAGCCAGAAATAAGAAGATTATGCAGTCTAACATGTAACTCAGGGGTTGGTGGAGGAGGAAGGGAATCAGAGTTTTGGATCATTGGGCTCCCTTCCAGGGAAGGTGGGACCTGTGCAGAAGTGACGGTTTGTACCTGAACTGGAGGGGGAGTAATATCCTAGCAAGAAGGTTTGCTAAGGCTGCACGGTGGGGTTTAAACTAGACTTGCAGCAGGATGGGATCCAGAGTGCCAAAACAGAAAGTAGAGTGCTGATGAAGATATATGATGTTAAGACCTCAGACAAAGTCAGGAATCAAAAGGTTGAGCATGGTGCAACTATTGTTCTGAGCTGCATATATTTCAATGCAAGAAGTATTGCAGGAAAGGCAGATGAGCTCAGGGCATGGATCAACATGTGGCATTGTAATATTGTAGCCATTAATGAATCTTGGTTGCAGGGCTGGCAGCTCAATATTCCAGGATTCTGTTGCTTCAGATGTGATAGAGCTGAAGGTATTAAAGGGGGAGGGCAGGGACTGACTAGAAAACATGTCTAGTGAGGTGTTATGGGTGTAAATGAGAAAAAAGAAAACTGTGATGACATAATTGGGCCTACACTATAGACCCCACCTCTCCCACAACAACAGTCCATGGGATTTAGAAGAACACATTTTTAGAGACTGCAGACTGTTGCAAGAAACATAAGGTTGTTGGAGTAGATGATCTTAACTTGCCAACTACTGACTGAGACTCCCATACTAAAAAAAGCACTCTTATTATGGAATGACACAGGGCAGGTGACAGAAATTTATGTAGGGGAACACTGCATCTAGTGCTTATAATGCCAATAGTTTCATTGTAATTATGAAAAATGATAGGGCTGCCCCGCAAGTTGGAAAATAGCCAATTTTGATGGTATCAGAAAGGAACTGGCTGTTGGGACAGGCTGTTTTCGGGCAAAGGTGTACTTGGCGAGCAGGAGGCCTTCACGAGTGAAATTCTGAATGTACAAAGCTTGTATGTGCCTTTCAGAATAAAAGGCAAGAACGACACATTCAGGGAACCTTGGTTTTCAGAGATATTGGTTAAGGAATAAAAGGAGGTACCTAGCAGGTGTAGGTAGGTAGGAAAAAATTAGGTACTTATGGGGTATAATAAATGTAAGAGAACACTTAAGAAAGGAAACAGGTGGTTAAAAGGAGGCATGAGCTTCTAGCAGCCAAGGTAAAGGAGAATCCTAAAGGCTTCTACAGATACGTTAAGAACAAAGGGATTGCAAGGGACAAAATTGGTCCTCTGGAAGATCAGAATGGCAATCTATGGGTGGAACCGAAAGAGATAGGAGAGCTCATAAATGGATCTTTTTGCATTTGGATTTACTTGGGAAATGGACACAGTCTATAGAATTGAGGCAAAGCAGCAGTGATGTCACGCAGATTAGATTACAGAGGAGGAGGTGTTTGTTGTCTTGAAGTATCTTAGGGTGGACAAATTCCCAGGACCTAACAAGGTGTTCCCTTGCACCCTGTGGGAGGCAAGTGCAGAAATTGCAGGGGCTGTAGCGGCGATATTTAGATCATCGTTAGCCACAGGTGAGGTACCAGAGGATTGGAGGATAGCTAATGTTGTTCTGCTGTTTAAGAAAGACCCTAAGAATAAACCAGGAAATTAAAGGTCAGTGAGGCTGACATCAGTAGTGGGAAAGATATTGTAAGGTATTCTGAGAGACTGCGTATATGAGTATTTGGATGGGGATTGATTAAGGATGGTAAACGTGGCTTAGTGCATGGTAGGTTGTGTCTAACCAACCCTATAGAGTTTTTTTGAGGAAATTACCAGGAAAGTTGATGAATGCAATGCTGTAGATGTTGTCTACAAGGACCTCAACAAGGCATTTGACAAGGTCCTGCATTGGAGGTTGGTCAAGAAGATCCATTCTCCTGTCATTCAAGATGAGGTAGTAAATTGGATTAAACATTAGCTTTGCGGGAGAAGCCAGAGCGTGGTAGTAAATGGGTTCATCTCCGACTGAAAGCCTGTAACTAGGGGAGTGCCACAGGGATCAGTGCTTGGTCCATTGTTGTTTGTCATCTAAATCAATGATCTGGATGATAAGGTAGTTAACAGATCAGCAAATTTGCGGATGACACCAAGATCGGGATGGTAGTGGACGTCAAAGAAGACGATCAAAGCTTGCATCAGGATCTGGACCAGCTGGAAAAATAGGCTTAAAAATGGCATATGGAATTTAATACAAGCAAGTGTGAGGTGCAACCAGGGTAAGTATTACACAGTGAGCTGTAGGGCACTGAAGAAAGTGGTAGAATAAAGGGATCTGGGAATACAGGCCCATAATTCATTGAAAGTGGCATCACAAGCAGATAGAGCCTTAAGGAAAGCTTTTGGCACACTGGCCTTCAAAGATCGAAGTATTGAGTACAGGAGTTGGAATGTTATGTTGAAGCTGTATAAGATTGTCAGGTCTAATTTGGAGTATTGTGTGCTGTTTTGGTCACCTACCTACAGGAAAGATGTAAATAAGATTGAAAGAGTACAGGGAAAATTTACAAGGATGTTGCTGGGTCTAGAAGACCTGTGTTACAAAGAAAGATTGAATAGGTTAGAACTTTATTCGCTAGAACATAGAAGATTGAAGGGAAATACAAAGTTATGAAGGGCATAGATAGGGTAAATGCAAGCAGGCTTTTCCACAGAATTTGGATGAAACTACAACTAGAGGTCATGGGTTAAGGGTGTAAGTTGAAAAGTTTAAGGGGAACAAGAGGGGAAACTTCATCATTCAGAGGTTTGCAAGCAGCCAACACAAGTAGCAGATGTGATGTCGATTTCGACGCTTAAGAGAAGATTGGATTGGTACAGGGTTGGGAAGTGTATGGAGGGCTTTGGTCCACGTGCAAGCTGATGGGACTCGGCAGTTTGAACGGTTCAGCACAGACTGGATGGACCAAAGGGCCTGATTGTATGTTGTAGTTTTCTAAGACTCTATTAGATATAATTTAGTTTTGGGTATTTTTCAACATTTTAATCACTTGTAAGTTTTTATTGGTTCATGAGCGCATCAGGATATCAGGATTGATAGTCAACAAACCTGACTTAGTCAGCTATCCATTATTTTAGCTACTTTGGTGAACAACTATTTTTCTACCTGCTCTGCTTTAGAGCATTACATCACACAAGACTCAGCTATTATGGCAGGTTTCAACAGAATCAGGCCAGTACTTAGTGCAAGTTGATATTGGTGGATCTTCAAAAGCATGAAGCACTTTTACCACGTAGGCCACTGGTGAATTCAATGCTGGTGGCATGCCTGGGTCCAGTTTTTAAGTGATATCCATAAAACCATAAGACATAGGAACAGAATTAGACCGTTTGCCCCATCAAGCCTGCTCCACCTTTCAATCATGGATGATCCTTTTTTTCTTTCCTCAGCCCCACTCCCAGCCTTCTCCCTGTAACCTTTGAAGCTGTGACCTATCAATCTCTGCCTTAAATACACCCAACGACCTAATCTCCACAGCTGCTGTTGTAACAAATTCCACAAATTCACCACCGTCAAGCTAAAGAGATTTATCAGCATCTCTGTTTTAAGTGGATCTCCTCTATCCTGAGGCTGTGCCCTCTTGTCCTAGACTCTCCCACCATGGGAGACATCCTTTCCACATCTACTCTGTCTAGGTCTTTCAACATTCGAAATGTTTCAATGAGATCCCCCTCATCCTTCTAAATTCCAGCAAGTAAAGGCCCAGAGCCGTCAAGTGTTCCACATATAATAACCCTTTCATTCCCAGAATCATTCTTGTGAACCTCCTCTGAACTCTCTCCAATGCCAGCACATCTTTTCTTAGATAAGGAGCCCAAAACTGTTCACAATACTCAAGGTGAGGCCTCACCAGTGCCTTATAAAGCCTCAGCATCGCATCCTGATCTTATATATTAGACCTCTTGAAATGAATGCGAACATTGCATTTGCCTTCTTCACCATCAACTCAACCTGTTAATTAACCACACAAGGACTCCCAAGTCCCCTTGCATCTCAGATTTTTGGACTTTCTCCTTGTTTAAAAATAGTCTGTGCATTTGCTTATTCTACTAAAGTGCACAACCATGCATTTTCCAACAATGTATTTAATTTGTTACTTTCTTGCCCATTCTCCTAATCTGTCTAAGTCCTTCTGCATCCTGCCTGTTTCCTCAACATTACCTGCCCCTCCACCAATCTCCGTATCATCTGCAAACCTGGCAACAAAGCCATCTATTCCATCATCTAAATCATTGATATACAGCAGAAAAAGAAGCAGTCCCAACAGTGACCCCTGTGGAAACCCAATAATTGCTGGCAGCCAACCAGAAAAAGATTATTTTATTCCCATTCGCTGCCTCCTACTAATCAGCCAATGTTCTTTCTTTTTCAGTATTTTTATTGATTTCTTACATGAAAGGATACAGAGTACAGTAAGATATATAATATATATCGATTACAATATATTGGAATCACAAATATATTTTCATAAACTCATATCCATATACGTTACATTTAAACATAATGTTGAAAAGATATACTTCTGTTATACAAAAAAAAACTAAACTCACTACCAGAAAAAAAAGCAGCTGTTTGGTTAAAAAAAAAAAGGAAAAAATCCTTATCATATAATAAAACATATTGTTAGCCAACTCAAAGATTTTGAAAGTAATTCAAAAAAAGTCCGCAGAATGTTAAAAAATCTTGTCTAGGTTCAGAAATTGAACAACAAACCTTCTCTAAATTTAAACATGACATAACATCATTTAACCAATGGTAATGAGTAGGTGGAGCCAATGTTCTAAACATGCTAGTAAGTTTCCTGTAATAGCATGGGCTCTTAACTTGGTAAGCAGCCTCATGTGTAGCGCCTTGTCAAAGGCCTTCTGCAAATCCAAGTGTGCAACATCCACTGCATCCCCTTTATCTATTCTACTCGCAATCTTCTCAAAGAATTCCAACAGGTTTGTCAGGCAAGATGTTCCCTTCAGGAAACCATGCTGACTTTGTCCTCTCTTGTCTGTGTCACAAAGTACTCCATAGCCTCAACCTTAACAATTGATTCCAACATCTTCCCAAGCATTGAGATCAAGCTAACTGGTCTATGATTTCCTTTCTGGTAACTCCCTCCTTTCTTAAAGAGCAGAGTGACATTTGCAATTTTCCATTCCTCTGGAACCATGCCAGAATCCAATGATTCTTGAAAGATCATTACTAATGCCCTCATAACCTCTAACGCTATCTCTTTCAGAACCCTCGGGTGCAGTTCATCCGGGTGACTTATGCACCTTTAGGTCTTTCAGTTTTTTGAGAACCTACTCCCTTGTAATAGTAACTGCACTCACTTCTCTTCCCTCACATGCTTCAGCACCTGGCACACTGCTAGTGTCTTCCATAGTGAAGAATGATGTAAAATACTAATTTCCTTCATCCCCTTGTCCCCCGTTATTATTTCCCTGGCCTCATTTTCTAGTGGTCCTATATCCACCATCATATACTTGAAAAATCTTTTTCTATCCACCTTGAGATTGTTTGCTAGCTTGCTTTCATATTTCATCTTTTCCCTCCTAATGATTCTTTTAGTTGCTTTCTCAAGGTTTTTAAAAAGCTTCCCAATCCTCTATCTTCCCACTAATTTTTGCTTTGTTGTATGCCCCCCTTTTGATTTTACTTTAGCTTTGACTTCCCTTGTCAGCCGCAGTTGTATTATTTTGCCATTTAAGTATTCCTTTGTTTTTGGAATATATCTATCCTGCACCTTACTCATTTTTCCCAGAAACCCAAGCCATTGATGCTCTGATGCCATCTCTGCTAGCATCTCCTTCCATACCACTGTAATTTCCTTTACTCCACTGAAATACTGCTACATCAGTCTTTAATTACTACCTATCAAATTTCAAGTTGAAATCAATCATATTCTGATCACTGTCTCCTAAGGGTTCCTTTCCTTAAGCTCCCTAATCACCTCCAGTCCATTACATTACACTCGTCCAGTATAGTTGATCCCCCAGTAGGCTCAAAGACAAGCTGCTGTAAAAAGCCATCTTGTAGGCATTCAACAAGCTCACTCTCTTGAGATCCATTTCCAACCTAATATTCCCAATCAAACTGCATGTTAAAATCTCCCATGACTATCATAACATTGCCCCTTTGACATGCCTTTTCTATTTCCCGTTGTATTCTGTAGTTCACATCCCAGCTACTGTTTGGAGGCCTGTATATAACTGCCATCAGGGTCCTTTTACCCTTGCAGTTTCTTAACTCAATCCACAAGGATTCAACATCTTCTGATCCTATGTCACATTTTTCTAATGATTTGATGCCATTCTTTACCAGTAGAGCCATGTCACCCCCTCTGTCTACCTTCCTATCTCTCCGATACAACGTGTAACCTTGGACATTCAGCTCCCAACTACAACCATCCTTCAGCCATGATTCAGTGATAGCCACAGCTTCATACCCAACAATCTGTAAGAATGCAACAAGATCATCCACCTTATTTAATATACTCTGTGCTTTGATATCACACTTTGAGTACTGTATTTGCTACCCTTTTTGATTCTGCATCCCTAATGCATTGATACTCACCCTCCTGGTTGCTATTTTGTCCTATCATCTGCCTTCCCTTTCTAATAGTCTGACTGCATGCTATCTTTGCTTTTTTTTACCGTCCTATCCTGAGTCCATTCACTCTAGTTCCCACTCCCCTGCCAAATTAGTTTAAACTCTCCCCAGCAGCTCTGACAAAGCTGCCTGCAAGAACATTGGTCCCCCTCGGGTTCAGGTGCAACCTGACCCTTTTGAACAGGTCACACGTCCCCCAGAAGAGATCCCAATGATTCAAGAACCTGAAGCACCAGCTTCTCAGCTGCGCATTTATCTGCCAAATCATCCTGTTTCTACCCTCACCAATCCAGAAATTACTACCCTCGAGGTCTGGTTTCTCAGTTTTCTGCTGATCTCTCTAAATTCTCCCTTCAGGACCTCATTGATTTTCCTTCCTGTGTCATTGGTACCAATATGTACAAGACTGCTCTCCCTCACTCTCCAAGATGCTGTGGATGTGATCCGAGACATTCCTGACCCTGGCACCCTGGGGGGGCAACGTACTATCCAGTATCCCATTCACATCCATGGAATCTCCTGTCTGTTCCTCTGACCATTGAGTCCCCTATCGCTACAGTTCCCCTCTTCTCCCTCTTTCCCTTCTACACCATAGACCCATGCTCAGTGCCAGTAACCTGGATTCCGTGGCATTCCCCAGAGAGGTCACAGCATCCACAAGGGTATCCAAAACAATATATTCATTATTGAGGCCCATTATATCCTGACTAGTAATATCAGACCCAAAAGTGACATCACAGTAACACCAATCTGTCAGTGGGCATTGCATTGGAACATGGAACAATGGAACTGCTCATGGAGATCAAATCATTGCACAGTGAATTGAGCAAGAATAAGGTAAAACAATAACAATGCAGAATAAAGTGTAAAAGCTACCAAAGAAGTGCAGCATAGGTAAACAAAGTGCAAGATCATAATGAGGTAGATTGTGAGGCCAAGAGTCCATCTTATCATACAAAAGATCTGTCCAAGTGTCTGATAACAGTTGGATTCACCCTAGTGGTATGTGGTTTCTGCCCCATGAGAGAGGGAAGAAGAGAGAACGTTCAGGGTGGGGTCTTTGATTATGTTGGCAGCTTTACCGAGGCAGTGAGAAGTATCGGCTTATATAATTTTAAAGGAGAGGCTGGTTCCTGTGATGTGCTGAACTGCATTCACAATTCTCTGCAGTCATGTGCAGAGCAATTCCCATAGCAAGTCATGACACATCCAGACAGAACGCTTTCTGTGGTGTTTAGGTAAAAATTGGGAAAATTTGAAGGCATCGTGCTGAATATTTTTAGCCACCTGGGGAAGTAGACGCATTGGTGAGCATTCCTGGTCATGACGTCAATGTGATTGGACCAGGATAGGCTATTGGTTCAGCATTATCTGAGATGCAGTCTACTACAGTGATATCATCTGCAAACTTATAGATTGAGTTAGAGCAGAATCTGGCTATGAAGTCATGAGTGTACAAAATAGTCGTAAATGTACAGAAATAAACACCTCCCCATCAGGGATTTGAACTCCAGTTTCTTTATAATCACTATACTAACAAGGCATTGACCTGATCTTTAACAGTTGTTAATAAACCATTGCACAAGAAGGATAGGGTATTCTTAATTGATCTTCCATGAAAGTCATACTTTTATTGTTCTTTAGCATTTAATAAACCACATTCAAGCTTGTTACAATGTACAGCATAAAGACTGTGATGAAATTGGAGTGGATAATAAAGAACTTCCAAAAGGCTTCAAAAATTATTAGCAATGATTATGTAACTCTTCAAATTTAATCAGACATAGTTTTGATTAAGTTAAAACTGTATATGTTTTCTAATTTATCATTGGTCTTGTTATACTTAAAGAAATTACTCTTCAAAATAGCTATAGCCCTGCTCATTTGCTCAGACTCCCTTAACCCGTGCTTTGGCGAATATGTCTGAGGCAGCTCAAACATGCAAAATCCTGATTGGATTTCAGTTGAGATGAGGGCAGGGGGAAGGGGTTGGTGGTGATAACAAATGAGATCTACTCCTTGAGATGCTGTTTCAAAATTTTGTATCAGTGTATTCGTGGCCGTCAGGTGCCATTGTCCTCAATCCAGCAGAGCTCCTGACAGAGATGAATGACCTGACCTGCGTCGGATGTCAAAAGAATTGGACTTTGGAGACAATTTTATTTAATGATTAGGGTCAGTATTGCTTTCACAGTGTCTCTTCACTTGCTTTGAAAGGAGTCATGAGACAGTGCTGGCCCAATTCCCATTTTATTGCTTTTTAACTTTGGAGTCTTTAGCTGCTGCCATTGGAGCTGAATCAGGTGTCAAAGTGGCTCCCAAGTTCATAGATTCCCTATACACTGATGTCATTTTGTTCTTCCGTGCTGCTCCATTGGGATCAACAGAGCACTAGTATCATTTCTGTTTCAGTAAAAGTTTTAACAATCTGTTTCACTATAAGATTAGATAAAGTGAAATTTTATAAAATGAAATTGCAACTTTCTAAAATTTGCCTGCACATATAATGTGCTAGTTCAGCGGATGTTTTAAAATCCTTGAGCATACTAGCATTCAGTTTGCATTTGATGATATTTTGCAAGACATTTAAAAATTGTCAAAACATAAGTAGAAAATGCATCTGCTGTCTTTGTAAAATAGATGAAATTTTAACCCCCTGAAAATCTAACAGATTAAATTTCTCATGCATGTGTTTGTTTTTCGTTATATCTGTTCATGGATCGCTTTCATTTTGGATGGAGCATACATTATTTGGTTGCCAAATTTTGGTTGTTATTAAGAAGGAAACATAGTGACGGAGGAAAAGCCGGAATCTTTTGAACATCAGAAGATGATACATATGATATATGATTCTGATAGATCAAAAGAACGGTGGGGTACCCCTTGTTCTTTTGTAGCTTTTTTCTCTTCTTTTATACCAAACCTACTTAAGGGGATTTTTTTTCTCTCTGTTTGCTTTGTAACAAAATCAGAAACTTGTGAATAAAGTATGCACTTATGATTTGAAAAAAAAACCTTTCCCCTTGGTTGCTTATTCATAAAGAAGTGACTGGTCAAGTTCATATATTTTCAATATTTCAGAAAATAGCCCTGATTTCATGAAATAATTCAGTTTTTGAAGCAGATAATTGGGCACTTATAATAACTTGTATATTGGCTGTGAGCTTGCCTTCCATTTAGGAAACTCTCCTGTTTGAATTTAGGAGGCGTGGACAAAATTAACTGGACAATATGGACAGACTAAGTATCCTTAGAAATATGTGATCCAGAAGAAAGTTTCCATTGTTCAAAGAATCTTCTGGATAATTCCATGCTCCCACTAATCAATGTTTTGTACTTCATGTAAATGAAAGCAATGTTTGAATTATGGAGAACAACTTCTTCATATCATATTGCTTCTGTTTCTGTATTCTATTGAACTGGGAAAAAAACTAAATTCATGGCTGGGACTGCCATGTATAATCAGGACTTTGACGTGGTAAACAGTGAGATATTTAACATATCTAAGAATCTATGAATTCGTAACAGAGAGAATAATAAATATAATGTATTTTCACTAAGAGATAGCATGGACCATGAGAAAGTGGAGTGAATTTCTTAACCACACATACATGAATATAGGCAATGGTTTTGCCCTTTGCTGTTGACCCAGATTCTGATTTTTCTTTTTTAGCTTCTAGACTTCTGACCTCAGTGGATTCAAGGCAAAGCAGATTGTGAGAGGAATCTCAAACCCTAAAGAACTAATTGCCTTTTTCAAACAGAAATTTTCTGCTGACTTTCAGATCATGGGTGCTGTTACTTGTCTTGAGTAGTGCAAAACTTAAAAAGCAAATGGGGACTGCTTGGATTTTCTATTAGTTTTGAGATTGATTGGGTAGTTAGGCAATTGGCAAAGGCCAATAAAAAAAAGCTTGTTTTTTAGGAAAAGCAAATTTTGAGGGCCATTTTGTGAGTGAGTCAGTGTAGGAGTCTGAGTGTGAATACAAGAAAGTCTGTAGATGCTGGAAATCCAAGCAACACACTCAAGATGCTGGAGGAACCCAGCAGTCCAGGCAGCATCTATGGAAAAGAGTAAATAGTTGACTTTCTGGGCTGAAAACATTCATCAGGAAGGGTGTAGGAGTCTGAGGTCTGAGGCTTTGACTCAATAGGCTTTGGCAAGAAAGTACAGTGAGTAGCAGGTAAGAACAGATAAGATTTTTTTATACATAGTAGTAAATTAAAAGGGTACCAAATTATAACTAGTTAAATAAATTACGAATGCAGGATCGGGTGATGTGTTGTAACTGTATGATATGGCAGCTGGTGAATTTCATTGAGGTTCCTGATTAGCACATCTGCAGCAAGCATCTGTTGTTCCGAGAACTCGGGCACAAAATTATTGACCCAGAATCTGAGCTTCAACCACTACGATGGATCAGGGAGGGGGAGAGTTACCTGGACACTGCGCTTCAGGAGGCAGTCACATCCATTATATTAACTACTTCAAATTCGGTCTGTGGCCAGGGATAAGAGGGGGTGACTGTGACTAAGGCAGGTAGGGGAATCCACGAGGTAGTGCTGGAGGAACCTCTGGCCTTGAGCTTGCATCAAACGGTCTAAGTTCCTTAAGCACAAGCAATTGTGCAGATGCTGGCAATCCAGAGTAACACACACATAAAGTTGGAGGAAACTCTTCTAGAATACTGCTAACTTCTACACAAAGATGGCCCAGCAAATCACTCAGATTTTAGTATAAAACCACTGAAAACATTGAGCTGGTGAAGGATAAGTAAGCATAAGGGAGGATAATTAAGCATAGGCAGTAAGTGATGGCTTGTGTATGATGTTCATATCGAAGGTCATATGTGCAGATTGCAAACACAGGAGCATGTGTGCACGGAGCAAATTAGCATTGGGTCAGAAGGACAAGTATAACAGGCTTACATAGAGTGGAATAAGGGAGAACCAAGCAATCGTGACTTGGAATAGAAAACTTTTGTTACTCTTGAAGAAGTAGTGAAGAGCATCAAAGTATACCCTTTAGAGGATTCCAAATAAGATTCCTTCAAAGGATGCAATGAAATCAAAAAATGCAAGCAGATCAGGCAGCATCTAAGAAAAGTGTTAACGATTCAGACAGACAAGAGATTCTGCTGATGCTGCAAATCTTAAGCAACACACACAAAACGTTGAAGGAATTCTGCAGTTCCCCTCTGTGGCGCGGAATAAAAAGTCAATGTTTCGAGCTGAGTCCCTTCAAGACAACTGGTTCAGTCCTGATCAGGGCCAATTTGGGCTAACTGCCTTCAGTCAGAATTAAGAAAAAATTGATTTCAAGTGTGCTTAAAATTGCAGAGTTTTGAAAAGAACCAAGTGTGTATCTATGATAGGGTGAATACCAAAAGAGACTGAATGACACAGGTGGAGATGGTCCCTACTGAGAGGGTGGTTAGGTCTTGTGAAACACAGCCTGTCAATCCTCTTTCATAACTTTTTCTATTCTGGCAAATGATCAACAATCAAAACTGATGACTGTTTCTCTCATCATAGATAATGCCTGACCTATTGGAATGATCACAGTATTTTTACTTGTTATTTTAGATTTCAGGAATCTGCACTTTGTTCATCTTAGAATGCCAAGTGAGGATCAGAGGAAATGCATGAGTCTGTCTTACAAAGAATTAAGCCTACAGTGGCAGCAATAAATTCAGCAAAGTTCATTAGAGGGAAAAAAGCTACCCTTCCTCCTGCATTTGATTTAAATGTGACTACAATAACAATAAGATTGACTCTTAAATGCTCTCTGAAATGGCTGAGCAAGCTGCTCATTTGCAAAGAATAAAAGAAGGTAATTATCAGGAAGCGGCCAACCACCATCTTCTCAAAATAACTAGCGAGTGCAATAAATGTCATACTTACCAGTAAAGCCCACATAATTAATAAATGTTTAAAAATAAACTTTATGCCAGATTCATTGTCTTTCATTTTGCTATCTGGAAATAACATTTCTCAATTCATCAAAAACTTTTTTATTAGATGAAGATCACAAGTACTACAAATAATTCTCCTCACTGTGGATTCAGCTACCATTCTGCATCAGATCTCTCATTCTATTAGCTTGCTAGCATTGGATTTCTCCCTTTATTAAGCAATAAATCTATTATTTTCCTTTTTTAAAACTCTTGTTCATTCATACAGCAATAGGTCCCTTTCATGCATGAGGCCCTTTGGAACTTCATTTTCCCTTGCACTTGGAGTTACAAAAGGTTTGACAACAGTTGCCTCGGAGTAGAAAATTACTCAAATTTTGGCCATTGAATGTCAGTTTAAATTATTGATCCAACGTGGATATATCTACTGCTCTACCTTGAATCTCAACATGAACCATGTTTCCCTATTGACGTTCCTCTGAACTGAAAATAAGTGATGTGCAAACACACATTTGGCAATACAAAGACATCCTTCATCTACTTGTTAATGTAGCTTTAACCCATCCTTTCACGCACTGCATCTCCTCCCTCCCCCCAAACACCCCGCAGGAATTTGACCATTATCTATAACATCCAGTTAAGACTTTCTCTTGCTGAGGATAAACACATCCGTGCACTGATTTAGCTGAAATTTGTGATGTCCAACATTTTCATGCTATTTACTATGCTCCATGAAGACAATGAGTCACAGTGGATCTGTAATGAACACTAGTGGGATTTTATTTATATCCCACATGTAGGCAGATGTATGAGAATTATACTCAGTGCTGCCAAAGCAAAGCAGGTGTCTCCTACAGGTTTATATGAGGTATTTAATATTGACCATACATTAACATTTAATCTGGTAAAGAATTGTTTGAAATAATTTAGGAGGTTAAAAAATATCTGCGTTTTGCAGTTTGGTTCTAACATACTTGGAGGCAGCAAGTGTGTTAATTAGCCTATTGCTGTGTGCAGAAGATTTAGAATAGCTAAAATTTCTAAAATTAAAGAGAATATTAAAAATGTGAATATTCAAAAGGAATAATTATGCTAATAATTAGACTGTTGTAGGAAAGACTTCCAGCGTGCAATTCATATAAACTTTTTAAATTCACTATTAATTTCAATAGTTGATTCAGTTCTTTTCAAGTTCTTTTATTCTAATGGGAGACTCTATAGAGTAGATGATAGTTTAATCTTACTACTCCAGGGCAAATATTCTGCCTTCCTGAAAGATTTTTTTAAAAAATGCAACACTGCTCGCCAGGCCTGGTATTTCTTCATTGTTTCTGCCTCTGGATTAACTCCATTAAACTTTCAGCCCTTAGAATCAGTTTTATTTTCACTGTCCTTTCAAATTATTCATACTTTTGTGGAGTTTGTCAAAGCATTAAAAAATCATATGAGTTTATATACTACCTTTCATGTTAAATGTTTCAAAATCACTTTGCAAAATTAATTACTCTTGAAGCAGGGAGAGTACTTTACAACGAAGTTGGCCAGCCATAACCAACAAAACAAATATGAGGTAAATAATCAGTCAATCATCACTATCATGGTCCTGGAATTTGATTTCCCTTTGCGTGAAGCTTCCAAGGAAGGTGACAAAGTTTCGACCACATAAAAGATTTCCAACTTAGAGAATATGGGTGTGTAGTATTTCTGAATGCAATCCTGTGCTTTTATCATCAGCAAAATGCAATATTCACCTATTTAATTGGCTACACAGAGGTGGTAAATTTAATAAAGTCTAATTCGGTGATTTATCTGCCATCACTTATAAAGTAAGTTGCTGCTTTTTTTTTTGGAAATTGCAGCAATCTCTATTCTTGAGTAAAAACTGTTAGAGCCAGAAGAATATCAGTAGAGTGAAGGCCATAAAAAGTACGAACTGGAATAGTAGTAATGTAGTCCATTGCCAGCTTAAATAGATAGGTAAATTATGGAATTCTTGCTGTGTATGGTTACCGTAGTGGAGCAGGTAGTTTTTTTTATAAAGGTAGCTGAACAGGGAAAGAAGATGATTATTAAAAGGTAAAGCTACTAAGGATGATCTTGGGAGTAGATATACAGTACTGTGCAAAAGTCTTAAGCACATGTAAAAAATTTCTGTAAAGTGAAGACGCTTTCAAAAATAATGAAAAGTTTCCAGATATCAAAAAAATTGCTATAAGGAACAAAAAAAAACAATTAAAAGCCCCAAATCAAATCAATATTTGGTGTGATCACCCTTTGCCTTTAAACTGCATCTATTCTCTTAGGTACACTGTTGTGCAGTTTTATAAGAACTAGGACTAGGGGACATAGCCTCTAGATTCCTGGGAGTAGACTTAGGATGGAGATAAGGAGGAACTGCTTTTCCAGAGAGTGGTGAATCTGTGGAATCCTCTGCCCAATGAAGCAGTGGAGGCTACCTCTGTAAGTATATTTAGGACAAGTTTGGATAGAATTTTGCATAGTGGGGAACTAAGGGTTATGGGGAAAAGGCAGGTAGGTGGAGATGAGTCCATGGCCAGATCAGCCATGGTCTTATTGAATGGCGAAATAGGCTCAACAGGCCAGATGGCCTACTCCTGCTCTTATTTCTTATGTTCTTATGTTCCTATGTTCCAAGCACCTTGGAGAACTCACTACAGTTCTTCTGCAGATCTTGTTTGTCTCGCTTGCTTCTGTCTCTCCAAATAATCACAGGCAAGCCTCAATGATCAGGGTCTGTGGAGGCCATACCATCTGAAACTATATAAAAATTCTAGGGTGCCTAATGATTTTCCACTGTACTGTATATATAGCTAGGGTGTGTAAGACATTTTCACAGTGCTGTATTTGTCAATGTGGAGCGGAGAACAGGTCTGTGTATCTGGTGGGAGCAAAGGATATTGATAATAGTGAAGGTGGAATACAGAGGGAGGACTGTGGGTCAGGTGGTAGAGAAGGAGGGCCAGGGGCAGGGTATGTTGTGGCATGGGTACAGACACACCCAGCCCTGAGTCAGCAGGCACAGTCAATTGATTCTATACAATTGGTTTATTGATCATTTCAGAATGTCTTTCTTGTACTTCCCTCTCCCTTCTCATTTTCCCAACCCTCTCCCTGCCCCTTTCCCACTCTCAGTCCATAATTGAGATTCATATCAGAATCAGGTATATGATTACTCACAAATGTCATGAAATTTGCTTTCATTTTTGCATCAGCAGTACAGTACGATATATAAAGCTACTACAGTACTGTGCAAAAGTCTTAGGCACCCCATCTATACATATGTGCCTAAGACCTTCGCGCAGTACTGTATTATTTCACAAAATATAAAATTTTGGGGCACACTTGATGGGCACAATCGGTCCATCTATGCTGTAACATTCTATGGATCAGAATGTTGCAATATGGGGCCAGAGATTCTCTAGTATGTAAAACATGACATTAAAATTGTAAACACGAGGAAATCTGCAGATGCTGGAATTTCAAGCAACACACATAAAAGTTTCTGGTGAACGCAGCAGGCCAGGCAGCATCTCTAGGAAGAGGTACAGTCGACGTTTCGGGCCGAGACCCTTCGTCAGGACTAACTGAAAGAAGAGCTAGTAAGAGATGATGTGCTGTGTGGAGCAGAGTTTGGAACAGAACTGAAGAAAGAGGAATGCTTTCAGCATGTAGATGTGCTGAAATGGTAAACTGTTGACTATTGGTCAAGTTCTCAGAAAATGCACTTAACACTAAAGTCATACATGAAGTGCAAATTTTCCAAGCCACCAGATAATACAAGCTCTTTGTGCAGTGATGCCATCACTTTAGGGCATGGGGGAACATGGATCATTGGAGGAAAGTGTCCAAAGTTGAGTCTGGACTTTCATGTAAGGTAGAGACAGTCATACTAAGTAATTTTAGGCGAATCATTGCTCTATAGTAGGTTTTCCCAACCTGAGGTCCACAATACCCGCATTTAATGGTAAGGGTCCATGGCATGGAAGAGACTGGGAACCCCTGCTCTATAGTAAAGATCAGCACCACTGCTGAGGCCTCTGCAAGATACTGTTTCACACCAGCACTGACATCCATGCACTGCAGACAGCATTGTATTACATGATGCAACTTATATGCACACTTACTGATGATCACAAAAGATGAACAGTTTTGCATGGATATGTAATGAAATGAATGTATTCAATTAAGTTGGTACAAAGTTACATTTGAAAGCATTTGAACCTTTCAATAAGTGGTATTGTCTGAGGAACGTTGTTACGGTTCCAGATGAAAAGTAATGATCCTGGAAGAAATCAATCATCTTTCAAGAGGTCATTAATCATTTTCTTAGAACCAAAAAAATAAAATAGTCTGATTTCCCTTCACTTGGGAAGGGATGTTGGTGTGGGTTTACGTGACTGTGACACTTGCTATCCCACTGGGGCAGTCAGCTTTCACATACCCTAGTAGTTATTGATGTACTATTCCTCTTACTTAAAGAGCTATGTTTCAGAAACATGGAATGGAGATATTGACAAAAATCTCACCCTATAAGGCTGGAGAGCTCCAGCTGGCCTCCAGTTTACACAGGAAGGGAGTTCCGGATTTCCTCTATCCTTACATCTCCTCAAAGGCAGAACTTCACCTGATTTGACTCTGAATTATCTGCTTGAGGACCTGCTTGAGGACTTGAGGATCTGAATTTCAAGATGATGCCTTCAGATTCTGGATTCCCTCATCAGAGGAAATTATTTCCCCATACCAGCTGGATAAAATTCCTTTCATATTTTAAACATCACTATCATAATACCTCATCCTGCCCCATTCAGCTACCTTTTTAAAGTCTCCTCGATAAGCACTTCATTGCTGGTTTCTCCGCAGCTCTGACAAACCTGTAATTGCACAACCCTTAAATTAACTGACTTGAAAGCCACAGGCTGACTGAAAGAGTGGAAAGCCCTAGTTGTTATTATGGTTGTGCTTGATCTCTTCAGTAAAGTACAGCAGAAGCTTCTGTATTCCTCACTAGGGTTCTATGGTTTGACAAGGCTCAAGTATGGCCATCAGCCAACTTCCCTTTCAGAATCCATGAGATTGTATTGAATTTATGTGCCTATTAGTATACTGATTCCTGACCCAAGTTTAATCTTCCATATCCGTTATATATCATACAATACTGTTTTGTGCAACTAACACAGGGATTTTCAATTGGTTTCTAAAGCAAAGACACCTTTGCACGGCCATCTAAAAGTGTTTCACTGCCATATAAAGTTTAAATCTTATTCTCCTTTTTGATGCAATTTCATTTTTGGTTAAGTACACTCTGCCTGCCTTCCTATGGATACATGAAATAAGCAATTTCAGCTCTACAGCGTTGTACATTGGCAACATAATAAATGCTCTTCCTATGATGGTCTTTTTTTTATTTAAAAGCAAAAAGTTGCAGATGCTGAAATACCAAGTTCAAGTTTATCGCTATTCGACCATACACATGTATACAGCCAAACAAAACAACATTCCTCCAGAGCAAGGTGCACAACACAGTACATAAACTCACGTACAACACATAAAGTAATATTACCAAAAATACATAAACAAATACCAAAATATATTCCAGAAGATTGACATTTAGCAATAGGTCCATTTATAACATGAGTTAAAGAGTAAACGATATAATGCTACTGGGACTTCAAAAGTAATTAGGCCTGGGAGATGGCAGGGAGTTCAGTTGTCTCACAGCTTGGGGAAAGAAACTATCTCCCTTCCTAACAGTCCTTGAATATGAATGCAAACAGAATATTCTAGGGGTACTTAAGAGATTTGGCAACAGCTACAAAAAGAGAAAACAACAGATTTATGTATTACAACACACATAAAAGTTGCTGGTGAACACAGCAGGCCAGGCAGCATCTCGAGGAAGAGGTACAGTCGACGTTTCGGGCTGAGACCCTTCGTCAGGACTAACTGAAGGAAGAGCTAGTAAGAGATTTGAAAGTGGGAGGGGGAGGGGGAGATCCAGAATGATAGGAGAAGACAGGAGGGGGAGGGATGGAGCCAAGAGCTGGACAGGTGATTGGCAAAAGGGATATGAGAGGATCATGGGACAGGAGGCCCAGGGAGAAAGAAAAGGTGGGGGGAACCCAGAGGATGGGCAAGGGGTATAGTGAGAGGGACAGAGGGAGAAAAAGGAGAGAGAGAAAAAGAATGTGTGCATATAAATAAATAACGGATGGGGTACCAGGGGGAGGTGGGGCATTAGTGGAGGTTTGAGAAGTCAATGTTCATGCTATCAGGTTGGAGGCTACCCAGACGGAATATAAGGTGTTGTTCCTCCAACCTGAGTGTGGCTTCATCTTTACAGTAGAGGAGGTTGTGGATAGACATATCAGAATGGGAATGGGATGTGGAATTAAAATTTATGGCCACCGGGAGATTATGTATTGCACTGTATTGCTGCTGCAAAATAACAAAAGTTATGATATATATCAGAGATAATGAACCTGATTCTAATTCTGATTAACTTTTCGGACCCATGACCTTCAATTGTAAGAAAGATTAGAAGTGAAACATGTTGAGTTTAACTGGGGGAAAAAGAGCAAGGCCATATCTGTGGTAGGATGGAGGACAATACAGATTGGATGAACTGGTCATGATGCCAGCTGAGAACGGGGTGGTAAAAGCTTGTTAATCATAGATGAATGGGTGTATAGTGCTTTGAAAAAGTATTCAGCCCCCACAACTATTTTCACATTTTACCGTCTCATTTTCAAAATTTAAAATAAAGTGAAGTAGGATTTTTGATCTAACCTACAAAACGTTGTGCCTCATGTCAAATTAAAAGGAAAATTCCAAAACCTGTCAACAATTTAGTAAAAATTAATGACCAAATCTGGGAGGCTGAAAAAGCATTCATCCCCTTTGTAATTACTATGCTAACTTCCCTCAGGTGAGATATACTGTATTAGCTTACCAACTCACCTAATTAGTCGATGTAGAAAATTGAAGGATGGCCTGAATAAATGCACCCCCCCCCCTGTAAGGTCCAACAGCATAGTAGATTTTCAACAGCCCAAACCAAAATGAAGACAAAAGCTCATTCAAGGCAAGTCAGGGAAATGATAATAGAGAAGCACAAATCTGGGGACAGGTACAATACCATCTTAAAGGCACTGAACATTCCTTGGAGCTCAGTGCAGTCAATCATGAAAAAGTGGAAAAAAATATGAAACCACAGCCACACTGAATAGGCCCACTGCCCCTCTAAACTTAGTTGCCAAAGGAGACTGGCACTTGTAAGAGAGGCTACTGTGACACCAACAGTCACTCTGAGTGAGCTGGAGAAGTCAATAAGATGAAGTTCATGCTCTACAAACTCTAAGGCCTTGCACAAAAAGTGTGTTTATGGAAGGGTGGCAAGGAAGAAGGCCTGGCTAAAGAAAAAAAGCATAACCTTTCCTGTGAAATGTTTGCAAAACATCACTTAGGAGATACTGTAAGATGTGGAAGAAGGTCTTGTGGTCAGATGAGATTTGGCCTCAACACTAAGCGGTACATGTAATGTAAATCCAATACTGCGCATCAGCAGGTTACACCATCCCTACTGTGAAGTATAGTGGAGGTAGCATCATGCTATGGGGATGCTTCTCAGCAGCAGGGACTGGAAATCTGGTCAGGATTGATGGGAAGATGAATGCTGCTAAATACAGAGAGATCCTGGTTAAAAACCTGCTAGCCACTGCCAGAAAGCTCATTCTGAGGAGGAAGTTTGTCTTTCAGCAGGACAATGACCAAAGCACACAGCTGTAGCAACCATGGAGTGCTTTCAAATAAAGAAAATTGATGTCCTTGTGTGGCCCAGTCAGAGTCCTGACCTTAACCCGATCGACCATCTCTGGCAAGACAAGATTGCTGTCCTCTGCACAACTTGAGCAATTTTGTAAGGGGGAATGTGCAAATCTTGCTCCATCACACTGTGCAAAGACTACTCATTGTGATAGCTGCAAGAGGTGATTCAACTAAGTACTGAGCAGAGTGGGATGAATATTTTTGAACTGCTGATATTTCAGTTTTTGAAGTTTTAGTCTTTCATGCTTTAAATTTTCCCTGTTTTTTGGGGATCTTCTGTGAAAAAGAAGCATGTGATTCACAAATTAAAAACTCCCAGTTCAATTGATCAAAATCCCTGGTTGTAATACTCATTTATGTAAGCAACGGATTGGTGGGTTAAATACTTTAAGAAGACACTATAAATAGAGAAGGACAAATGATAACAACTGACGCTATATAAGAGATAAAAAACACCGCAGATGTTGAAACTCTAAAATAAAGGAATGCTAGAAATACTCTGCTGTAAGGACGGCATCTATGGAGGGAAAAATAAACTGTGGTTAGTATTTCAAGTTTAATGACTTTTCATCAGAACTGGAGGTTTGTTATTAACCAGGAAAGTGTGTTATTTATAATTGCTGAATTCAAAATTGAGGATTTGCATTGTGACCCACGGGATGATGAGTTAGTGTTCCTTGAACTTACATTGGGGTTTGTTGGGGAAGCTAAAAACAAGGAGGTCAAAGAGGCAGTGGATTGGATAACTAAAATGATTGGAAAAGCAAAACATCTCTGCTCGGGCTGCCTTTTACTCAGCTGGTCAGAAACTACTAACAGGAAGATCAGCATAAGAAAACTACCACTGCAATGAGCTTCCACTGGGAAAAGCACAGTCAAGACTCACCTCTTCTACTAAGGTAGAGAATAATTTCAAAGAACTTTTCATCCAGTTTAGTGATTTTTTTAGGTGTATCCATACTGTTACCATTGCAATGAACTTGCAGCAAAGCTGAATATGTTCAGTCCAATGTCCAGGCAATACTACATTATAGTTTATATTGTTTAATACACTTCATTACAAATGAGGGCATGATGTTACATTTTATTAAGAAAAATAATGGAATCACATGCTATTGGGAAAATAAGAACCTATTAGGAGAACAAAATATTGGAGTGCAAGCATACAAATCACTGAAATACACTGAACAGACTTGAAAGGTGTGAAGAAAAGCACTGGGAATATTTCAAGAGAGATAGATTTTTTTAAAAATTCATTTGTTCTAAACTAGCTTTAAAATCTTTCATGCTATGAGTTTTGTACACAGTTTTGGTCAACATGATATTCACTGGATTTTGAGCCACCGGAGGGGGCATTCAAAAATACTTACAAGCACTGTGCCAGAAATGAGAACCTAACCAGAAAGGATGAACAGTGTGATCTTAAGCTTTAGACGAATAATAGGGTACAAATGACCTTGACAAAATAGACACAAAGAGGAGATTTCCACTCGTTGGGATAGCAAAACTGAAGATCTTCAATTTAAGAAATATGCCCATACGAGAGATCAGAAGAAACACATCCAACCAGAAATTAGTGAAATCTGGAGCTTCCTACTGCCAGTGGTTAAAGTGATTAATATAAATGTTCCTATTGAAGGTTAGATAAACATATGAGGAAAATAAGGGAAAAATGGAATACAGGGTTTTACTGATAGAGTTAGAAAAGTAACGAGTGAAGGATTGAGCAGAACGTAAACATTCGACTTAGTTGGACTGAATGGCTTCTTACCGTTCAGTGTAATTCTTTGTAATTAAAAGTTCAACCAGTCTTTTTAACATCTCTTATGCTCACTTAGAATCTCTGATTTGCTTCCCAGTTGGCCATCAAAATAGATTTTTCCTGCACTGTACAATTACTTGATTGGTAAAGCATACATGTTTCTAGAATGTTCACAGTGTTAATTAGGATCCAGTTTATTTTTGTCTGTTTCTATTTTAAATAATTACTACATTTATTAGGTATTTATTAGTTTGTGCTGAATTCATCTGGGGAGATATTTATATTGGAGATAAAGCTTGCTTGGAGCTTGACTCTAACATGTCAAATCCTGTGACCCCAAATCACATGCTTGTAGAACATTTCTTGTTCAACCCATCAGGCCATACCATGAAGGATTTTTTTTCTTATGCAACTGCCGTCAAGAGCTCTTGTCCATTATTCAATGCACCTGAACCCTCACGGGGGTAATTTTACATGCAATGTTGACAAGGATGAATATTCTAGTCACAGAGGTTCTTCAAAGGTTCCCTTGAGCCTGTCCAAGGAGAAATGGGCAACAGAGGACAAGGATAATTCCAACTCTCAAAAAGCATAAAGAGCGGGAAGCAAGATGATAAAGGTGAGTTGAGCACTGGCAAAAGAGGTCAAGGAGAATTCCAGTTCTGATTAGCAAAGATGACTTAAACCTAATTATGTGCTCTCTCTTCAATCGTAAATTCAATACTGAGAAGCATTACTTTATTATTATAATTGCCAATAAGAACACCTGGTTTAGTCATTTGCTGCAACTAAAATGTGGGCTTTCACTTATCTATAGCTTTAGAATAGTTTGTATGTTTAAAAAAACAGCTGACTTGCACTGAACCAGCTGCCTTGTTGTCATCAAGGGGTGCAGACCATGGAGAAATAGTAGGTGGAGATGCAATCAAACTTTCTTGTAGCCTTTAATTGCTCTTCTTTTACAATGTTCTGAATTTTGTTTCTCACAACTCTCCTTGGTTAACAGCAAGAGTGAAAATATTGTCAATGCTGTACACTGGAATTTGCTCATTTAGTGGGACCTTATGTCTTCCATATGTTGGATTCAGTTCTGCTCCACAGAATCTGTAATTAGAACCGAGATTTATTTTTTTAAAGTCTCTGTCACATTGTTCACCATTATAGTTGTTACTTATGGCTACATATGGCGGAGGCAAATTAATCTTGGTTCACTTCCTTTTGAAAGGAAGTAATATATGCTTCTGCAAATAGTTCATACATTCTGACAAATAGCAGGATGTAATGCTGCCATTATGAGAGGAACTTTCCAGCTTAATGCATATTAGAAAATTGTGAGTACATTGGCTAAAATTATATGATTCCTTGCTGCTGGTGACATGTGGAACACTTAAAGTTCAAAGTTCAAAGTAAATTTATTATTTAAGTTCATATATGTCACCATATACAACCCTGAGATTCATTTTCTTGCGGGCATGCTCAATAAATTTATAGAATAATAAACATATGTGGATGATCAGCCATGATCACAGTGAATGGCGGTGCTGGCTCGAAGGGCCAAATGGCCTACTCCTGCATCTATTGTCTATTGTCTATTGTCTATAACAGAATCAATGAAAGACCTCCCAACTTGGGTATTCAGCCATAGTGTAGAAGACAACAAAATGTGCAAATACAAGGAGAATTAATAAATAAATAAACAAACAATGCATATCAAGAACATGAGATGGTGTCCTTAAATGAATAGTTAGTTTATAACTGAAGGAGAAGCCTCACTAAATAGCTAATACCAAATGTGGATGACCCTCCATTCTGACACTGTTACATCAGAGGGGCATGCTTCCCATTCCAACAAACCAAGTTAGTATTGAACTAGAGTTTTCTAGAGGCATGAGATATGTTTGAACTCTCGCAAAATGTTCTTCATCACACCAAATAAGGAAAGGAAAAGCTACATATTTTATTGCTGCTTGAGGATTAGCTCTTGACATGGAATGTTTTTTTCACAAACAGGAGCATCATGTCATGTCATGCACTTTGTATTATTCTGCTGCTAAAATAGCACTGCTCCATCTGGATATAAAACCTCACATCAAATCAAATCAGGAAATTGAGTGCAATATTTAAAGCCCTGGAGTTTACCTTTTCAATCTTCGAAAGATCGCTTTGCATTGGTTACACAGGGAACTCTGCTGATTAGAGTGTGGGGTGTGGAATCAGGAATGGAAAACCAATCCTAGATACAAAACTTTAATTTAAATGTGAACTCTTGTATAGAAGCATTTTGAAAGTAATTCTAGCTTGATCATTCTTTAACAAAAGATGTAAACAGATGTTTAAAGTACAAAAGCTTTTATATAAAATGAAAGAAAGTCATTTTATGATTATCCTCCTTACTTGGACCCACAGAAGTACAAACAGTCACAATTATGTAGATGTACTGACTGAGACACTTTCTCACAGAAAGGCTTGTGAAGGGATATAAACAGAGCTGGGATGGAACAAAGATGGAGTACTCCAATACACATATTCCACCCCAGCATCCTTCACATACAATGCATTATCCTTCCCACTTTCCACCAGTTTCAACTTGATCCACCACCAATCATATCTTCCCTCTTCTCTCTTTTCAAAGATTGCTCATTTCATGACTCCTGATCTTCTCTTCCATCCCTGTCTATCACTCTCCATCTCAGGGCACCTTCCCATGCAACCAGAGGAGATGTATCACCTCTTCCCTTCCCACCATCTGGAACCCCAAACAATCATCCCAGGTGAAACAGCGACTCACTTGCACTTTGTCCATTGTTGTGCACTGTCTGTTCATAGTGTGGTCTCCTCTATTTTGGAGAAATGAAACAAATTGTGTGACTATTTTGGGGGGTCAACTGCACTCAGTTCTCAAGAGTGATCCTGAACTTCCAGTTGTATGCCACTGTAATTCTCAGTCCCACTCCTTTTACGACCTGAATATCTGTGGTCTTTCCCACTGTAAAGAAAATTAGAAGAATAATGGCTTTCCTTCTGACCTTCTCACTATGCAAACCCCTGGACTGAACATTGAATTCTCCTACTTTAGATAAACTGCTCTCTCATTGTTTCACATATTCATATTTTTGCTCCTTTCTTATCCTGTTTCGTCAAAATGTCCTGCTGACAGTCAGTACTCATGCTGCTTACCACCTGATCTTTCTTAAGCTATCTCCACATAAACTTTTGTCCTGGAACTCACTCCTCCCTCCCAGCTCTTTTTTCCAATATGTAAGTTCTCCACTCTTTGGCCCCACCACCATTAATTACACCCCCCACCCACCGCTACCCATGACAGTCCTGAGGAAGGATCAATGATCTGGTCAACACCTTTACACCAATGATGCTTGGCTAGCCAAATTCTTCCAGCTTTTGCTTCAGACTCCAGTATTGCAGTTTTATTTGTTTTCCATTGCGAAGCGATAAATTGGATAACCCCAAATCCAGGCATGGGAATTCCAATGCGTGATTAACCTGTGCTTGTTAATTGAAATATAGGCAGTGTGCCATCTTCGTGTTGCCTGCTGATTAGCATGATTGCTGTAGGCAGCCAGCTTTAAGTGCATTGTTCATTGGCTACATGCATCAGGAGAAGGCTCGAAATTATACCTCTGTTGATCTATTTACAGCTAGCCTGCATTTCTTAAAGGGGAAGTGCAAAATGAACAGGACAAAGAAAGCAGGTCATTTACCAAAAAAAAATGCAGAATATTGGTTCCTTAAGGTTATCATAGCCCGGGGTGGTAATGGGGACAAGCTCCCACTACCTATTAAATGCTCCTAATGGCGTGCATCTCAAATAGCCTCTGACAACCAAGTCCAGGCCCTGGCCTTCAAATGTGACTTAGCTACCAAGCCCAGTGGAACCGTTTCTACTGACCGTAGAAGAAAAGGCGTGTTACTGGCACCTTAAAACCAGTTGCTTTGGGCAGATGGGGCTCATCAGCAGCTCACCTCAGAGAAGGAAAACTCTGACCTCAAACCTCCGCTGCCTTGTAGCTATACCCCCTCACAGGGAAGGCTTCGGGAGTAAACATCACGGGAAAAATCTGGAGTTGGAGTCTCTAAGGCAGTCTTACATTGAGTTCAACGCTGACTGGCATCTCCTGCAATGTTGCCGGTACCAAACTGGATCAATCTCTGCTGTCCCTTTGAGTTCATCAGATTGTGAAGAGGGGGAGCTTGCTACATGGGCAACAGCTTGCTCTCCATATCATATTACACAGGGTTGTGTATCTAGACAGTTAGGATGCAACATCCATGGCCAACCATATCTGACAGAGGCCTGAATGCAGAATATGAAAGATAGTGACCTTAGAGTTTCCTCCAGAAGGGGCAAACACACAGGAAATATCAAACTTCAAGGTCTTCAGCAAACCTTTATGGTGAAGAAGAAGAAATGTCTTGTAACCACGGGAAACAAGACAATACAGATGCATCATCAGAAGACCTTGAGAAGAGACCTGGGGATCCAGTGCCATTAGTCGACTGCAGAACCATAAGAAGTATAAATACCCCATGTTTGCAGTCAATGCTTTCATTGGACATAACCTGCCAATTGCATGACTAGCCTCACTTTGTCACACCTTACTGATCAACAATCTGTTGAAACACTGTGTTATTCCACAATAGTACTGCTACACGCTTCATGCAATTTAAGAAGTTCTCTTTTAATCTCAATTAAATAATTCTACTCTTCTGGTTCAGGTTCAGAAAACATTGTTTTGCTTCTCAAACAGCAAAAATACAGGAATTCTTCAAACCTGGTTGTAGAGTAGATTCCTACAACTTGATTTTGTGCAGAACCAAAGTGATTAAACTCAATACCTGAATGTATTTGACTCCTGACTACCTTGTGATCTCTTTCCCAAAGACTGCACACTGTACAAGGAGTCCCATTTATCCTTCCTACCAAAATCTAGAACTTTCTTGCTTAATGTCAAGTTTTGTAACAATGTTCAGAAAAGTTTCCATAGTCCATACTCCACGATGTTATGTGTTATAGAGAAGCAGAAGTCATCCAAGCTTCTATCTTCTACTTCATTCCCACACCCATTACCACCAACACTATTAAACCAAACCATGATATTCATATCCATTCTAGCTTCACAGGGTCTCAAAATATGAACTCTAAATAGAAACAGCAACTTTACATACATGAAACTTGCATGAAATTTCTGTCTGCTCATGGGACTTTCACAAAAGGTTCAAAGTTCAAAGTACATTTATTATCAAAGTGCATATACTATATACAATCTTGAGATTCGTCTCCTTACAGGCAGCCACAAACAAAGAAACCTAATAGCAACCACTTAAAAAGATCGTCAAACACCCAATGTGCAGGGAAAAAAACAAACGTTGCAAACAATAATAGGAAGCACATATCATTCAGAACTGAATTCATGAACGTGAGTCAATGGCCATGAAGCCAGTAACAGACAATCCAGGAGCCTGTTAGTTACAGGCCACAGCCTCATTTCAGTGCAGAGTCGAGTAAACTTCGTGGAGCAGCAGCTGAACACCAGCCCTTCCCTTGCCTCCAGCCCCGACACCCTGAGCTTTCCAGTTCGGCCTGGCATTTAAATCGACCAAACAACGGGTTGCTCCTCACTCTTGGACTCAGATCCTGCCACTCTCAGGCCCAGAACCCATTGCCTTGGTTCGGCCTGTACCTAACCTTTCCAGTCTGGAAAGGTTACTTAAATGAGTAAAATATTGGCTCTCGGGCCAGGGCCTAGCGGCCTCAACTCTGCCTCACCTCAGTTCTGCTCCTTCGAATTGCCTCCAAGTCTGCTCCAGCATCCAAACTTTGGCTCATTCCCCGCTGGCCTGGGCCCAGGCCCTACCACCTCAATTCGCCCCGTATACTCTCCGTCACAGCCGTCCTCCACCTTCAAGCTTCAGTTCACACTGCAAACATGGCAGGCCATACAGGCAGTTCAAAAGTACAACTCCAAAAGGGAAGTTACAGGCTATTGATTGCAGTGATCATTGTCGAGAAAAGGTGTGAACGATGAAATAGCTTAAAGTTGTGTTTGCTGCCGACAAATCATCGCTATGCTTTCTTAAACCAGAGTGAATGCCCCAATAAGTAGGCAATATATTCCATGTGTACACATTCAAGTAAAAATCCAGTTGAATTTTTGGCATGTGCTTAAGCAGGATAAGATTCAGGTACAATTAAAAGCTGGCTAACAGCAACATCACAGGCATGTAGGTAGACAACACAGAGAACGTAATTTATTTATTAATTACACAAATCAGTGAATAGAGGAAATGTAAGACTGTGTTTGCAAGACATTGGTGCCAAAAATCAAGACAGTGCTACTTTCAGCAGGACATCTGCAGAACTTTATTACAGTATTTGGTGATATGCCAAATCTCCTTGAGCTCCTAAGAAAGTAAAGGTCCTGGGACACCTCCTTCATGATTGCATCTATGCACTGGGCCCAGAGCAGATCATCCAAGATTGTAATGCCCACTAATTTGTAACTGCTTACTCTTTTCACCTCCAACCCATCAATGAGAACTGGCAAATAGTCTCCCAATGTCCTCTTTCTGAAGTCAATGATTAGCTCCTTGGATTTGTTGACATTAATTATGAGGTTGTTGTTATGGCACCATTCAACTAAATATTCTATCTTGATCAACGCAGCTGTCAAAACAAACTGCAAGAATAAGAAGACATAAGAGATTGTAAAAGGCAGGTGGATTGTCCCAAATTATAGGGCATGTTTCTTCATTTGATCTTTCCTAATGGTTCAGCTCCTTTTCCAATATCTTTGTTAACCTGCTTCATAAAATCCAGAAGCTTTTGTGAAACAGATTGGCATCAGGCTAAGGAATAGGGGTTGAAATTGAGTAGGCAAAATGGATCAGTGGACTTAAAGTTTCTCCTTATAGAGAATACACTAAATGCATTTCTGTAACAATGTACTGCAAACATGTTGACAATAATATTGTGTCACCAGCTCTAACTGGTTCAACTGAGAAGTAATAGAACATCAGTGAAATATGTGCTACTGCCCATTACACCACTGGGGTTCAGGGCGGCAATAAAGGTCCTCCACCTCCTGCAGTGTTCAGGGCATCCTTCATCATATCAGTAGCTTCCTCGCGATTTTCACTACTGTCAGTCATGCAAGTCCCAAGTGGAGACTCAGGAATGCTGTCACACTCAAATGTAGAAGGATTCTTCATTGCTGTTTCAGTAACAATTCTGCCTTACCAGTCAGGATTGCTGGCACTGAGCTGAACCCCCGAACCTGGAAGACCGGTGGACCACTCTTAGTCTGGCCTCTACCCTTTGACCTGTTTGACATGGGTGATGCTACCAAGAACAGAAGCATAAAGCCCAGACTCCAGCCAACATAGCTCTCCAGGTCATTGCAAGCCTCCAAACCACAACAGGGTTGTGGTCATCTTGAAGTATCGGTAAATTAAATCAGATAAATTCTCTTCCCATAATGCAACTGTAAGGCATGGATTGCAACCATTTCCTTCCTCCTTTAGACTGGACTCCATTAGCTTACAGTGATTAATTTGAATCTATATATAGGCACAGTCTCACTTATCATAAACAGCAGAAATTCCAGCTTGCTGTTTGAACTAACATCAATTTTTTTCCTCAACATCTCCTCTCCTATCCCAAGAAAACAAGGTTTAACTCTCTTTCCATCATCTGAATGGCTTCTGTATCATCTGTTTGATATCTTTTCTTTAAAGCTTACGAACTTAAAATTCTAAAGGACACTCCAGGTAGTCAAACACATTTCAAAAGTTTCAAAGGGATTGCAAGTTTCACTGGAACAAGTTTTCAAATGGAAAGCCAATGGAATTATGCATTAATAAGGGGGTTACATTCCAGGTGGGAATACAATCTTGAAAAATATCTCCACACTTGCTCTCTGTTCGAACTGTAATGCTCTTTCTAAGGGTTTTATCTTACTCAATATATTTTTCCTATTAGCATTTCTAAAGGGTCTCTGTCAAAACTCAAGGTGTGAATCACAATTAAATGACAGTATTGTAAATATTACAGCATTAAATATCCTCAAAAAGTACAAAAGATCAAAGGAGGAAATACTGAGAAATGTCTATCTGCCTGTCTGTCTCTCTGTCTGTCTGTCTGTCTCTATTTATCCATCTATCTGTCTCTCTGTAGTTTGGTATCACAGCTTGTCCATTCTCAGAGACTTGGTTCTCTCAGGGCAAGCCAGGATACTAAAACTTCAGTTATGACTTGGATTTGTAGTCCACACTGTGTTTCTGCCACACACAACCCATGGAATCTGCCAGCCCTGTGAATATAAATTGACATGGCTATTTCTATGATGTAAAGTTGCCACAGTGCTTTCATCCAATTTCTTCCCAACATAGTTCTGAATAGTACTGCCCAACTGTTCCACCATTTCACTGAAGTCTTAAATGCAACTTGCAATCTAGACACTGTCCTCTGATCTACTTTTCTCAGTGAAAAACACACAAGCATTCCTTGATGATGCAGATTTTGGCTCAGCAACCTATTTCATTTGGTTGCAAATTAACTCCTTTACGTAAAAGACCAGAGGCTCAGTCTAATAACTTACTTCCCATTGTTGCAAACTGTACTGTTCCCATTGGAACTTGAGCTCACCCAGGGATGCCAATTCTCTTTCCATCTTAATTAAATGCTTTCACCTCGTTCTGGTTGGTGTGCATTCTCCAAATGCAACCTTATTCCTAAATATCAAAAAAACAGGAAACAATTACAGTTACACTACAAACATGAATGGCCTAGTTCCTTGCTGTTCAAATTCTGAAGGCAATTGACTTCCAACTTTCCTATGAGGTCTCCTTCTGAGAATTGCTGACTGTTCTGGAGAATCCATGTGTAGCTGTCCCAAAGAAGCCCAAAATCTTCTATTGGTGGGTCATCAAAAATACAGCTACTGTCTTACCCTCCTGACTTTGATGTGTTACAGGGGAATAGCAGTCATCCATGTTACATTTCCATTCAATCTCTTGCCACCAGCTCTTCCTGTTGTTCCAGCCAAACTTGAAACATGCCTATTCTTGCTGACAGAGTTTCATGATGTAAATAATCCTTAAGAACAACACTTGACTCAAAGCCAAGAACATTCAGTGGTGTGGAAGCTATTGGAGAAGATTCTAAGGCTTGTGAGCTCTTGGAAAACCATAGCCTAATTAGGAACAATCCACATTGCTTTATGTGGGGCCAGTTGTGGTTTACTAACCTGAGTTTTTTGAGGAGGTGATTGATGAAGGTAAGCTGTGGATGTTGTCCACATGGATTTTAGTAAGGTGTTTGACAAGGTCTGTCATGGTAGGCTCATCCAGAAGTTTAAGATCTATGGAATCCGTGGTGAATTGGCCATTTGGATTCAGAGCTGGCTTATCCAAAGAAAACAGACGGCAGTGCTTGATGGAACTTATTCTAGCTAGAGTTCCGTGACGAGTGGTGTTCCAAGGGGATCCATACTGGATCTCTGCTGCTTGGGATATATATATATATATAAAATCTGGATGTTATATGTGAAGCATCAAACAATCTGCTGAAAGAATGCAATGGGTCAAGCAGCATCTGTGTGAAGAAGGAAATTGTTGACTCTTTGGGTCAAAACCCTGCACATAGGGTTAGTAATTTCACAGACAATACAAAGAAAGGAAAGTGGCTGTGGAGTCACTTCTATGAACTTTAGTTCTGAATGTTACTTGTTTACTTTTTATTGTTTGCACATTTGTTCTTTTTTTCACACAGTGAGCGTGTGACGATTTTTTTAGTGGAGTCTATTGGGTTTCTTTGTTGTTGCGACTGCCTGCAAGAAGATTAATTTCATGGTTGCATATAGTACAAATACTTTGATAATAAATATACTTTGAACTTTGATGAGTTGTTCCTTAAGATTGTCATAGATAGGAGAGATAGTGGGGATAAGTTCCCACAGCCTATTAAATGCTCCCTGTGGAGTGCATCTCAAATAGCCTCTGACAACCAAGTCTATCTCCTGGCCTTCACAAGTGCCTTAGCTATTAAACCTGGCAGAACTGTTTCTACTGACAGGAAAAGGGGCAAATGTGGGTTACTGGCACCTTAAACCAATTGCTTCGGGCAATTAGGGCTCGTCAGCCATGGTTGGCAGCTCATCTAGGCAAGGGAGAAATTATCTTAAACCTCCGCTGCCTTGGGGAAGGCTTTGGGAATAAATTCCAAGGAAAAATCCAGAGCTGGAGTTCCTAAGGCAGTCCTACATTGTGTTCAAATGCTGACAGGTAACTCCTGCAACACTGGTCTCAGACTGTATTGTTCTCTGCCATTCTTTGGGATTCATCAGCTGACTGGAGCAGGGGAGCCTTGCTCTCTATATCATACTGCCTGGCTGACATACTGGCCTGCGTATCAGATAGACAGCTAGGATGCAATATCCATGTTTGACCCCACCAGCAGAAGGCCTCAACAAAGATTAGTGATGTTGTGAAAAGTGTAGAAGACTGCCAAAGCATACAGCAGGATATAGATCAGTTGCAAATATGAACAGGAAGATGGCAGATGGAGTTTAATCTGACCAACTGTGTGGTGCTGTACTTTGGGAGATCGAATGTAAATGGAGAGTACACTGTTACTAGCAAGACCCTTAGCAGTGTTCATGCAAAAAGGGATCTTGAGATCCAAGTCCCCAGCCCTCTGAAAGTGGCTGCACAAGTTGATCGGGAGGTAATGAAGACGTATGGCATGCTTGTCTTTATTAGTCAGGACAATGAACCAAAGAGTCAGGAAGTTGTGCTGCTGCTTTATAAAACTATGGTTCAATTGAATGGGGAGTATCGCATTCAGTTCTGATTGCCCCATAATGGGAAGGACGCGGAGGATTTGCAGAAGGTTCAGAAGAGGTTTTTACTAAGATCTAAGGCCTTGTCGGTCAGGATCAACCATCTATGTTGCATCCTACCTGTTTAGATATGCAAGCCTGAGCAGTAACATATGGAGAGCAAGCAGTTGCCCATGTGGCAAGCTTACCTTCCCCACGCATCCGATGAATCCGAGGGAAAGGCAGAGACCAATACAGCTTGGTGACAGCAGTGTTGCAGGAGTTACCAGTCAGCATTAAACTCAATGTAGGACTGCCTTAGTGACTCTGGCTACTGAATTTCCCTTCGAGGCTTACTCCCGAAGCCTTCCCCGTGAGTAGGTAAAGATGCACGACAGTGGAGGTTGGAGATCAGAATTTTCCTTCCACTAGAGGAGCTGCCAACCATGGCTGACGAGCCCCATGAGTAAGTAATGGGAGCTTATCCTCATTACCAAGATTACTAAGATGCTGCCTTGATTAAATAGCAAGGAGAGGTTGGACAAACTTAGGTTGTTTTCTCTACAGCAGTGGAGGCTGACGGGAGACCTAACAGTAGTTCATAAGCTCATGAAAGACACAGATAGAGTAGGCAATCTGTTATCTTTTTCCCAGGGTCGAAATATCTAATAATAGCTGGCATGTATTTAAGGTGAGAGGGTATAAGTTCGAAGGAGATATTTGGGGCAAGTTTTGTTTTACACAGAGAGTGGTAGGTATCTGGAATTTGCTAGCAGGAATTGTACTGAAGGCAAATACGAGAGAGGCTCTAAGATAGGCAGAAGAATGTGCAGAGAATAGAGTGATATAGACATTGTGTAGATAGAACGGATTAGTTTAGGTAGGTATCTAATTACTTGTTTAATTAATTTGCCATAACATCGGGGGTCATAGGGCCAGTTCCTGTGCTGTTTTGTTCTACATCTTATATTTTAATTAGGGTATCTAACAAAGCAGTTTCTAACACACCACATCTCAAACCACTCAACAAGCAGTAGCTATTCAAGCTTGACATCAATGTACATGACTCAAACTGTGACACACTTCCCTTGCTTGCTGGACACGATGGCACAAAACTGGTGGCAGCAGGAGTTAACTGAAGACTGACAGGTTCACTCGCGTCCGCTAAACTCATTGTGAAAAGATGCTGGCCATTATAGCAACAGCTATTGCTGAGCTCACGGCCAGAAGCAGGATTTCAAATTCAACATGGGTCAACGAGGACTTGCCTCTGTACCCTTGCAGAGCACACTTCTGGTGGCTGCAGACTTTCTAGGCAAGGGTTTGGCAGTAGTGAAAGAGCAGTCTGTCATATAAAGCCCAAGGTCCTGATCTGTACTGGAAGAGTTAGAAGAATTTATTCAAATGGATAAAATACTAAAGTAAAGGCAGGGGAAAGCATAGGCAAAAACAGATGAAAATATTCAATCTGCATGTTTTCAATAAACCAATTTTTTTAGCAATACAGCATGGAGTAGGTCCTCTGGCTTTTTGAACCACGCCGCATCACCATACCCTGACAAACATGATTAACCCTGACCTAATCCTGGGACAATTTACAACGACCAACTGACCTATCCAGTACATCTTTGACTGTGGGAGGAAACTGGAGCACCTGAGAAAAACACACGCATCCCACAGGGAGGACATGCAGCCTCCTTACAGGAGTTATCCGGAATTGAGATCTGAGTTCTGGAATAGCCTGAGCTGTATTGGTGTTACACTAACCGCTGTACTACCATGGCGCCCAAAGTACTGAAATCAAGCGGGGGTATTGGATGTAATTATTTATATTGACATGATCACAGACAGGGGCTCAAGATGCAGATGTGAGTATATTTTGTGGCAAGTTTGTGAACTGATGCTGCGAGTTGTCCAGATTTTATGCAGACTGTCTGGCTTTCCCTTTCATTAGTCAGAAGTGTAAATTGAGCACTTTTGTTATTGTGTCTCTCTAAGATCCATCAGGTTACAAGCCCCGTAGCAGATGTAAAACCTACCATTCATTTCCTCACAATATCTGTTGTCCAATTATTTTTGCAAATGCCATCAGGGCAGACATGCCTGCAAAAATAAGTTACTAAGAATGCGGTCAGGTAGATTACGAAAGCAAAATACTGTCAATGAGGGCTATCTGAAATAAAAATAGGAAACACTGGAAGTATTCAACAGGTCAAGCAGCATGAGTGGAGGGAAAGAAAGAGATGACTTCTGGTCCATATCACACTTAACACAGCTCCTGCCGAGAGCTCATCTTCTACACAATCCCTCATGCTTACATTAACTATTAGGATCTCAAAAGTCCAAGGTTCTGCCCCTAGATTGACTTGATAGCCTTTTAACAAGTCCAGCTGTCAAAACTGTCTCTAAATGGTCTCTGTCTTTAAAAAAAGTAACTGAAATAAACTTGCATAATGCTTTACAGTGCAAGTTCAATTCCAAGCCCTGTCTGTGATGATTCTTTTCTCCCCATGGCCATGTGGGTTTCTGCCGGGTGCTTTCTTCCCACAGTCCACAGACATACCAGTTGATAGGTCAATTGGTCAATGTAAATTGTCCTGTGATTAGACTAGTGTTAAATCATGAGTTACTTGGCAGCATGGGTCGAGGGGACGGAAGGGCCTAATCTGCACTGTATCTCAATAAATAAATACATTTTAGTACACATTTCAGTTATTAAATCATAGATTCAAAGTGCATTTATTATCAAAGTATGCATGCAGTATACACCCCTGAGATTTATCTTCCCACAGACAGCCACGAAACAAAGAAAACATCAAACTTTCAACACGCAAAAAAAAGAACAAATCTATAGTTGCACCGTGAAGAGCATTCTGACAGGCTGCATCACTGTCTGGTATGGAGGGGCTACTGCACAGGACTGGAAGAAGCTGCAGAAGGTTGTTAATCTAGTCAGCTCCATCTTGGGCACTAGCCTACAAAGTATCCAGGACATCTTTAGGAAGTGGTGTCTCAGAAAGGCAGCATCCATTATTAAAGACCTCCAACACCCAGGGAATGCACTTCTCTCACTGTTACTATCAGGTAGGAGGTACAGAAGCCTGAAGGCACACACTCAGTGATTCAGGAACAGCTTCTTCCCCTCTGCCATTCGATTCCTAAATGGACTTTGAAGCTTTGGACACGACCTCACTTTTTTTTATGTACAGTATTTCTGTTTTTGCACATTTTTTAGAATAATCTATTTTGATTACTTGATTATTTATTAAGTTTTTGTACCATATAGCCTACATTATAATAAGGGACTACTTTATGTTTTAGTAACACGTTGTTGCATGCACTATTAGGTGCGTATTGAGCATGCGTTATTAGGCGCGTATTGATCTGTACGTGTGTCCGAGTTTGGTTTCTGCGGGTAAAGAATCATGAACCTTAGCTCCCATTTCGAGCGTTTTTATTAATAGCATTATTGTTTAACCAGGCCACATACACAACAAATTGGCGACGAGGTTAATGAACCTACATTGTATCGGAACGCAGTGTTTTAATTAATTACGACACTTGGAAGAAGAGCGCAAGGAAAGAGCCAAGGAGCGGGAGGAGGCAAAGTTAGGCCATGAGTCTGAAGGGAAGCGGGAGCACAGCCGGGATTGGGAACGTCAGGAGACCAAGAGACATGGAGCCGCGGCACGTCCAGCCGAGTCTACAGCTGGCGCTGACCCCCAGGGACTGAGGGTCTGTCTGCCGCAGAAGGAAGATAAAAAGGAGCAACACATGCATCTAGACGGCGTGCACTTGTGGCGCTAGCAAACAGGACATGTGAGTCAAAAAGGAAAGTAAGGAGAGAACAGGGCTTAATTAACATGACAAAGATGGCGATGATTGGAACCATTCCAGCATTTGATAATGACATTGAAGACTGAGCAACTTACATTGAAAGAGCGGAGTTATATTGAGGGGCTAATGGTGTTAAGGATGAAAAGAAAGCCAGCGTCTTATTCAGTATTATGGGAGCAAAAACGTGCGGCCTGCTACGGAGCTTGTTATCCCCTGAAAGGCCAGCTGACAAAACGTTCAAGCAAATAGTAGACACTCTCCAGCAGCATTTAAACCCCAAACCACTGGTCATTGCTGAAAGATTTAAATTTCACAATCGGAATCAGAACAAACATGAAACCATTTTTGAATATTAAGCTGAATTGCACAAATTATCAGAACATTGTCAATTTGGAGCTGGTCTATCAGATGCATTGAGGAACAGGTTAGTGTGTGGCATGTACTGTGAAACCACACATCTGTGTGAAAGAGACCTTACATTCGAGAAAGCGCTAAACATTGCAATATCAACGGAAACAGCAGCACGGGGTGCTTCCGAGATACAATGAAAATCTCTGGAATATGCCACAAATAAAATGTCACTGAACAGAAATGAAGGAAAGAAATGTTACCATTGTGGGAACAGGTCACATGACCCAAATGACTGTTGGTTTAAAGACAAAGAATGCAGATACTGTGGCAAACAGGGCCACATTGGCAGAGTATGCAAAGCTAGTCAACAGCAGAAAAAGGGCAAAATACAGAGAAACAAGAAACTCCAGAAAGGAAAATTCAAAAAGGTATACAAAATGAAAGAAGGCAGTTCTGATGAAAACGACTCCAACGAAAATGAATTGTCTTGTCGACAACTTCACAGCGTGAAAGAGACAGATGACAGAAGAGTAATATGAATCATTCCACAAGTGGCGAGTGTGAGACTGAAAATGGAGTTAGACACAGGTTCAGCTTTAACAGTGATCTCTGTACACGACTACAAATGACTGTTTTCTGAAACGATCTAAACTACTGCTAAAGACTTACACAGGACAGAAAGTGCATCCCAAAGGCAAAATTAAAGTGACAGTGACCTATGGAGACAAAGCACAGCAGCTGAACCTCTACGTACTGAAAAATGGAGGACCACCGTTGCTGGGACGTGAGTGGCTCAGGAAAATCCAGCTGGATTGGCACACCATCAAGGCACTAGATGCGTCAACAAAGGAGGGCAGCTTGGCGGGGAAGATGTCCGCAGTTCTCCTCTCACCCGTTGTCGGCTATACAACGACGAGGAGGAGCTAGACAGTGTCGATGATGAGGACGAACGCAGTATCCATGGCCACGACTCGGATGAAGATACAGAGGATGCAAGGGAGACAGATATTGCCAACTAGCAGGATGATGAAGGCTACCTGGAAGTAAAAGAGCAGATGTACCAGGAGAAATTGACATCTCTCAAAAGACAGCTACAGCAGTTACAGGAAGGCACTTTGCAAGAGTATCAGAAAAGGATGAAGAAACTAGATCAACAATACAAGGAAAGAATATGAAATATGAGCTTTTTCTGCAACTGGAGACAGAAAAAGTGGAAAGGAATTATATTAAAGAGAAGAAAGCAGCAGTGAAACAATTTGAAGATAAAAACATTGAGTTAGAAGAAAAGAAAAGGATGATTGAGAATGAAGGGCTAACAATGGAACTCACAGGAGATTCTATGAAGGTAAAGTCAATAAAGACTAGGAAACTAAGGAGGAGACTTAATGACCCTGCTCCAACTACAGACAAAAGACGAAAATATGCACCTGTGCAGTTAAGTTACTTGTTAACAGATAAACAGATAATGGAAGATCTGCAAACTCCTAATAAGCTTAAATCTCTGAAAGGACCAGCATCTCCGTCTTCCCCTGAGCCATCTTCCCAGCACTCCTGCTGAATCACCAGCCCAAGGATATGAATCACAAATAGAAGATGGAAAGTTATATTACGAAAAGAGATGGTATCATAAAGGTCAGGCTATCTATTTGGAATCTAAGGAGAATACGAAGATTGGCTGTGTAATTAGCTCAGTTGGAACAAATGAGATATGAGTAAGGAAGACAAGTGATAGCACAAAGATGTGTATATATGCGTATATAACAGAGGTGATCTGCTGCCTAGAACTCTTAGCAAATTGGAGGCATGCATCTTAACTCCCTATGCTCAGAGGTCAACTTTTCATGACTTTTATATGGAAATCTGTATTAAATTAAACAAGTTTATTGACGGACTGAAGAATGCACTATTTCTACTTAGATTATGAGAACACTCAGTCCCTCTTATTGTCATTTAGAAATGCATACATGCAGTAAGAAATGATACAATGTTTCTCCGGCGTGATATCACAGAAAACAAGACAGACCAAAGACTAACACTGACAAAACCACATAATTATACCATATAGTTACAGCAGTAACTATATGGTATAATTATGTATTATGCAGTAAATATTTGAAGACACTTTCCAATGCCATCTCAGTTTTGATGATTGTACATATTTTTAAGAATAACATTCACCTTTTCATGGATTTCACTTTGCTTTTGTCATCTTTGCAAGATGGAGGTGACTACTCTTTATGGCTGCCATTTTGTGGATTATTTAATTTATTCCACACAATAGAGTGAAGACCTATTTGCTTCAGTGCTGGACGATCTAGAGAAGAGTCCCCCCCCCAGAGAATTGAGTTATAAGTGGGTGTTAGACCAAAAGTCAAAAAAAAGCTTGTTATAATTCAATATTATTACGTTCATCTTCATCATCAGGTGCCATGCCCAGATTGAGCTTTGACTGCCATGGCCCACACACTCCTGTTTCGGGTCAAGTGGATCAATTCATTGGTATTCATTTCCAGTTCTCTGGCTGCTGTCTCCATCATCATTTGTCTTTGCCTTCCCTTTGCTTTCTTCCCTTCAATCTTTCCCATAATTACAATGCATTCTAACTCCTCTTTCCTAATCACACGTCCAATGAAGTTACGTTGCCTTTTCATTATTATGTTACTTTGTTATAACTTGATATTATTAAGTTGCTAAGTAAACAAATGGTAGGCATTTGCATGTTAAGGGTAAATGTATTTGTTTAGCCTAATGCCCCAGTAAAAAAAAAGTTGATCAGTTGATACACTATTAAAATAAAAGGGGAGGAGTGTACCGTATAGCCTACATTATAATAAGGGACTACTTTATGTTTTAGTAACACGTCATCGTATGTGCTATTAGGCGCATATTGAGCATGCGTTATTAGGCATGTATTGATCTGAATGTGTGTGTCCGAGTTTGGTATCTGCAAGTAAAGAATCATGAACGTTAGCTCTCGTCTCCAGTGTTTTTATTAATAGTATTGTTGTGCAATCAGGCCACATACACTACGGTTTTATTTTATTTATTTATTTTTTCTCTCTCTGCTAGATTATGTGTTGCATTGAACTGCTGCTGCTAAGTTAACAAATTTCACGTCACATGCCAGTGATAATAAATCTGATTCTGATTCTGATTCTGAAAATGGCAAAAAAGGAGTGAAAACGCAGAATATGAAACATCAAAACACAAAGTCATTAAAACATCAAGAATATTTAGTTTACTTAGTTCAGTTCAATGTAGTGTCATGTCGTTGACTGCAGGCTGCAGAGCCAGCCTGCCCTGATCAAAATAGCAATAAAAAAAAGAGTTACCAGAAACCAGAAACACATCATGACATGAACTACAGAGTCCAATCCACAAACTGCATTGATTAAACCTTGCCCAAGACCCAAGTCTCTGGCCTAAAGATTCCACCAGCAGCATCAAGCGAGAAGAGCGAGACTGTTTGAACGCTGGTACGTTCCTCCAGGAGTGAGTGAGAGAGAGACCAGTCACATGCTGGCACCTTCTTCTGGCAGCAATGAGCGAGACAGAGAGAGAGCAGTCAAACGCAGGAAGATGGCGTTGAACATCGCTCACATTCTGCTCTCATCCTCATTGATTTCATTCTTCCTTGACTCTTTATTCAGCAAGATTGGCAAGAAGAGGAGTCAATCATGGGCTCATGCACCGTCTCCAGGCTTCTTGGCCTCCAGTCTGCACACTTCTCCTGAAGACACACCAAACTCCTTCGGAGACAGTAAAGTGCCAGTTCGCTCAACTGACTTGTAAACATACCATCAAATTATAAATCACCGGTTCCAATAGCAGTAGAATCATATTTGAAAGAAGAAAAAGAAGAAGTAAAAGACATAAAAGAAGTAGTTTTGTGAACTGTCTGTAGGATGTCACCTTTGGTCATGTTGTTAGCTGGCATAATCTTCCCAGAGAATGCCAAAATGTTAAAATACTATTTTAGAAATTAAGAAAATAAAATACAGGCCATTTATTTAAATTACATCTTCAAGAGGCAATACTTCAAGAAGGCAACATCCATTATTAAGGACCCTCCAGGATAAGATATTCCCTTTTCTTGTTTCTACCATTGTGGAAAATGCGCAAGAGCCTGAAGAACCATACTCAACATTTTAGAAACAGCTACTTCCCCTCCACTACCAGATTTCTGGATGGTCCGTGTATCTGTGAACACTATCTCGTTATTCCTCCTTTTGCACTATGTATTAATTTAAAGTAATTTTTTTATGTCCTGCACTATATGGTTGCTGCAAAAACAATGTTTCACATCATATGTCAGTGATAGTAAGCCTAATTCTGATATAAGTTAATTAAAAACAACACCACCAATAAAAATAAAACAAAATAACTTATTCTTACCTTACTATTTTTGTCAAGTCAACATCCTCAATCAAATGAATGGGGTCATGGGTGAACTGCCAGCAATGCAAATGTGTACAAGTCAGAAACATATTAACCCACGCAATGCTATTAGATGCTGCTCTCCCTGGAAGCATTAGCCGAAAGAGCAGTGCAGTCTGAGACACTGTTTCAGTATGATAACATTTTTATCATTCTTGATGAATATTAACTCAGTTACATTCTCCACAGATGCTTCCTGTCATAAGGGCAGATCTGGAAGTTTTGTACTTTGGGACTTGGTCACCTCAGTCAACGGTTTAAGGAGAAACTATCAAAGTGCCACCTCTGGAGTATATTTTGTGTTCATGCTATCCCAGAATTCCTCCAAGTCACATCAACGTGGGTGCATTCTTATTTCTTAATGGAGAAGCTGAGGGCATAATGATGCTCATGATGTTCATGCAGGAAGTTTCATTGGACCTGATTAAACTGAGTTTTGAAACTTTGAGGAAGACCGAAGTCAGTATTAAGAGCTTCCAGCACAACCATTACTTTGGATTTTCACTGATACGCAGCATAGAAATATAGTGTGACTACAGGAGATACATACCATGAAATTCTTTAGTGACTCTGTAAATGGGAATTCAATGCATATGATGAATTGGTAACATTTTGTCCTACAGTAACAGAAGAATTATGAGCAATATCAGAATTAGAATCAGGTTTATTAGCACTGACGTATAGTATGTCATGAAAATTGTTGTTTTACAGCAGTAGTACAATGCAATAGCCAAAAAAAATTACTCCAAGTTACAATAAGGAATATAAAATAATCAATAAGTAGTGCAAAAAGTGAGATAGTGTTCATAGGTTCATGGTCTGCTCAGATATCTGATGGAGGAGGGGAAGAAGCTGTTCCTAAAATGTTGAGTGTGTGTTATCAGGCTTCTGTACCTCCTCCCTGATGGTAGCAATGAGAAGAGGGCATGTCCTGGGTGGTGAGGATCTTTGTTGATGCATGGCATATTATTATGCAATATTATTACATTTTAATACAATATTGAAGTGGTTATTATAATATTACTATTATGATATTAATATTCTATTATGCAATATATTTGTAATATTATTAAAATATTATTTTGCTGGTCAGTTATTTCAATTTAAAGTTAAGCTCTAAACATCACCACAGTTTGGACAAAAGGGAAAAGCAGGATTGGGAATATTTCACATAATGAAAACAGAAATAAATGAACAGAAATAGAGAGGCAAATGAATAAGATTAAAAGAAGGAACATAAATATAAGATACTTTTGGAGTTAAATATAGAAGGAGAAATGAGAGACGGAGACCCATAAACAGATGAAAAGACAAAAAAGTACAAGGAACTGCTGTAAATATACGCAAACCAAGCATTAAAAGATTGTGAAGAAAGACAGAGAAAAAAGAGACAGAACAGCAAGGAAAACAGAAATGATTTTAAGAAGTGATATGAAGAGAAATGAACAGAAATTAAGAGAAAGAAATATACAGATTTATTTCACAAAAGAGGTTAACTTTCCAATAAACAAGTGCCATTGGGGCTATGACTTTCTAGCCTTGCAAACACTTTCGTTCGAATGTACATATTTTTTCCTGAAAATACTGTGTGTGTGTATGCTCTCACAATCTATTTATGTAATTTTTCACATTGGAAGAGTGAGTGCAGCCATGTTGCTGCCCTATTGCTCTGTTTGGTGAAGCATTCCTCCCATTAGTGCCATCCCTGAGCTAGACTTATAGGCGACATGTGTTCAGGCTGTTAAGTGATTGGAAATTGCAATGTGCCAGCTTTAATTGTATCCACCACCCTGCTCCAACATAATGAGCTTAACTGTTATTTTCACTGCAGGTTTGCAAACCAATTTCTAACATTACACAGCAGACACCTTATTCAGAGCTTGGAGAATTGCAATTTCTGAGTATTGTCAGAACATCAGAAATTTTCCACTGTTGGAAAATCGATTGTAATTTTTTTTTGTTTTTCCATTTATGTCCATTGTAAGGTATTTCTATAGATTAATCTACTACTGAAGTATAGAGATTAAGGTTGTTCCATTAGATATAAATACAGTGCATGTATAACAAAAATTTACTTATTAGTTATCAATCATAGAATCAAGTAATACTATTAAGGGGTGCAAGGGTTTTGCATTACAGAGGTTGATCCAACTAGTTTCTTTTTTTATGGACTGTAAACATTAAATTTCATCATCATAATTTTCAGTTTCTGGAAACTCTTATTTAAGAAATTTAAAAGGTTCTGTTTAAATTGAGAAATAATTTCTTGAGCTATCTACAAAGTTCATGGATCATTCTTCCTAATATTTTAGTAAATGCATTACATCTGCAAGTAAAATGGTACCCATCTTACTTGTCTAGAAGGGCAAAAATCACCACATGCAGTAAGCATGATTACATATGTGCCACGAAACAGAAAATCATTATTGACAAAAACAAAATCATGTTTACATATTTATCATCCGGATGCTTATTAATACATTGGATCCATACAATACAAAAAAAATTATAAAGAAGACGGTGAAGATTACTTAAATGGTTGCAAGCTGATTATACAGATTAAATTCATCAGGGAGTCAATTACACATTCTGCAGACTTTCTAGAAGACTGTTGATACAGATGAGATTGGCGATTCAGTTTGTCTTGGTTCATCCATCCATAAAGACCCTGGAGTCTCTATCACAGCATCTAATTGTTTCTTAAATAATTCCAGAGATTTTTCTTCCACTAACTCACTTGGAAGTGTATCCCACATGTTGATCATTCTGTATAAGTATCTCCTGACTTGAATCAGTCACCAGTTTGCTCGTGAACTACATCTTCTGTTTTGATAGCTTAATTTACAACCAAGTTCAAAATGTACTTTAGACAACCCCCTAGGAGAACATCATTCTCGACGTGAGTGTTTGCAATACTACTACTACCACTAACTTGCACTACATCTGGTTCACCCCTCACTCCTCAGTTCACTGATTCTGCACTGGCAACACCACAGTTTTAAATTTTTGATACGTGTTTTCAAATCTTTATTGACGTTTCACTATCCTTTCTCCAACCTCCCCTCCAGATTCTACAATTCTCTAAGATATTTGTACTCCTAAAATCCCTAGCATCAATCACTCCATTATTGCCGGCCTTCTGCTTTCAAAACTCTTCCATCACTCCAGATTTGTCTCTTCTCAGATTCTGCATAAAACCTACCACTTTGAAAAAAGCATTCAATCATATGTTTAAATATCAGCTTGTTTTAGTAATTGTCAAATGTTGTTTGATAATACTCTTATGAATTGTTTTATTTTACTATGATAAGATTGCTATTATTAGTAATTATTGCTGATGATTGTTTAAGTAACACTGCTGTGCTTCTTCTGACTTTGGCTGCCCAGAAAGTGAGACAATGATATTCTCATTTGTTGAGGTTGTTGAACTTCTTTCAGCCCTCTGGACAACAAATGGTAGACTTATTGGCTGGGGCCACCTGGGATAGAAAGGAAATAGCCTCTCTGCTCCACAGTCTGTACCACAATCTCCGAAATAACCTCCAAGAATCTTGTCTCTACTTGAAAGTCTGGTAGCCTCTTCTCTGTTTCCCTGTAGTTTGCAATCAGAGTTCATCTCCTCGTTGATTGATCTTTCAATTGACATCAGAGGTGACTGATGTCTGCCTCAAACCCTTCGGTAACCCCACTCTTAACAACACCCCATAACAATTAGCATCCGGCCAATGAAGAGCCAGGTAAACTGGGTATTTGCCCTACTCACAGCATTAGTGCTGCTTGAGGCAACACCAACAGCTGCATGTAGCGCATATATGACCAAATGTGTGTTTATTTTTTAGTATGAACTAGTCTATAGACTGATGAGCTTATAACCATTGAGGATATTTCAACTGCAACACCAGTATGTAATACAGACTTTGGCTATTTGAGGTAAAGGGAGTTTTAGGATCAAGAATTCAAGCTTAGCTCATGGTCTGTCTCTCCTACATACTTCAGACACATGGACTACCTAAACAAGGCATTTCAAAGTGAGGGAGAAGTACAACTAATACCGCCCCCACAAATTCCTTCACATCTATTGGTAGGATATGTGAACCAATAGCAACATGCTTTTCCAAGTAACGTCCCCTCCCTGGCCTACATCTCCAGCACTGAGGTCCTAATTACACACAGATGGCTCTAATGAGTAGACCACATCGTTTGCCATCTGTCATCAGTCTTCCAATATGGACACATTGATGTGAGCTCTGCCATAGCAACAGATTACTGAGCAGACAAAGGAAACAAATCAAGAATGCTTCCATGGCCTTGAAAAAAATATAACTTCCCTATGACTCATGGGGAAATCCCAACTCATCAGCACTCAAGATGGAGGTGGAAGATTCAAGTTCAAGTTTATAAGCTGACTTTCACAGGGTATAAATGGCATGTAAATGTGCTTTTTGCAGCTGTGACAGTGAATATTACAAGACAAGGGAAACAGAAGTTAACATAACCTTAATTAAAATAAATTGTACATAACTTGAATATGTCGCCGCCATCTTGAAAAATGGTGGCATGGACAACCTCAAATCCATAGGTTGAGATTACACTGAAGCCGAGAGTAGCTGGTACAAGGAACATGCTATCTCCCATACAACACAGGCACCCCGCAAAAAACTCCTGCCCCATCTCTGGCAGATTCTGTAGTATCCGCATTACCCATCTCAGAACCACAGAACTGGAGTGAAAGCAAATTGTCCTCAATTCCATGGACCTGCTTAGCAAATTTCCTGGTTATTCTATACAGGTGCAGAAGTTTGTTTACCTGCACTGCACTTTCTTGAAAGCTTTTATGCTTTATTCTGTGTGGTTTTCCCTTAGTGCACTGTGCAATGATTTGATCTATATAAATAGTATGCAAGCCAAGCTTTTCTCTGTATCTTGGTACATGTGAAAATAATAGACAATGCCAATCCGAATAGCAATACCAAATAGAAACAGGACCACTTGTGCAGCTAGACGAAGGATCAGGAATGGATCACGTGTGCAGCAGTAGTCAAGATCAGGAATGGGCAGATATACAGTGGGACCGGGTGTGCATTCAGAGCCATGAATAGGAACACTGACAGGTGAGAGGCCAAAATTAGGAACATGGCTAAGAGCGTGGGAGTGAGAGTAAGTGAAGAGTATGAAGTAAGAATGGAGGCAGTTAAGAAAGTCCTCATTTCCTGAAACCAGATATGTTTGTGTTCACACAACACAACACTGCACATGTGTTGAATGATGATTCCAGTAGGGGTCCTTCTACTAAAATGCATAGAAATGATCTTGTCTTCACCAACGCCCCTTTTCATCAGAGGGATAAACATGAAGTCACATGGCATTAGCTGGACCACACTATTGTCAAAGCAGGGGACCTCAAAGATAGCCAAATTTCTCATGCCCAGTGATAGAGGTAGCATTGTGCATGTGCGAAGACCAATAATTAACAGCAATGTCTTAGCCAAGAAGGAATAGGTAATAAGTGAAGAAGACAAGCTGGAAAGCCTTGCAGATCAATCATGTGATATGTCAGAGGTTATAAAGGAAGAAAAAAGATGTAATTAGTAACCTTGATAAAATTTACTTCTGTACTTTGACAAGGGTGAAAAAGTCATTAGAGAGAACCAAATGAGTTTCAGGACAGATGAGCAGAAACCAGGAAGGCTAGGACACCCTTCTGGAATTTTGAGTATTAACACACACTGGAGAAAGTGCAGTCATTTAGAGGTGTCAGTGGATTTGTACAAAAATCAGACAGTAACTGAATAAGGGCCCAGGAAGAAAAGCTCAGTGGTCATTAGTTATTGAGGAAAGAGTAGAAAGAACAACAGACATTAGCTCAGAGCGGTCAGGACATGGCAAATGAAAGAAGTGTGTGTAGGGGATCTTTTTAGATCGAATGATGGTAATTCCATTGGTTTCAAGATAACTATGGAGAAGAATAGACTTGTCCTCAATTAACATTCTAAATTGGAGAAAGACCAATTTTGATGGTATCAGAAAGGATCTGGCAGGTGTGGATTAGAATGATTTGCTTTCTGGCAAAGTGGTACTTGGTAAGTGGGAGGCCTTCAGAAGCAAAATGTTGAGAGTATAGAGTTTGTATGTTCCTGTTAGAATAAAAGGCAAGGATAACAGGTTTAGGGGATTTGTTTTTTTTTTTTTGTGGGATATTGAAGGCCTGGTTAAGAAGAAGAAGGGGATGCATAACAGAGATAGGCAGCAAGGAGCAAGTGAGTTGCTTGAAACTTATAAGAATTGCATGAAAACATTATGAGGAAAATTAGGAGGGCAGGGCTAAATGAAGGCATGAGGTTGCTCTGGTAGACATGCGACAGAGAATCACATGGGCTTCTACAGAGCAAAGGGATAGCAAGGGACAAAGTTGGTCCATTTGAAGTTCAGCAAGGTCACCTATGCATGGAGTCAAAAGAGATGTGGGAGATCTTAAATAGATTTTTTGCACCTGTATTTATTCAGTAGATGGACACAGAGTCCACAGTACTGAGGCAAAATAGTAAAGAGTTCATGGAGCATATCCAGATCACAGAAGAGGAGGTGCTTACTGTCTACAGGGAAATTAGGGTGGATATGGCCCCAGTCCCTAGTGCAGAAATCGTAGAGGTCCTGGCTGAGGCATTTAAAACACCCTTAACCATGAGTGAAATGCTGGAGGACTGGAGGTATGCTGATGTTGTTGTGTTGTTCAAGAAAGACTAAGAATAAGCTGGGAAATCATAGGCTGGTGAGCTGGATGTCAGCAATGAGTAAATTGGAAAGTAACCTAAGGTACAGAATAGACGGGGTCTGATTAGGAATAGTCAACATGCTTTGTGTGTGATAGGTCATGTCTAGCCAATCTTAAAGATTTTTGTCAGGAAGTTGCTTGGAAAGTTGATGAAGAAAAAGCAGTGGACATTGTCTACAGAGATTTTAGTAAGGCTTTTGACAAAATCCTACATGGGAGGCTGGTCCAGAAGGTTCAGTCATCTAGCATTTAGCACAGTGGGAGAAGCCAGATGGTGGTTGTAGATGGTTTCCTATCTCAGTAGAGGCATGTGACTAGTGGTGTGCCACAGGAATCAATGCTGGCTCCCTTGTTCTTTGTCATCTATATGAGTGATCTGGGTGATAATGTGGTAAAGTGGATCAGCAAATTTGCAAGATGGGGGATGAAGTAGACAGTAAAGAAGGCTATCAAAGTTTGGAGTGGATTCTGGACCAGCTGGAAGAATGGGCTGAAATATGACAGATGTAATTTAAAGTAGATAAGTGTGAGTTGTCACACTTTGGGAGGACAAACCAGGGTAGGGCTTACTCTTTGCAAGGTAGAGCACTGAGGATTGTGGTAAAACAAAGGGATCTGGGGATACAGACCATAATTTCTTGAAAGTGGCATCATAGGTACGTTGAGTCACAAAGAGAGCTTTTGGTACGTTGGCCTTCATAAATCAAAGCACAGGAGTTGGGATGTTATGTTGAAGTTGTATAAGACGTTGATGGGGCCTAATTTAGAGTATTGTGTGCAGTTCTAGTCATTTACCTACAGGAAAGATATCAATAAGATTGAAAGAGTACAGAGAAAATTTACAAGGTTATTGCTGGAACTTGAAAACCTGAGTTATGGAGAAAGATTGAACAGGTTAGGAGTTGGTTCCCTGGAGTGTAGCAGGAGGAAAGGCTTGATAGAGGTATATATAATTATGAGAGGTAGAGATAGGGTAAACGCAAACAGGTCTTTTCCACTGAAGATGCATGAGACAAGAGCTAGAGGTCATAGGTTAAGGATGAAACATTTAAGGAGAATCTGTGATGGATCTTCTTTACTCTGAGGGTGGTTCAAGTGTGCGAGAGTTGTGGATGCTGGTTTGAATGCAACATTTAAGAGAAGTTCGGATAATTAGGTTATGAGAACACCCAGTCCCCTTTTTATTGTCATTTAGAAATGCATACATGCATTAAGAAATGATACAATGTTTCTCTGGAGTGATATCACAGAAAACAGGACAAACCAAAGACTAACACTGACAGAACCACATAATTATAACATATAGTTACAGCAGTGCAAAGCAATACCATAATTTGATGAAGAACAAACCATGGGCACGGTAAAATAAGCCTGAAAAGTACCCGAGTTGATCAACTCCCGAGTCCCCGATAGCAGGCAGCAAAAGGGAGAAGCTCCCTGCCATAAACTTCCAGGCACCGCCAACTTGCCAATACCTTGGAAGCAGCCGACCACAGCCAATACTGAGTCCATCCGTCCAAAAACTTCGAGCTTCCGACCAGCCTCTCTGATACAGCCTCTAGAGCGCCGTCCTCTGCCAGGCACCTTCGACCTCACCCCAGCCGCTGAAACATGCAAAGCCGAGGATTTCGGGGCCTTCTGCTCTGGAGATTCCGGTTACCACACAGTAGCAGCGGCAACGAAGCGGGCATTTCAGAAGTTTTCAAGATGTTCCTCCGTGCTCTCACGTCTGTCTCCATCAAATCAGAATTGTGCACAGTCCCCTCCTTGACACCGAAGTGGCCGCGCCACTGGTGGGATGGGATGGGTAAAGAGGACTATGTTCCAGGTATGGGTCAATTGGACCAAGCAGAATAATAGTTTGCCATGGGCTAAATGAGCCAAGTGGCCTGTTTCTGTACTGTAGATGCTCCATCTCTATAAGGGGGTGATCAGTGGGCTATAGTTTCAGATATCTTTCTAATTGAGGAAGGGAGGGAAGCAGTGAGACCAGTTAATTCACAAGACAAGCAATTTAGGCTTCTGAGAATAATTCGCAATATAAAGGGAAAAAGTGAGGGTTATTCCTAAATTGAGAATGATGATCATTTGACAAAGTCTAGCAAAGAATGCCTAAACCAATTGCCTGGCAGATCTGTTTAATTTTAAGTTTTTTTATGTTGGAAAGGAGAAGAGAGTTGTAACAACTTACTTTCTTTAATTACATATCATCAACCAGTGCCCATAACATATACATATTTTATTATTGTCAATTTCCTCCTCGGATTCAATTTCCCCTCCCAGTTTGGCATCATCTGTGAATGTAAGCTTATTTGATAATGAATCTAAGTAATGATTATCTAGTAGAATCAATAGTGGTCTCACCACTAATTACTTCATCTCCTCAGCTCTCCTTTAAAAACAACATGCAGTTGCATACCTTTCAGCAATTTCTTGTTTTCAAATACTCAGTTGGAGCAACATTAAATGAAGAGATAACAAGTTCTGCAGGTGGAAACAGAGGTTAAAATGGGATTTAATCTGATAGGCTTCATGATGAAAAATTATGCTGGGTGGATTTATGGGCAAGGAGTGGGGGGGTGGGGGTGTGATGATCATCCACTTTGGACCCACCGAACAAAGTAGTTTTTTTTCTCAATGATGAGAAATGCAGAGTTATAACAATATGATACAAATCCATGCAGAGAATATTAAACACAAGAGATTCTGCAGACATTGGAAATGCGAAGCAATAAGCACAAGATGATGGAAACACTCAACAGGTCTTAAACGCATTGATTCCTATCCCGATTCCCAATCAAACAAGTCAGTCCATGGTCTCCTCTTTTGCCACGATGAGGCCACTCTCAGGGTGGAGGAGCAACACCTCACATTGCATCTAGGTAGCCTCCAACCTGATGGCACGAACATCGATTTCTCCTGGCAGTTTTTTTCTCTCCACTTCCCCTTTTCTTTTATTGCCCACTCTGACCTCTTACCTCGTCTCCTCATCTGCCTATCATCTCATCCTGGTGTCGCTCCTTCTTCCCTTCTTCCCACAGTCCACTCTCCTGTCCAATCAGATTCCTTCATCTCCAGCCCTTTACCTTTTCCACCCACCTGGCTTCACCTATCACATTCTAGCATCCTCCTTCCCCTCTCCCCACCTTTTAATTCTAGTGTCTTCCCTCTCCTTTCCCGTCCTGATGAAGCATTTTGGCATGAAACATCGTACGGTTTATTCACCTCCATGGATGCTGCCTGACCTGTTGAGTTCCTCCAGCAATTTTTGTGTGAAATTCCATGCACAGAAAACAGTTAAAACCAGTGAACAAGTGCAAAGTATAATCAAAATGTTGGTCTTTATTTCAAGAACTGGGTTACAAAGAGAAGGAAGTTAAGTTTCAGTTGCTCAGTATATTGGTTTGACCCCATCTGGAGCATATGTTCGCTTATGATCACCAGATTGCACACAGGCTATTATGGTTTGATGGGAGCGCAGCTCAGCTTTACCACAATACTGGGGAATAAAGGGTTAAATTACAAGGACCAGCTTTATTAGCAAATGAATTTCGGGCAATGTGGTGTTAAGATAGACATCTGCTGTGATCTAATTGAATGACAAAGCAGACTTTGGATCTGAATGGCCTACATTGTTCCTATGTTCTTTAGAACCATGGCAATTGTAAATTTTAAATAAGTAATATACTATGGTACTGATTTCATACATCACAGAATCTGACTTGCTTTGCCTGCAAGTCTACTTCTTGACTCAAAGAAACCAGTTAAATCTAACTACATTGTAGTTAACAAAAGATAGTGTGCCTTCTAACTCTTACAGCTAACTAGAGAGCACAGAATCTCATAGGACGTAAATGGTTATTAAAGTAGAATGATCTTGGCCAGTTTATTGCAGTGGACGTCTGTCAAGTAGATAATGACATCTGCATTTATTGAATAGTTATTATTTATATATTAAATTCTATTTCATTAAGTATTATCAGTCTGTTTAAAGTGTACCTTTGTAAACATTCTAAACAGTATTTTTCACTGTCGATACTTCAGCTTGAATTCTTTCCAGTCGTGGCAGTTAGAAGATAAGAATAGAAGAATATTAGGTCCTTGCAGTCCTCTTCTATTGTCCTGGCAAATCACAGTTGGCATATAACTCAACCCCATTTATCCAAATTTGCTCTCTATCATTCTATAGTCTTGGCTGATAAAAACTAGTAGATCGTGCATTTGAAAGGACTAAGCACATATTCTAGCCTGAAAGGTAACTTGAATTGATGAATACTGCATAGTTTGAGAAACAGGACAGTAAATTCAATAACCCCTGAAAATGGGCACGGGAGTCAGGTTGCATAATTAATCCACACACATTTGGTGTAATGGAGTCAGCCTGCCAATTTCTTGCTGTCTACTAATTTGTGTTTGTAGCATTAAGCCAGCTGGCACCACACATCAGCAGGGGGCCAATATGAATGGTTAACACCAGTTAAAGCAGGGCCTGTAGTTTTTAAAACTAGCCTGAACCTCTTAGAGGGGAGATGCACCGTGGCCGCAGCAGGTGCTAGCAGCCATTCTACAACTGAAACAGACTTAGAAGACTGGGGTAGATGAGACTGACTCGACAATTCTCGAGCACTGCACTATAGGGAAGATGAAGTCGCTGAAGAGTAGGACATTTGTCCTGTATCTGCAAGACCAACCTCTTGCTCCAAAGGCAAAGGGAACAGACGTCCCTCAAAGTCAATGCCAGGAATTAAGCCCAAAGAAACTAGCCAAATAACAGAAATTTCATGGGGTCAATGTCAATGAATGTATTTTGCAATGCCATCTTGCGCTCAGGCACTGCTCAATTCACCATCCTCTTGACATTCACCTGCTCACAGCCTCTAAAAATCAGGACATGCCAAACATTTGTATATTTCACTGGGATCACACACACTAAGTATTTCTGCAAATCTCTTACCTGAATCCCACATCTTGCCAACAGTTCAATGTGCACAGACACTGCTGAGTTAAATGGCAAAGGGGCAGTGATAATTTGATAGAAAGAAACAAAGGAGATGGACATGAAATGTAATTGAGAACACTCAAATCAACATCTGGGAATGTTGAAACTATTATTATTTATGAAAAGTTATTGTGGTAGTTGAAGTTCTGGGAATCAATGTCATAAATTGTTGTCATGTAGCACAAGGTAACCATGGTTACCATTCAACCTTTCACAGACTTTACCTTTAGGTATTTTTTCCCTTTTCTCACTCTCCGCATCTTCGGCTTGGTACAGTAGCAGAGCAGTTAGTGTAACATTGTGACAATGCTAGCTACAAGACTGGGATTCGACCCTTGACACTGTCTGTAATGAGTTTGTATGTTCTCCCCATGACCAAGTGGGTTTCTTCTGGGTGCTCTGGTTTCCTCCCACATTCAAAAGACTTACAATTATGCTCAGTGAGTTGTGGGCTTGCTCTGTTGCCGCTAGAAACGTGGTGATACTTGTGGGCTGCCCGGACCAATCCTTGTTGATTTGAATTGATACAAACAACGGATTTCACTGTATGTTTCAATGTCAATGTGACAAATAAAGCTAATCTTTATAATCTAATCAGTGTTTCCAGTTCTAGTAAAAATACACTGATGTGTATTAATGGGCTGAAATGTCCTTTCCACTGGCAGGCCCTTCCAGACAGAACCACCAGCAATATCTGCCTTGGCTCTGCCATCTGCAGCTGTGCATAAGCAAGCAGGGGCCAGCAACAAGTGTACATTGGATGCTGACGCATCCATCTTTCCACGTTACCACTGATGAAGCACACTGTACTAGACTGATTACAGAACACACTGCAACCATGCAGCACAACCTCATTCCATTGAATAGAGGTGCTGCTTAAAAGATCTGCAGGTAAGTGGTTTATAGTTTAATATTTTTCAAGGGACCTTTTGAAAACCATTTTACATGTATATTTAAATGTATTTTTGATTTGAAAGCCTTTAAAAGCAAGAATCAAAAGGCCCCCAGTGCTTTGGAGGCAAAACATGAGGCCCCACCAGTTGAGGCCTGGCCACAGCCTGCAATGTGGGCCACTTCACAGGATGATCGCAGCAATGAGCCCCTGGGGTCACTTGGCATTTCAGATCTGCAAAAAGGGAGAGTGCGGCTGCTGGAGAACGACAGGGGCTGAAGGGGTAAAAGCATTGAAATTCATTCCTGGCTGATAGCACTGAAAGTTCAATGGAATGATTTCTGAAGGAAGCCTAAAGCGTGCTGATGTAATACATTCATTGACACTGACTGAAAATGAATTTTGAGATACCCCTGTCCATCATTAGTTTAGAAAATCAGGCATTATTAATCCCAGGACCAATACTGGGAAATAACATTCCAGATAATTCCCTCATAAGGATGTAAAGTGAGAATTAATTATTACCTCATCAGCCTCTATTAACCGTTAGATATCCAGAAGTCAGGGTTCAACAATTGGCTCCGGTATCCTCCAAAGACAATATTCTGTGGGTGCTGTAAATCTGAAATAAAAATAGAAAATACTATAATTTTGCAGTTGCTAAGTTAACAAATTTCACGTCACATGCTGGTGATAATAAACCTGATTCTGGTTCTGATTCTGAGCTGGTCAGGGATCATTTTCGGAGAGAGAAGCAGAATTAATGTCCTAGGTTGAAGGTCTTTCATTCTGTTTCGATTTGGCTGTGGTATCTTGCCTTGAAATATGGTATATGACAGCGATTACAATAACTATCTCATTCCAGTATCATTTCAATGCATTTTATGGCTTAGCGTCTGTCCGCCAAGGAAAAGGAGAGGGCTGGCCAATGATGCATTGGACCACATCCACCTGCCCATTTCAAATCCACTGAAGAAAACCAAGGCCACAATGTTACAATGGTGCAATTGTTAAGAGTTAAATAAAATATGCAATATTCCAGAAAGAAAAACTTGAAATAAACAGCCCTTGGGAAAAGTTTGCCCAGAAAGTCATTAACATGACATTCATTTTGAAGAAACTTCAGCACAATGGGGAAAAAATTATTCCTCACTTCTTCCTGTGAGGCTGCCAAAGAATTATTTCTACACTTGTTGAAACTGGATATGTAGATTCAAATTATGAAGTCTATTAAATTCAGTGCACCTATAAATGAAAATGATAAGGTCTTGCAAGTCTCCCATACAATACTATGATTATTTGTTCCATTTTATGTAGAGCTTCTATGACAGAAATGGCCAGAATTGATGAGAATTCAAGATACATAATGTAAAAGTACATCTTCTGTTTTCAAGAATCTGCCAGTCATATGCACCACTAAATCAAAGGAGACTTACATTATTATGAATGTAAGAACACCACAGACCTAATTACTGAAGCACCTTAACAGGCAAATCTTAAAGAATCCTGTACTTGTTTGTATGAACCTACAAGTAACTCCGCTGTAAGAAATGGACATAGGTTCTATTCAAGATTCTGCACTGATTCTGAAAAGATCAAGGTAACTTCATTTTCCTTCTCTGCATTTTAGAGACTGGCATGCTGTATTAACCAATAAAAACTCTATAATGCATGAGGGGTACCTAGACTTCTAAAACAAGGTTTCCCAATCTTTTCTATGTCATGGACCCCAGGATGAGAACTCCTGCCATTATTGTGCTTTCAGATGCTAAAAGCACAATAATGACATCATTACACAGAAAAGTAACCATTAAAAATGCCCAGTATTTGAGACTATGATATCCAGTAACTTCACTCATCAGGATTCATTACTTTAACAAAAAGAGATCTAAGAGGCATGTTTTTTCTCCCCACTCAGAGTGGTGATTATATGGAACGAGCTAACAGACAAAATGGTAGAAGCAGATAGAAGTATAATGTTTAAGAGGCATTTGGACAGGTACTTGGATAGGAAAGGCTTGAGTGATATGGGCCTGATGTGAACAAATGGGATTAACAAAGATAATTATCACCGTCAACGTGAATGAATTGGGCTAAAGGTTCCAGTTCTGTGCTAGACAACTTTATGTCTCAGTGACTATGAAGAGAAATAACAAATACATAGGAGTAATATAGTCATACAGAAGTACAGCCCAGAAACAGGCCCTTCAGCCCATCTAGTCCATGCTGAAAACTAGTTAAACTGCCTATTCCAACAACCTGCACTGGGCCATGGCCCTTCATATCCCTATTATCAATGTACCTATCCAAACTTCTCTTAAATGTTGAGATCGAGCTCGCATGGACCACTTGTACTGGCAGTTCATTCCACACTCTCAGGATCGTCTGAGTAAAGAAGTTTCCCCTCATGTTCCCCATAAACTTCTCACCTTTCACTTAAGCCATGATCTCTGATTGTAGTCCCACCCAACCTCAGCAGAAAAAGCTGCTTGAATTTATCCTATCTATACCCCTCATAAAATCTCCTCTCAATCTTTTACATTCTAAAGAATAAAGTCCTAACCTTATAACTCAGGTCCTCCAGACCCGGCAACATCCTTGTAAGTTTTCTTGGCACTTTTTTAACCTTGCTTAAATCTTTCCTGTATGTAGGTGACCAAAAGTGCACATAATACTCCAAGTTAGGCCTCACCAGCATCTTATGCAACTTCAAGGCCAGTGTGCCAAAAGCTTTCTTTAAGATCCTATCTACCTGTGATGCAACTTTCAACAAATTATGTATCTGGTATTCCCAGATGCCTTTGTTCTACCACACTCCTCAGTGCCCTACCATTTACTGTGTAAGACCTACTCTGGTTGGGCCTACAGAAGTGCAAAACCTCGCTCTTGTCTGCATGAAATTCCATCTGCCATTTTTCAGCTCATTTTTCCAGCTGGTGTCGATCGCTCTGCAAGACATGATGGTCTTCCTCACTCTCTGCTACATGCCTGGTCTTGGTATCATCCACAAATTTGCTGATACAGTTAACCACATTATCATCCAGATCATTTATATAGATGACAAACAACAAAGGACCCAGCCCTGATTCCTGTGGCATACCACTAGTCACAGGCCTCCAGTCAAAGAGGCAACCCTCTACTACTACTCTTTGGCTTCTCCCACAAAGCCTATGTCTAATTTACTACCTCATCCTGAATGCTGAGCAACTGAACCTACTTGACCAGCCTCCCAGACAACATCCACTGCTTTGCCTACATCCACTTTCCTGGTAACTTCCTTGAAAAACTCTACAAGATTGGTTAGACCATTCATGAAGCCATGCTGACTAACCCTATCTTTGTCTATTCAAATACTTATATATCCAGTCCCTTAGAATACCTTCCAATAACTTCCCACAACTGATGTCAGACTCACTGGCCAATAAGTTCCATGTTTCTGTAGAACCTTAATCCATTTTAATCTCCTTCTGATGATGATTTACAACTGATGGTGAGAATTCCTCTTTAGGGTTAATTTTATCAACTCTTGAAGCTGTGAAAAGAAATCCATGTAACTGGCTTTATCAAGACCTCATTACGAACAGCATAATATCCCACTATTTGGATCAAACTCACTCTGACAGAGCAATGCATATACTCAGCTAGGTTCCAGTTTAGTGTTTTATTAATGAAGCCATTTATTAATCATTAATCAGTTGAGATATCAGACCAAATGGACCAAACCAACAAATATGTGATAAGCGCAGAAGATACAGGAACACTTTTTTTGTTGAAAACTACCTTTTTATTTTTAAGTAGCAGCAATATTTTGACAACATACTGGACATAAACATTGTATTTATTAACTGTGGAGCATAAATATAGTATTAGCAAGATGTATTTGTATAGCTTTTAAAACAATGCCAAGCCAATTTGTAGAGGTCTATGCACAGCAAGGATCCAATAATAAGGAGGATGAATGCCATTTCAATCTACTTTTTTTTTTGATAATGCGGGTTGAGACGAAAATAGTGGTCTGCATGTAGTATGAAATCACTCTTCATTTACAAAGGAGTCTGCCATTTTTTTAAAAATTCCACTGAAATGGCAAAGTGAGACGTCCACATATCACTCCACCTGAAGGACCATATGAGCACCACAATACTAGTTTTGTGGCCACCCGGTGATGTAGTGGCATCCGCACTGGACTTCGAGGCGAGTAGTTCTGGGTTTGAACCTGGTCGGCTCCTTGCATGCTTTCCATCCGTGCTGGGTTGAGCGTTGAGTTAGCTACTCGGCCTCATAAAAAACAGACTGAAATGCTAAAAGAACAGCAAGGTTGCGGCCCGATGTGCCACAAGGCGCAGTAAGGACCAACAACAACAATACAGTGAAGGGTCAGACTGGCTTACGCACTCGAACTTTAAAGTGGGCTTGAACCCACAACCATTTGACTCTGAGGTAAGAGTACTAAGAATTGAGTCTTGACACTACTTAACTATACTACTTAAGATACTACAGTGGAAATGCTGCTGATGCTAAGCTGAAAAGGTTTAAAGGATTTAGATACGTACAAGATGAAAGACTTACCAATTGTTATTTACTTCAGATAGGCTTCCAGGCAGCAAAGAACATGAATTGATTGGTATGCCTCATTCACTTGTTAGATTATAGATCTTCAGTGCTCTGTCTTGGACATGGTATAACCCATTTAGGTCATCTGATAGCGTGGAAGTATTTTTCAATCCATGGCTCATCAGCCAAACAATGAGGTGCCGTGAATCTTGAAGAGATAAATTGTACATAGCCACAAGCCTGGAGATGAGAATGTCAATAATCTGCAATGTTTAGCAGCATAAAAATCATTTGCTCCATTTAGCTCATAGTCTGGGCATGGTTCCCTGAAAATTGAATTGCACATTGGTTCTATATTGTATATATCTTTTGTTCAAAGATATGGCAAACGGAAGTTAATCACAGAGAAATATCTCAATATACTGGTGTTAAGTGGCTTTAGAAAATCATGTAACTGTAATTACCTTTGACAAATCCAATAACGAAACCTACTCATTCTGGACTTGCAACTGTAAATTAATATACATAATCAGAAGTATGTATATTTCTCAAAGAGGAGAGGATCAAACAGCTTACAGTTAAGTAGTTCCTCTGGTAATCTTAGGACATTTAAAAGTTACTTACTGCCAACTGGGTTGTTGCAAAGTGCAGTCACCACTCTAATCCAGGCAACTCCAGAAATGATTTGCAGACCACAAACTCCCACAAACAGCAATATGATGATAACTTTAATTGTTCTGGTTTTGGGTTATTGACTTGGGGTTGCCAGAATATTGGGAATAACACTACTGTTTTTCTTTGAAGCAGTGCTATGGGATCTTTTATAGCCACCTGGTCTGTTTCTTTTTAATGTGCTCACAACTGAATATGTGCTAATCTAGTACATTACACAAATTATGCAAACTAATGGCTTTCAATTATTTATTGGTGCTGGTAAAGGATATGGAATGGATCAGAAAGGCAAACTCAGTTCAGATTCAGATTCATTTATTTATCATACGTACATTACAACATACAGTGAAATGCACCATTTGCACTAACAACCAACACAACCGAAGGATGTGCTGGAAACAGCTGCAAGTGTCACCACATATTCCAGCATAACATAGCATGCCCACAAATGTTCCACGGAACAACACAAGTAACAATAAGAGAACAACAGCAACAAAACTACAACAGTAAGACCCTTTCCTTCCTCACACCCACCCACTCACACACACACACACACACACACACAGTCCTCCAATCTTAGGACAGGCCCCCTCCAGGCCTTCAGCCTCCAATGCAATTGTGAACTCGCAGACATCAGGCCCTTGACTTCTGCAGTAGACTCATAGATTCAGAGCTTCAGCCATTGTGCTTCGACTTCTGGACTTGCCAACTTCTGGACCTTTGGTGTCAACCCCAAGATTTGCCGATGATGGGACTCTGAACCCAGGCCTCGATCTCTGGTCTCATCAACTTGCACACCGAGCTCAAGTGTCTCCTGTCTGCAGAGACCTCCAATCCCTAGACCTGTCCATCTGAGGGGACTTGCCAACCTGGGTCCTGGGATTGGAGGACTGTCTACAACATTTGCCGCCCTGACATCCATTCACAGATGTCCTTTATCACATGTCTTCATCACTGACCTTCAAATGGGGTGAGCAAAGTGTAGGCCTGGACTCAGCCCTGACCTCTAACTTGCCACATCACTGTCCTTAAGCCCTAATTAGACCCCTAACTCCCCTATCTGTCCTCAAAATCATCCTCTCTAACCTAACAAACAATTAAGTCTAAGCCACAGTCTCACTGGAGACTGTAACTCAGTGCCATCTTGATCGGTTTTCTGATTTAGAACATTTTCATCAGTAAACACATTTCCAAAAAGCAAAAAAATGCATCTTAGTACATATTGTTGAATCTGGAAATTATAGGCCGGTGTTATTGGAGAAGAACTTTAGGTACAGCTTTACTTGCATTTTGAAAAGAAAGAACGAATGAATAAATTGACTTTATTTCTTACATCCTTCACATACAGTAGGGAAGATGGCGGCGTGACACAGCTCGCAACGGCCACTCCGGTGGTGATGTCTGTTATTTGTCAAGTAGGGTGCCATCCTGATTTGATGGAGACAGATGTGAGAGCACGGAGGAACATCTGGTGAAACTTCTGAAATGCCTGCTTCGCTGCTGTTGCTGCTGCTGCTACTGTGTGGTCCAGAATCTCTGGAGGAGAAGGCCCCGAGTCCTCAGCTTTGCTTGTCACTCGGCAGCCGGGACGGAGTCGAAGTGCTTGGCAGAGGATGGTGCTTAGAGAGGCTGTGTTGGAGGGGCTGGTCAGAGGCTCAAAGTTTTCGGACGGACTCGGAGTCCGCTGTGGTCGGGTGCTTCCAATGGTGCTGCATCGGCGAGTTGGCGGCGCTTGGAGGTTCATGGCGGGGAGAGTTCCTCCCTTCTGCCACCTGCGTGAGATGATGAGTCTATTGGGACTTTGAGACTTTTATTTACCTTGCCCATGGTCTGCTCTTTATCAAATTATGGTATTGTTTTGCACTGTTGTAACTATACGTTATAATTATGTGGTTTTGTCAGTTTCAGTCTTGGTTTCTCCTGTGTTTTCCTGTGATATCGTTCTGGAGGAACATTGTATCATTTTTAATGCATGCATTTCTAAATGACAATAAACGAGGACTGAGTGTCCTTACAATCTACATGAGTAAAAATCTTTATGTTACGTCTCTGCCTAAATGTGCAATATGCAATCATAGTAATTTATAATAATTTATAATAAATAGAACAGTCAATGTAATATAGAAATACACTCAATTCATCGTGAGTTAATCAGTCTGATGGCCTGGCGGAAGAAGCTGTCCCAGATGGTAGCAGCTGTTGCTCCTTCCTGGCTTTTATGCTGCGGTACCATTTCCCGGATGGTAGTAGCTGGAATACATTGTGGTTGGGGTGACTCGGATCCCCAATGATTCTTCAGGCCCACTTTAACACACCTGTCTTTGTAACTGTCCTGAATCATGGGAAGTTCACAACTACAGATATGCTGGGCTCTCCACACTACTCTCTGCAGAATCCTGAGATTAAGAGAGGTACAGTTCCCATATCAGGCAGTGATGCAGCCAGTCAGGATGCTCTCAATTGTGTCCCTGTAGAAAGCTTTTAGGATTTGGGGGCCGATACCAAACTTCCTCAACCATTTGAGGTGAAAGAAGCACTGTTGTGCTGGTGTGTACAGACCACGGGAGGTCCTCGGTGATGTGGATGCCGAAAAACTTAAAGCTGTTTACCCTCTCAACCCCAGATCCATTGATGTCAATAGGGGTTAGCCCATCTCCATTCCTCCTTAATCCACAACCAGCTCCTTTGTTTTTGCGACATTGAGGGAGAGGTTGTTTTCTTGACACCACTGTGTTAGAGAGATGACTCCCCTGTAAAGGAACGTTGACTCAGACCATGAGAGGCCTGCATCAGGCATTTTCATGCCTTACAAGGCGCAGATTGGAAGTCTGTGTGGGGCGCCACTCCTCGCACAGACACTAGAGTAATGTGTGATTAAGTGCCTTGCTCAATGACACAAACATGCTGCCACAGCTGAGGCTCGAACCAGCGACCTTCAGATCACTAGACGAACACCTTAACCACTTGTCCACATGCCCAACACATCCCTGTAAACCACCTCATTATTGTTTGAGATTAGGACAATCAATGAAGTGTCATTGGCAAATTTAATTAACAGATTAGAGCTGTGGGTGGCGACACAGTCATAGTTATACAGGTAGTAAAGGAGGGGACTTAGTACACATCCCTGAGGGGCACCTGTTTTGAGAATCAGAGGGGTGGAACATGAACTAATTAGGGATAGTCAACGTGGCTTTGTGTAGGGGGATGTCCTGTCTCACAAATTTGATCAAGGTTTTGGAGGAAGTGAGAAAGATGGTGGACAGGGTCATGAGTGTTGTCAGTATGGAATTGAGTAAAGCATTTGGCAAGCTTCTTTGTGTAGACTGGACCAGAAGTTTAAGCCACATGCAATCAACAGTGGGTTGGTAAATTAGATCCAAGTTGGCTTGCTCATAAAAGAGATGGGATAGTGGTGGAGGGGAAGCATATCTGGTTGAAAGTCTGTAAGCAATAGCATTTTACAGGGATTAGTATTGAGACCTCTATATCCTGCAGTATATGTTAATGATTTTGATGAGCCTGTAGTTTGTTTAATTAGTAAGATTGCAGACGATGTGAAAACTTGTGGAGTTATAGATAGAGGGAAACATTATGAAAGGATACAGCAGGATGTAGACTGACTGGAGATTTTGATAAAGAAATGGCAGATGGGATTTAATCTGGACAGCTTTGAGGTGCTGCATTTTGGAAGGTCATATGTAAGAGGAAGATATACAGTAAATGACAGAACCCTTGGAGCGTTGTACAGTAGGATCTTAGGATGCAAGTCCATTGCCCATTGAAAGTGGTAACGCAAATGGGTAGGGTGACACTGAGCATAAAGGTTCAGAAATCATGTTGCAGATGTACAGTACTTTGATGAAGCCACCTTTGGAATTTTGTGTGCTATTCTATTTGCCACACTCGAAGGAGGATATGGAGGCTTTGGAGAGGGTGCAGAAGTAGCTCATCAGCACATTGCCTGGATTGGAGGATATTAGCCATGAGAAGCTAGACAAACTTGAATTGTTTTCTCAGAAGCATTGCATGTGGAGGTATGTACGAATTAACATGGGCAATTTTTAAAATCTGTAAAATCATACGTACCTCAAACTGCAAAAAGAGGTGTAGGTGAATCTTTTTTTTTGCCAGGGTACAAATGTGCATTTCAAGACGGCACAACTTTAACCAGAAAGGGAGAAAGTTTAAGGAGATGTACGAAGCAGGTTTTTTAGCAGCAGAGAATGTTGTGTAATTGCTAATTAGTTTATTATTGCCACATGTACTAAGATACAAGGAAGAGCTTTCATCTGCACACCATCCAGACAGATTATTCCATGCATAAGTACACTGAGGTAGTATAAAAGAAAAACAATAAATGAATGCAGAAAGTAGTGTTACAGCTCAGAGCAAGTGTGGTTCACGTAAGGTGCAAGGACCATGGTGAGGAAGACTGAGATATTGAATTCATCTTCATTGTAGAAGATGTCCATTCAAGAGTCTTTCAACAGTGGGATAAAAGCTGTCCTTGAGGCTGGTAATATAAGTTCTCAAGTTTTTGTATCTTTTGTTTGATAGGAAGGGGGTGAAGAATCAGAAAGTGACTGAGATAGGAGGTTCTTTGATTAAATTGGCAGCTTGCTGAGACATCTGGAATTATAGACAGAGTCAATGGAGGGGAGGCTGTTTTTTGTGATAGACCAGGCTGCATTATCAACTCTCTGTATGTTCTTGCAGTCTTAGGCAGAGCAGTTGCCAATAGCAAGCTGTGACACATCAGGATAAATGCCTTCTGTAGTGCATCTGTAAAAATTGATGAGGATTGTTGGGGATACTCTGAATTTCCTTAGCCCTCTGAGATAATAAAAGTGCTGGTGTGCTTTATTAGCAATAACGTCTTTATAGCTGAACCATGGCTACTTACGAGTGATACTTATACTGATGTTGAGGATAACCATGTTGGAGGTGTTGCTCCCTATCCTTCTTGCTTACAGTCTGTGCTCAAGAAGTCAACGATCCAGCTTCAAAAGAAGGTGTTGAGTCGCAGGTCTAAGAGTTCGGAAGTAAGCTTGTTTAGAATTATGATATTGAAGAAAGAGCTGTAGTCAATAAGTATCTAATGTAGATGTCTTTATTAGTCAGATGAATTGCAGTGGGTCAAGGCTGTAGTTGATGTCTGCCATGACCAGCCTCTCAAAGCACTTCATGATGGCGCATGTCAGAGCAACCTGGTGATAGTTTTTAAGGTCTGGAATGCGCTGCCAAGGAATGTAGTAGAGCCGATATAATCGTGGTATTTAAGAGGAGATTTGATAGAGGTATATAAAATTATGATGGGTATAGATAGAGTGAATGCAAGCAGGCTTTTTCCACTGAGGCAAGGGGAGAAAAAAACCAGAGGACATGGATTAAGGGTGAGGGGGGAAAAGTTTAAAGGGATCATTGGGGGGGCTTCTTCACACAGAGAGTGGTGGGAGTATGGAATGAGCTGCCAGACGAGGTGGTAAATGTGGGCTCTTTTTTAACATTTAAGAATAAATTGGACAGATACATGGATGGGAGGTGTATGGAGGGATATGGTCCGTGTGCAGGTCAGTGGGACTAGGCAGAAAATGGTTTGGCACAGCCAAGAAGGGCCAAAAGGCCTGTTTCTGTGCTGTAGTTTCTATGGTTCTATGGAATTTAGATGACATCTGAACAAGCAGGGAGTAGAGGCACACAAACCATGCACATGGAGATAGATTTAGTTTAATTTGCCATCATGGTTACTGCAGACATGATGGGCTGAAAAGACTCTTCCTGAGCTATACTCTTCTTTCTTTCAAAGATTCAGTCAGATTTTTATCGGCTTTTCTCAGTTTTATTGGGTAATCCTCAACAAGCTGCCACCTTATTTCAAGGAACTCCTTCCAAGAATCTTTCCCTTTGCCATAATTAAATCTGTGCCAGTGGACTTCATAATCTAAAAGAGAAAATCTGCAGATGCTGAAAATCAAAGCAATACACGCAAAATACTGGATCAATTCCTCCAGCATTTTGTGTATATTGCCTTCATAATCTAAAATTTACCCATGTTCATACGTATATTTATTGAGCGTGACTCTAAACCACTCAAATCTAAATTATTTTTGGTCAGTTCTTGATTTCCTTCCATCTCCAGCTTTTTAGGTACTTATTGAGAAAGTAAGTTCTGCAAAGTGATGTTTGGAAATCATTGAATCTGTGCACCTGTTCCAGTAAATCATTTTCTAATTGTGACTTTTGATTTGTTTTTAAGTCATGTCAAACTGAAATTTATTTGAAATAAAACAACTTTTTAAATTCTGAAGCAGTCAAATGAAAATCTGGTTGAATGGTGCCACAACAACTACCTCTCACTCAAAGTCAGCAAAACCAAAGAGCTCATTGTTGACTACAGGAGGAAGGAACCAAAAGTCCATGAACCAGTCCTCATTAAGGGATTAGATATGGAGAGGGTCAGTAACTTTAAATTCTTTGGCATAATTATTTCAGAGGAATAGATTTAGATTTAGATTTTAGATTTAGATTATGAAAACACGCAGTCCTCTTTTATTGTCATTTAGTAATGCATGCATTAAGAAATGATACAATATTTCCTCCGGTGTGATATCACAAAACACAGGACAGACCAAGACTGAAAAAAACTAACAAAACCACATAATTATAACATATAGTTACAACAGTGCAACAATACCATAACTTGATGAAGAAGTCTATGAGCACAGTAGAAGTTCAAAGTCTCTCAAATGTCCCACATCTCACACAGACGGGAGAAGGAAGAAAAACTCTCCCTGCCATACCTGACCATGGTCCGACTCTGAGTCATCCAAAAACTTCGAGCTCTGATCAGCTCTCCGACACCGAGTACTGAGCGCCATCTCTGTCCGAATGATTCGACCTCCATCTCAGTCGCCAACAGCAAGCAAAGCCGGGGATTTTGACGTCTTCCCCCCGAAAGATTCTTGACCACGTAGTAACGACAGCAGCAAACGAGCGTTTCAGAAATTTTTCCAGATGTTCCTCTGTGCTTTCATGTCCGTCTCCATCAAATCAGAATTGCCCACGGCCCCTATTTAACGGATACGATATCATTTTTCACCGGAGGGCTGCGCACGCGTGGTGCTGCTTTCTCTCCTCCGGCCGAATAATCCTGGGACCAGCATGAAAGTGCCATTACATAGAAGGATTGGCAACGCCTCCACTTTCTGAAAAGTTTTACACAGATTTGGTGCGTCATCTAAAACTTTTGCAAAATTATATACAGTGTGGAGAGAATCCTGTCTGGTTGTATCATGGCCTGGTATGAAAATGCCAATGCTCAAGAATAGAAAAACCTACCAAAAGTGATGGATAAAAGCCAGTCCATCATAGGTAAAGCCTCCCCACCATTAAGCACATCTACAAGGTTCCCAGTATTATTTCGGCACTTGTTTAATTATTTTTAATGTATTAGTACAGTTTGTCTTCTTTTGAACATTGGTTGTTTGTCAGTCTTTGTGCGTAGTTTTTCATTGATTCTATTGCATTTTCTTGTTCTACTGTGAATGCCTGCAAGAAAATGAATCTCAGGTTAGTATATGGTGACATATACATACTTTAATAATAAATTTGCTTTAATTTTGAATTTAATTTAGATGTGTTTGGCAGTAGTGGGTTGAAGGTTTATTACTTTGTTTCAATTTTGCACTTGTGTGCCATACCCCAAGAACTCCAGACAGGCTGCATTTCATGACTTTTTTGTAACATGGATCCCTAACAATTATTAATGTAATGCCCTGGTTAATGACATATTTATTGTATTTCTACTGCTATGCTGTTAGGTATTTCATTTTAGCAGCTTTTCTGCAAACGCAGTGTGTTCTGTTAGTTAAGTTTCATAGACTAGTGTTTTGGCTTTGACTAAGATAAGGAGCCATTTGCTCAACTTAGGAATGTTGTTTCAGCCAGTCGGGTTTGTCCTACTAATGTTCTGTAACATTCTGTCCAGTGGGATGCCATGGAATACTTGAGAGAGCTGGGCGGAATCAGATTTCTGCGGGACAGAGGTCCAGGTTTGTCTCTTTTGTTGGAAAGTGTTGGAAGAGAGGGAGGTGTAGAGAAGAGCACTGGGAGGATCCCACCCAAAGGAGAGGCCCCATTGCAAGAAGTGTTTTGTGCAGATGAATGGTACCAAGGAGGAAGTGGCAATACTTCTGAGTCAGCCAGTTTGTTTATAACGTCCTTAAAGGGAATTTTGAAATGTGGCTGGTGACGTGGGCTGAGTGCTGTGAGTAAAGCGATGCACCCAACTACCTCAGAAATGAGCTCCAGCCAGATTAGACGGGTTTAAATGTAATGAGCTCCATTTTCTTTTCTTTTTCTATTAACTGTTAGTTGAAGTTGAAATATAGGTAAATATACATCCACTTTAATTTTATGCCGATGTAAGGTCTGTTATTTCCTGGTGAATGATAACTTTGCAGGGGCAGTATTTACACAGCGTTCACCATAATTTCTGTTCCCTCATTGGATCACTCCAACTTTCCTGTTTGGTTGAACTCGAATCATACCCACTCTGTGGCCTTCTCACCATGACCAATGCAATACCGAGTCACATGGCTGTTAGCCAGAATTAGCTAACAACTTGGTTTATTACGAGCTGCAACGAGAGAATTACATTAGCATGGTATATTGTTTCACTCATGATTTGTGTTTAGATCCATCTCCTGGCATCTTCTGTTATCCTCTCCCTGCCTTTTCAAACCTGATGAAGGGTCCTGGTCCAAAATGTTGACTGAGAATTCATTTCCATAGATGGTCCCTGACCTGCAGAGCTCCCCCAGCATTTTCTGTGTGTTGCTCTGGATTTCCAGCATCTGCAGAATCTCTTGTGTTTATGATAAACACTGATTACTGTGGTTCTGTTGTATATTGGTTCATCGAGGTCAGCTGAACAAATTTCACAAAAAGCTTTAAGTTCTTTGGTGTGCACATAACGGACAATCTAATTTGGACCCACGACACCTCCACACGAGACAAGAAGGCACAGCAGCATCTACACTTTCTGAGGAGAAGGACCTGTGCAAGGTTCCCTGGCCCCATTCTAAAATCATTCTCTAGGAGCACCATTGAGAGTGCCCTGTCTGACTGCATCGTTGTGAGCTACAGAAGCTGAAAGCCATCAGACTACAAGATCTTACAGAGGAAATTGCTGAGAGGATCACCAGGGTCTCTCTTCCCACCCACCCCCCGCCCCCACCGGCCCCCCAATGTGACATTTACCGGAAGCATTGCAAACAAACGGCCTGAAGCATTGTTGAGGATCCCTACCACCCATCCCACAATCTGTTTGACCCATTACCATCATGAAGGAGGTACAGGAAGATCATAGTTAGGACTGGGTAACAGCTTCCTTCCTCGGGCTGTGTGCCACTCGACAGTGAGCAAAGGAATAGAATGAGGTGGAGGATAAATACGTGACTGAGGGATTGAAGCAGGGGGCAGGGATTCAGATTTCTGGATCATTGGGACCTCTTTTGGGGCAGGTGTGACCTGTACAAAAAGGACGGGTTGCACTTGAACCCCAGGGGGACCAATATCCTGGCAGGGAGGTTTGCTAAGGCTACTAGGGAGAGTTTAAACTAGAATTGCTGGGGGGTGGGAACTGAACTGAAGAGACTGGGGAAGAAGCGGTTGGCTCACAAATAGAGAAAGCTTGGTGACAGTGTGTGAGGGAGGATAGGCAGGTGATAGAGAAGGGATGCGTTCAGACCAACTCTTTGAGATGTGTCTATTTTAATGCAAGGAGTATTGTGAACAAATTGGATGAGCTTAGAGCGTGGATCAGTACTTGGAGCTATAATGTGGTGGCCATTACAGAGACTTGGATGGCTCAGGGACAGGAATGGTTACTTCAAGTGCCGGGCTTTAGATGTTTCAGAAAGGGCAGGGAGGGAGCTAAAAGAGGTGGGGGCGTGGCACTGTTGATCAGAGATAGTATCACGGCTGCAGAAAAGGAGGAAGACATGGAGGGATTGTCTACAGAGTCTCTGTGGGTGGAAGTTAGGAACAGGAAGGGGTCAATAACTCTACTGGGTGTATTTTATAAACCACCCAATAGTAACAGGGACATTGAGGAGCAGATAGGGAGATAGATTCTGGAAAGGTGTAATAATAACAGGGTTGTCGTGGCGGGAGATTTTAATTTCGCAAATATGGATTGGCATCTCCCAAGAGCGAGGCATCTAGATGGGGTGGAGTTTGTTAGGTGTGTTCAGGAAGCTTTCCTGGCACAGTATGTAGATAAGCCTACAAGAAGAGAGGTTGTACTTGATCTGGTATTGGAAAATGAACACGGTCAGGTGTCAGGTCTCTCAGTGGAAGAGCATTTTGGAGATAGTGATTACAATTCTATCTCCTTTCCCATAGCATTGGGGAGGGATAGGAACAGACAAGTTAGAAAAGCTTTTAATTGGAGTAAGAGAAAATATGAGGCTATCAGGCAGGAACTTGGAAGCATAAACTGGAAACAGATGTTCTCAGGGAAACGTATGGAAGAAATGTGGCAAATGTTCAGGGTATATTTGCGTGGAGTTCTGCATAGGTACATTCCAATGAGACAGGGAAAGGATGGTAGGGTACAGGAACCGTGGTGTACAAAGGCTATTGTAAATCTAGCCAAGAAGAAAAGAAGAGCTTATGAAATGTTCAAAAAACTAGGTAATGATAGAGATCTAGAAGATTATAAGTCTAGCAGGAAGGAGCTTAAGTGTGAAATTAGGAGAGCCAGAAGGGGTCATGAGAAGGCCTTGGCAGACATAATTAAGGAAAACCCCAAGGCATTCTACAGTTATGTGAAGAGCAAGAGGATAAAACATGAGAGAATAGGACCAATCAAGTGTGACAGTGGAAAAGTGTGTATGGAACCGAAGGAAATAGCGGAGGTACTTAATGAATACTTTACTTCAGTATTCACTATAGAAAAGGATCTTGGTGATTGTAGGGATGGCTTACAGTGGACTGAAAAGCTTGAGCATGTAGATATTAAGAAAGAGGATGTGCTGGAGGTTTTGGAAAACAGCAAGGTGGATAAGTCACTGGGACTGGATGAAATGTACCCCAAGCTACTGTGGGAGGCGAAGGAAGAGATTGATGAGCCTCTGGCAATGATCTTTGCATCATCAATGGGACAAGAGAGGTTCTGGAGGACTGGAGGGTTGTGGATGTTGTTCCCTTATTCAAGAAGGGGAGCAGAGATAGCCAAGGAAATTATAGACCAGTAAGTCTTATTCCAGTGGTTGGTAAGTTGATGGAGAAGATCCTGAGGGGCAGGATTTATGAACATTTGGAGAGGCATAATATGATTAGGAATAGTCAGCAGGGTTTTGTCAAAGACAGTTCACGCCTTACGAGCCTGATTGAATTTTTTGAGGATGTGACTAAACACATTGATGAAGGTAGAGCTGTAGATGTAGAGTATATGGATTTCAGCAAGGCATTTGACAAGGTACCCCATGCAAGGCTTATTGAGAAAGTAAGGAGGCATGGGATCCAAGGGGACACTGTTTTGTGGATCCAGAACTGGCCTGTCCACAGAAGGCAAAGAGTGGTTGTAGATGGGTCATATTCTGCCTGAAGGTTGGTGACCAGTGATGTGCCTCAGGGATCTGTTCTGGGACCCCTACTCTTCGTGATTTTTATAAATGACCTGGATGAGGAAGTGAAGGGATGTGTTAGTAAATTTCCTGATGACACAAAGGTTGGGGGTGTTGTCAATAGTGTGGAGGGCTGTCAAAGTTTACAGCGGGACATTGATAGGATGCAAAACTGGACTGAGAAGTGGCAGATGGAGTTCAACCCAGAGAAGTGTGAGATGGTTCATTTTGGTAAGTCAAATATGATGGCAGATATAGTATTAATGGTAAGACTCTAGGCAGTGTGGAGGATCAGAGGGATCTTAGGGTCCGAGTCCATAGGACACTCAAAGCTGCTGCGCATGTTGACTCTGTGGTTAAGAAGGCATACGGTGCATTGGCCTTCATCAATGTGGGATTGGGTTTAAGAGCCGAGAGTTAATGTTGCAGCTATATAGGACCCTGGTCAGACCCCACTTGGTGTACAGTGCTCAGTTCTGGTCGCCTCACTACAGGAAGGATGTGGAAACCATAGAAAGGGTGCAGAGGAGATTTACAAGGATGTTGCCTGGATTGGGGAGCATGCCTTATGAAGACAGGTTGAGTGAACTCGGCCTTTTCTCCTTGGAGCGACGGAGGATGAGAAGCCACCTGATAGAGGTGTAAAGGATGATGAGAGGCATTGATCGTCTGGAGAGGCATTTCTCCAGGGCTGAAATGGCTAGCATGAGAGGGCACAGTTTTAAGGTACTTGAAAGCAGGTACAGAGGAGTTGTCAAGGGTAAGTTTTTTACACAGAGAGTGGTGAGTGCATAGAATGGGCTGCCGGTGATAGTGGTGGAGACAGATATGATTTCTTTTAAGAGACTCCTGGATAGGTACATGGAGCTTAGAAATACAGATGGCTATGGGTAACCCTAGGTAATTTCTCAGGTAAGGACATGCTCGGCACAGCTTTGTGGGGCGAAAGGCCTGTAAATGTTTCTATGTTTCTAATGAATACCTTGCCCTTTCCGGGGTCTTCTCACTAGGACAATGAACTGTTTGCTGTTTACTGCCTACTGTTTATCTGTGCTGCACACTACATGCATTTTAATTATATTTCATTAACTTATTTATGGTAATACTTTGGTTTATTTGCTGCATGTGATCTATGTTTTGTGGGTGCCTAGAGGTCCAGAGGAGTGCTGTTTCATTTGGATGTGTATATATATATATATATATATATATATATACACACACACACATATATATATACACACAGTCAGATGACAATAAGCTTGAGCTTGAACTGAATGATTCTCACCAGTGGGAGTACTGTACAAGACCATCATATCTGAGCCATCTGGATAAGGGAAACTTGCCTGGTGGAAATAAATTAAATATGCTTGCGGTGTTGTTTGAGCCTTGTGAAGGAAATGCATTAAGTCTGGCCCAACAGCATTGCAAACATTAAAAGTAAATAACTATGCAACACACACAAAATGCTGGAAAAAACTCAGCAGGTCAGGCAGCATCAACGGAAAAGGGTAAACAGTCAAAGTCTTGGGCCGGGACCCTTTATCAGGACTGGAGGAAAAAGATGAGAATTCCACCATCTTGTTTGTGAAATAAATAACTACACCTCTTAGGCTTAATATTTCTAAAATCTACAGAACATAGACAGGAGAACAATACAACACAGGAACAAGCCCTTCAGCCCATGAAGTTGTGCCAGGCTAATTAAACTAGAAATTAATTGACTAGCTTCTGCTTACATAGGACCATATACCTCCACTCTCTGTGTATTCATTGGATCACTTAAGGGCATCCTCATATTTGCCCCTACTATAAAACCACAACAGTATATTTCAGGCACTCATCACTCTGTGTGAAAACGTTGCCCGCACATCTCCTTTGAATTTACTCTTGAAACAACCCAAGTTGGTCCAACCTCTCCTCAGAGCACATGCCATCTAGTCCAAGCAGCATCCTGGGAAACCTCTTCTGTGCCCTCTCCAAAGCCTCCACAACCTTCTTGGAATAGGGCAGCCAGAATTGGATGCAATACTCCAGATGTAGCCTAATTAGAGTTTTATAAATCTGCAGCATAGCATGGAGATTCTTGAATGCGGTGCCCCAACTAATAAAAGCAAACATCTTCTATGCAACACACACAAAATTCTGGAGGAACTCAGCAGGTCAAGCAGGCATCTGCAGGAATGAATAAATAGTCAACATTTCAGGCTGAGACCCTTCTTCAGTCATATGCTTTCTTTACTACTTTATCGACTTGTGCAACCTCTTATGGTCTTGGACTCCAAGATCCCTTTGTACATTAGTGCTGTTAAGGATCCTTCCATTAACTACAAACTGTCTCTTTTTATTTGATCTCCCGAAGGCCAACATCTCACACTTGGCTGGATTAAATTCTATCTGCCATTTTACCATCCATTTCTGCAACTGATCTACAATCCGTCTCACAGTATCCTTTGGAAATATTCTACGGTATTCACAGTGCCACTAATCTTTGCAGTATCTGCTAAATTACTAAACTTACTCATCCATGAATCTACCTAGACTTTTAAGAAGATTTTCTAGGTGTTTACAAAGAAGTGAAGAGAAAAGGTAAAAGAGATCTGTAGACAGATGACAGATTGGTGCCATGCCAGACCCCTCTTTTAAGCAAAGAGGATATGGCATGATTGCAATATAAGCTTCTTGTGTTTCATAAAGTAATATTCAGATATTTAGATACTATAGTATTCCACTATGGAAAGATTTAGTGGCCAAAATAAATGTTCTCAGCAGTGTAAGACCATAAGGCATAGAAGGACATTCAACCTCTCAAGCCTGCTCAGCCACCCAATTGATCACAACTAATCTGTTACTTCTCTACACTTTCATACTTCTGCTTGATTCCCTTAAAATCCAAAAATCTTAATGAATGTATAATCTCAATGACCGAAACCCCATCATTTTTGGGTAGAGAAATCACTGAGGTGGTTTTTCATTTCATTCCTGAATGGCAAACTGGTTATTTTGGATACTGTGACTTCTGGTTCTAGGCACCCAGGTGGGGAAAGTATCATCAAGCCCCATAATGATTTAATGAAATCGCCTTTCATGCTTCCACCTTCTGCAGAATTTTGACTTATTCTGCTTAATGTCCCCTCCTACAACAACTCTTCCATGATCCAAAGAATAAAAATTGGTGACCTTCAATCTACAATACAATCTCACAGTTGCTTCCCAAGGTAGAGTAACCAGATCTGTACACAAAGTTCAAAGCTCAAAGAAAAATATTCCAGGTTTGGTGTAACCGTTGTAGTAAGTATTGACAGGCCCTGGGAAAAGCATATATGATAAGGTAACTGGTGATGTGAGGTGAACCAAGAACATCATTAAGAATATGGATAACGCATACAAATAAGTACATACGCAGTATGTGTTTATTCCAAAATTTGGCTCTTAGCCAACCCATGGCTCCATTCAGATCAATAACAATTTCATTGTATTTCATCCCTCAACAAAACCTACTATTAAGGTACAGTGCGATAAGAAGGCCAGTCACTTCAGGGTTCAGTTGGTGTATGGTGGTCATTGCTCACGTTTGCACTTCTGACAAATGCACCAGCCCTATGAAAATGCATTGCTCTGTATGCTAGTGAGGACAAACATGCAGTGGGTGAAATTTATGTTAGTGCTGAACGGAGCATAAGTCTGCTTTTTGAACGATATGGAAGTAGCACACTGTGTCTGCAGTATGTTCCAATATTATTACCTTCTGTACCTTCCGTACCTGACAAGACTTACAGGATATCAAGTTTCATTTATACTTGTCTAAGCCATGAAGTGATTAAAATCACACTGTAAAAGAAGCTTTTCTTTGAATATAAAGAAGTCACCAATTTTCTCTTTAAAAAAAGCAATGATAAAATATTGAGAAATACAATGAAAATTAAAACACAAAAACGCCACTAAAAGTAATGCATTTACAGTTAAAATAAGCTGACATATTTGCTCCACTTAATGTGAAGAAACACAATTAAATTAATAATGCATGATTGTGATCAACATTCATAAGGCTGGTAAAGGAAACGGACAAGTTTTAAAAGCTCGAACAGCTTTTTAAGGAACGTAAGGCAGGGTAAGACTGACATCCATAGCTGGCATAGTTTTGGTCAGTGGTTCAGATCTGATGGCTGTAGACAAAGAAACTGAACCAAGATATTGTATACGTAAAGAAATTGCCACAACCCAAGAATGTTAATTCCCAGAGTCACTTATTACCTTTGCAATGAACAATATTGGATTTCACTAGCTGCAGCCCTCAATTTTCATTGCTTTTTGTGAAGGGCCCTTCCTGCATCTGCAGTCTTCAGTGAGTTCTGTATCTGCGCAGAATTTTCTCTGGAGTTGCATAAGCCCGTGGTCCCAATTATTGAAAACATATCTTTGGTAGGCTTCATTAGTTTCTCCAACAAAGAACTGGTGAGAATATCATTGTTTAGTTTGTCTTTCTCTGATAATAATCAAAGACCAAGTTGTCTTCTCAAAGCCTTCCTGCCAATACTGATAACTAATGTAGTCCTGACAGCTTTCACTGCTTAATGAGACATAATGCAATCTTACAGTTGTCCACAATTTCCAACACAAACGTATTCTTCAGCAGCTTTACAACTGCTGCTAGATTTCCTGTCAGTTACAGTTTTGCTGAAAAAGACGACCTGGGGTTTACAGCCAGTTCTGCTGATTTATTTTTTGGTTTAATTCGCCTGAAACCATGAAATCAGAACATACTGTATTAAAAGGGACATTTTAAAAAGCTGGCTAGCCCATTAAGTTGGGCTTGAAGATGACAGTATGCAATTAAACCAGTCACATTAATGTGATTGCAAAGACCCTGGGAAATATGCATTGGCCGTTCTTTTAAATCAAGGGTTCCCAACCTGGGATCCACACTTAACGGTATTGTTCCATGGCATAAAAAAGATTGGCAGCCCCTGTTTTAAATACTTGTTGATGGGTGCAATCAGCACTCCCAGAGCTGTGCACTTCAGGAAATACCCAAAATTGTGACAGCCTATTGCTTTTAAAGGTGAACTGCACTTCTTAAAGAAATGAAAAAGTTATTTATTTATTTAGTATTTTATTTTATTTATTTATTGAGATACGGTACAGAGTAAGCCCTCCTGGTCCTTCGAGCCACGCCGCCCATCAACCCCGATTTAATCCTAGCCCAATCATGGGGCAATTTACAATGGCCAATTAACCTACCCATCAGTACATCTTTGGTCTGCGGGAGGAAACCAGAGCAACTGGAGGAAATCCACGCATTCCATGGGGAGGACATACAAACTCCTTACAGACGGCGTCAGAGTTGAATTACAAACTCCAATGCCCCAAGCTGAAATAGCGTCGTGCTGACCACTGCATTTCTGTGGTGCCCTCATGGTCACGTGGGGCTGTGTGCAAATGCAAAACGTGCAGAAGAATGAGAACCCAAATTTTTGATCGATGCATTGGAATCATTGGTGGAAAAGACAGAAAGAAAGAAAACTCTTGTATTTGCAGGAAGTAGTGAGAGTGAGTACCAGCCAGGATTCATACTAAGAATAAAACATAGAGCATAGAACGTATCACAGTATGGGAATGATGTGTTGACCTATATAAATATACTCCATGATCAGTCTGAACATCCCTCTTACACAGCCATAACCCTCCATTTTTCTTACATTGTGTGCCTATCTCAGAGTCTCTTAGATATACTTATTGTATCAGCTTCCAGCACCACTTCACAGAATGCATTCCTGGTACCTACCACTCTCCGTATAAATAATTTACCTCTGACATCTCCCCTAAACTTCCCTCCACTCACCTTAAAAGGATGTCTTCTGATATTGGTCATTGCTGCCCTGGGGCGGGGGTGTTGGGGATGTTGCTCTAACAACATGAATACAGAACAAGCAGATATTCAGCAATCTAAGAAGAGTCCTCAAGACAAGCTAACTTAAGTTTAAATGAGATATTCTATCAACAGCACTACTAGGTTTATACAGCACTCAGTTCTCTACAACATGCAATGTTCTTGGGTTTTTTTTCTGAAATTCAAGGGCTTTCATTCAAGCGCATAGTTCATGCAGACTGGGAACAAAGGAGCTCCCACAAAAGGAATTAGAAACAGGAACTGGCCATCCAGATTCTCTAGCATGTTCAAACTTTGAATGAGATCACATCTGATATGTGACCTCCAACTGTGCCTTTGCCTTGATTCTTCTAATTTCAGTGTTAAAATTAGTGACCTAGCAATATATGTCATTGATGAAAAGTCTTCCAAATTTTCTTCACATGTAAGCCCTGGCTCTAATTTTTTAGATTTAATCATCTTTCTAGACCCCAACAAGTGAAAATGATTTCACCCTATCCATCCTAAGGGACAGGTTTCACTGGTTAATGAGACATAATGCAATCTTATAGTTGTCCACATTGTCCAACAGAAACATACATTCATCTCCTTAATATTTTCACAGCTTTATTCAAATCACACCTTAACCTTTAGGTTCCAGGGAGTTCAACATTTGATCCTGTAATCTCTTCTCATAATTTAACCCTCAGGGGACCAATTATCACTCCACACCAAAATATCTTTCTTAAGGTGTAGTGCCCAGATTGGCTCACAGTACAGCAGGTGTAATGCAACCAGACCTTTGTGCAACTGCAGGAACCTCTTGTCTTTTTACACTTGGGTTCACATGTCAATGAAAGCAATGAATGAGTGTCTGCTTTCATGACAGTCCTATTGTGTACTAAAAATATGGTTCTCTTTTTTTTCCTCAGCGGGAGTATGGCGAAATCCCTGGCAAACTGGACGGTACCTATCTGCTGAACATAAATACAAGTCTGAAGTTGGGAGATGTGATCTAGATCTCCCACACTTCCGGGAAGGAGTTTGCCACATAAAAAGCCTAAGCTGAGTAACTTTGACAGATGTAGACAAGGCTCACATGTAGAGTAACAGGTCTCTGAGGTCTGCTTGAATGAAAATACAGAGTTTAGTGATGATCTCCTATGAATTGAAGCTTGCACTGAAAAATCTTTTAATAAAAACTGCTTCAACCAACATACAGTGTAAAGACATTCTGCAGAGAGTGCAGAATTCTACTTTTCTTTCATGACGCATCCTCCTAATCCTCTTCCTACTCCAAAATATGCCAAAAGAGCAGCACACCTTTAAGCAAATGTAGATCTCAAAGACAGAGAATCATCTGACAATCACAACTATAGCAACTGATAAAGAATTCACTTCGATAACTATCAAGATCACTTTCAATAACTATCAAGACGTCCATAAATAATTTGAAGACAGAACAGTGTGGAAACAAAGTTGCACAGATGTACAGAAGTATTCACATTGCTCCTTTTAATGGCACAAATCTCTCCATCAACACATGACTTAACACAGCCTATTGTCCTATTGCCAGCAGTTGTTGATCACAATACCAGGAAGCCACTTCTGATATTGGTAAGAAGAGTAAATGCAACTTCTTCCATTTCCATTCACCATCACTAATGTGTTCTTTTTCACGCGAGGATCTAGCCAGGAGTGTGATGGAACTCTTACCAGGACGTGTGAAGTTTTGGATCTCCCCCTCCCCCTCCAACTTTCAAATCCCTTACTCACTCTTCCTTCAGTTAGTCCTGACGAAGGGTCTCGGCCTGAAACGTCGACTGCACCTCTTCCTAGAGATGCTGCCTGGCCTGCTGCGTTCACAAGCAACTTTGATGTGTGTTGCTTGAATTTCCAGCATCTGCAGAATTCCTGTTGTTAGCAATTAAGACTATGCAGATTGAAAGGCTGTCAGCTGCTTGCCGCTATAAACCTCCTGTCCATCCACCTGTGGCTACAGTGTGTTCCATCTACTACTACAACAACTCATAAAACCTTCTTCATCACCTAACAAAGAAGATAGCTGAAAACATAAGAGCAAAAGCATGGGGATTCCATTTGGACTAAAGTTTCCGCAATTCCAATTTGAACATTTGTATCAATTAGGAGCAACAGTAGACCATTTGACTTCTCAAACCAACTCTGCTACTTAATAAAATCAGATTACAGGTTAATCTCCATATTTCAGTCTATCCTTGCTAACCATTCACCCTTTTGTTTATCTAGTATCTATTTATTCCATAAAATAGTCAAAAGCTCGGCATTTACAACCTCCAAAGGCTCATGATTCTTTGAGAGAAAACTTCCACCTCATCCTTGTGTGAAGACCTTTCATTTTTACTCAGAGTCCTTAGTTGCATATTTTCACATAATAGTAAACATCCAATCCATATCCACATGTCAAGGTCCTTCAAGGTCTATGATTCACTTGCACACTTCTAAATTCCAGTAAGTGCAAACTTATCTTCATAACAACAGTACAGTCCAGTAAACTTTCTCTGAATGAATATCGTCCTTAAACAAGGAGACCAATACTGTAGACAATAGTCCAGATGGGGCGTCACCAATCCCCAATCCCCAATATGACTGCAGTTATTATGCACTTAATTCACATTGCAATCAACAATAACATCATCTGAACTTACTTATTGTTGCTGCATCTGCATATTTCCCCCCAGACGTTGTGGCTACAACACTCCAGCCAGACATGGTCCTGTAGTCCGCAACAGCCAAGTTGGCATATGTTGTGGAGTTGACAGTACCATGGGAAGATGGTGTCGAAGAAGCTTATGAGAGGAAAAAGACCAAGTTTTCTGAACTGGCAACTGAAGCTGCCCAGAATGGCTGAAAGACAAAGATTTTCCCTGTAGGAGTGGGATGCAGGGGATTCGTTGCTACATCTACGACCAGTCTATTGAAGAAGATCGGGGTGAGGGGTCACTCCCTCCAACAAGCAATCAAGTCCTTGTCGAATGCAGCAGAAGAAAGCTGCAATTGGATTTGGATTAAAAGGAAAGACAACAACTGAGCTGCAAGATGAAGACAGGAGGGTATGGAACTGAGGGGGTGTATCTGGGACACCAGGTAGCACTGTTGAGCCCTCTGGAGATGTCGTGGGCTTTTCAACAAAATGTCAAAGAAGGAGGGTGCCCACCAGATGACCCCGATGACATACCTACCCTCCCTCCTTGTCACCACACCAAGCCCACTGCCAACATCGAGAGTGCCGACTTACCATAGGGATTGAAACACCTAGTAGCTCTACCAGCCTTATTCAGATCATGCATTGGAACACCCAGATCAGTCTGCAACTCAAAGCTCTGAAATCTCTCATCATTTAGATAAACTGTTTTTATTTCTTGTCAAAGTTGACAGTTTCACAGGTTCTCACATCATACTCTATTTGTCAGATCTTTGCTCGGGTAGCTAATCAATCTACTGTACATCCCTATGCAGTTTTATATATCCAGTATGTCCTATTCACAAGCTGCTCTCTTACAAATCTTTGTGTCATCAACACATTTAGCAACCATGCTTCTGGTGCTTGCATTGATAAAAGCCCATCACTGGTCCCCCTAGTACACCACTTATTGCATCTTGCCAACTAGGCAAAGATCCATTTATGCCTTACCTCTGTTTTCTGTTAGCCAGCCAGTCCTTTAAGCATACCAATATGTTACCTCATGAACTCTTCTTCTCCATAACACTTTTGATGTGGCATCTTAGCACATACTTCCAAAAAATCTAATCTCTTTATCCACTGCACATGTTATTTTCCAAAAAAACTCTAATAAATTTGTCAAACATGATTTACCTTTCAGAAAAACATGTTGACTTTGCCTGATTACCTTGATTTTTTCTCCTGATATTCTATAATATCTTTAATAATAGTTTCTATCAGTTCCCCAAGTATAGCTTTTAAACTAACTAGCCTGCCATTTCCTGCTTTCTGTCTCCATCCCATTTTGAATAAAATATTATAGTTGTTATTTTTCTATTTCATGGAACCTTCCCCGAATCTAAGGAATTTTAGAAGATTGAAACTGATGCATTAACTATTTTACAAGTTGCCTCTTCTAACACCATAAATCTGCCTCCAGTGCTAGAAATTTGCTTGGTACCATTTCTTAACTGTCTGCAATTTTCCTGAGATCCTTCTTTCTAGTTCCTGAGTTAAAGCTATTTCTGGAACATTACTTACGTCCTCTATAGTGAGGCAATGTTCCTTTCAAATTCACTTGCTATCTCATTTTCCATTATTAATCCCCCTGACTCCTGTAAGCAGACACAATTTACTGAACAGCACTGTGGAATTTCCCCTACGTGGACTGCAGCACCTGGAATAGATGGTCATCACCATGTTTTCCAGGACAGTTGTGAATCAACAATACTAATGTCTTGTGAGTGCTGTCATTTTGATTTATCTTTTGTGCCCTTCCAGACTTCAGAGAAGATACGTAGCCTCTTCAGGCATCCATCAGTTTCTAGGTCTAACTTGGTCCTTGCAGTTGTAAAATCCCAAATGGGCCTATGAAATGAGGCTTGGTCCTCAAAATAGACTAAATCTCTGACTGGATTAGCTAACTGGAGTCAGAGTACAATATAAACTAACCACTGGAGGAAGAACAGTGAGTTATTGGCTCACATTCCTTTCTGAACCAACAAATTCAAAAACAGATTCCCTCATCATTTATCTAATTTGCTGATTGTGAGACCTTGCAGTGCACATGTTGCTTGCTGTGTATGCCTAGGTTACAGTGTCTGCATTTCCAGAACTGAGAAGTTTTGTAAAACACGCTCAGTACCTGAGAAATATTGTAGAAAGAACCATTGTTTTTTTGTTCATTGAACTAATTTGTGTCAGCACAATATTATGATTACAGTTTTGAATAACACCAAGAGAAGGCTAATATCATACTAAAAATCTAGGGAAATTTTCCTTCCCTAGATTTTCCTTCCCTTGGACTTGCTGAGGGAAAACTCATTAAACCATGTGAATCTTTTAGTCCCAGGAAAGTATTAGGGAAAAGGGATCAAGCCTTGAGAGCTACATCACTCTAATTCAGAAATAATAGTAAGTAATAAATATTTCTGTCAGGTATAGATTTAAAAGAACTGAAGTTTATCTGTGATGACAGATATAACTTCACAACATGAAGGCAGGTGTTGCATGTTCATACTTCAGAACTCAGTGCCCCATCCTTCCATAACAACAGGAAAAAAGGATAGATTGGATGATGCCTTTTGTAGGATCATTCCTCCGGGGTCAGCTATAAAGCACTCATGAAGATAGTGGCATGTGTTATTAAATCTATCAGGATGCTCAAAGGTTGGTAGGCCTAGCATTGCTTTCAGCCAGCGTCAATTTTCATCACTTGAAATGGACACCAAAACCATCTATAGACCACACACTCATCATGACCAGTTCAACAATGCCCACAATGCAAAAAGCCATCCAGTTAATACATTTGAAATGCTGATGTGTGAACCAATCGCACTCAGGAAATGTGATCTTTATTTGGTGCATCCAATGGTGTTTAAAGGGACTGTTGTAGAATGTACTAAGAACTTCATTTTTTTTCTAGAATTTTCTAATTCTGTCAGTGTTTCCTTCTCCATTTTATTATATGGAGCTGCCTTATCAGACTAACCATGTTATTGGCTGCTATAAAGATGGTTATGGCCATGGAAGAGTGTTCACGCCTGTCAGACTGTTAATCAGCCTGCAAATCTTCCCACTACTTCACATTATTCTCCAAGGAAATGTGTGAAGATATAAAAACAGCTCTTTTAATATAGTTTCCTTTTTAACATCTATATCAACAGTGGTTCGTCCTCTTCTAATGCTGCCATCTTTCCTTCACTAATCATTACAGGTAAAGAAAAAAGGTTACCTTCAGTTACTTTTCGTACACTTCTGTAAGTGCACTATTTCTATATTCCCTATAATATTTTTTTCATACAATAATAATCTTGGTGATTGTTTGGGAAAGAACAAAGGAAATTGGTTACATTGGTTGGATAAAAGCCCCAATTAATAAATTAATCTGCCAGAATTTTCAGAACTCGTTAGACTAATTTATAAATCAAAATTATACTTTGAAGTTCTTTGATCCAAATGGACTGTACATAATATATTCTGACACAGAAAGTAATAATCCAGATATGGACGTACTTCAGTCCATGATTGTCGAGGCTACTGGATGACTAATATTCTAATCATATCAGTTTAGGGGAATTATTGAGAAGGCATCCTCCCCTGACATTACTAAACCATTCTCATGCATGAACTCTCTAGTGGAGAATCATTGGTTTGTAGTACGAACACAGTTTCTGTTTCGTTATGTTGCTGCAGATGTGCCAGAAAATATGCAGCAAGAGGGAACACTAAATATATTTTGAAGTTTTCAAATTCAGTACTGTGTCGAGTTTTGCCATAAGTAACAAAGCCCCATTGATACTGGATTGGACATGGAGTTTTCACTTGGTGAATGGCACATCTTCCTGTTTTTAGCAAAATTCCTGACATCATTCACCCTGAAGCAGTGACCATGGAATACCAGTTTGCAATGGTCTGTTCTAAAGCAACATTTTCAGCATAGTTCACTTGCCCAAGTAGAATGTTGTAAAATTGTGGATTTGGATCTAAATCACAATAATTCTTGTGCTAACAAGTCCAATAACCCTATCGTACAGATTCAACACTATAATGACAAACTAGTTTATCATGTCACAAGCAATTTTTCTTAAAATACCCAGGTAAAATGCATTCTGCATTATTTGTGAAATTACTGACCCCTAATACACAATCATTAATAGTGATGTCAACATTAATTTTCAGGTCTATATATTTGGCTTAATATATCAGTGAATATGTTCGTGGTTAATCAAAGCTGTAGGTTAAAAAACCTTTTGGAGATCTGGGATAGACTCTTCAAATTTACTTAGAGGCATAAACAGAAGGCTTTCTAATAGTGCTGGAAATGACACAATGGCATCACATCTTTTATAGCAATATTGCGTAATTTATTTCAGAATGTAAATTCTGGGAACATACAGTTTTATTACTGAAAATATCTACATTGCTAAATTAATATCTTGCCCGATTTTTATTTATTTCCGTGGCTTGCAGTTCAAGGCTGCAATGGGGTAATTACAGTGAGGTTTTGGTTCTAAGTTGACCACAATGAAGCATTGATAAATTTTTTCAATGCCATAATGACTTCAAAACACACGAGCAATACAAATCAAGAGTAAGTTTAGTTTAGTACTTCTCAATAGGGAAATATAAATTAATATTTCATTGTCTTCTACCACAAACCCTTTTTAATTTTTGAAAATCTGAAGTTCTAAAAAGAAACACATTAAAGTGATGTTACCTTTTTATGTCTGGAAGACTATCTGATCCAAGTTCCAATGGAAGCACGGGGAATACATGATGATATCACCTCTATAAAACTTATGTAGGTTACCATAGCAACATGTAGGGTTTATTTGGGGTTCTGTATTCTGTGGCTAGACTTGTGAAGCACATTTAAAAGACATTATAACTGTTTTATGCATAGAGGGATATAGTATGTTATGAGAGTCCTGTTATATTGAGGTGGGATTCAAACTGATAAATTGCAAATATTTGCAAGAAATAGTAATAACGTTTTGCAGCAAAATTAAGATTTTATATTTTGTTTCACTGCTAAAACATTAATGCTTGTAGGTCAACTTCACTCCAAATAAACTATAAGTTCTTACTTCCATTCCAGCTATCTTATTAATTGCAGACTTGGAATTTTCTGGAACATGTCGATTCAAATTCAGCATTCATAAATCCATTGAATTGCCTTGTTTGTAAGACAGTCCCACAGGTTTACCTAGAAACCAGCATATAATATGTCATTGCAATAATATGACCACATCGAACTATCCTCTGGTTCTCAGCTCACCCTCTGTCTTAGCATTTGTTGCACTCCTGACTCAGACCTTGATCATGCTCTCTGTCTGCCTGGAGAATTACTGAGATTCATTTCTATTTCTCCCATTGTAAACTTAAAACGCACTTTAAAGAATAACACCGTGTTTGCAAAATTACTTGCACTAGCAGGATGAAAAGCAGCAGCCAGCTAAATACTGATTTAAAAAAACGCAAAGCAAGAGGATCTAGTGTCAGGACTGTAGGGAGCAATTGGGACGACAGCAACCATGATTTGTTACCACAGTGAATGTGGCTCAATTAAACTGAATAATTTCCAAGCCAATTAGCCACTCTTTTAAAAGAGCACTAGAAAGAATTACATTATGTTATGTTAACCTGGAGTGAAGTCTACATGCAGTATCAGTTAGATAGTGTGAGCTAAATCCTGGATATGACATTGATGCATTCTAAGACAGATTTGATTAAACACAGAAAGTGCTGGTACAGGTTGCAGGATTCACAGTTAGCCTCATGTAACTGCAGTACAAATCATACTGACATGTTAGCCAAATTTCCAATTGCTTAAGAATCTGAAACTAAATAATATGATTTAAATCTGAACTATCTGCATTTGGCTCCACTTGGACATCCAGTTTGCAAAGTAATCTCAGTTAATGAAACCATATTCAAAACATTCGAATGCTAACTGCTGTTAAAAAAGTAAAAAATAAAGTCAACTCAAGTCAAGTCACTTTTTATTGTCATTTCGACCATAACTGCTGGTACAGTACACAGTAAAAATGAGATAACGTTTTTCAGGACCATGGTGCTACATGAAATAATACAAAAGCTACACTGAACTACGTAAAACAACACAAAAACTACACTAGACTACAGACCTACCCAGGGCTGCATAAAGTACACAGAACAGTGCAGGCATTACAATAAAGCAGAAGGCAGTAGGTTGGTAGTCCGATGGCTTGGGGGAAAACTGTTATATAAATAAACAGCTGAATGGCGGTGTCTGGGATTCCATCCGCTTCTGAACTCCTGCTGAGTATTTTCTTGGAGTCGGATGTAGTCCAATTTAATGTCCATTGGAGAGCAGAATGGACAGCATGGACGGGAGAACTGAAATCAAACTGGAAAGAAAATGAAAATGGTATCATAGGTAAGTACAGTAGTAAAGGAAACGTCTGGCACATTGGCCTTCATAAATCAAAGTATTGAGTACAGAAGTGGGGATGTTATGTTGAAGTTGTCTAAAGACATTGGTGAGACCAAATTTAGGGTTTTGTGTGCACTCCTGGTTACCCACCTACAGGAAAGATATCAAGGAGATTGAAAGACTACAGATTAAATTTACAAGGCTGTTGCTGGGATTTGCGGCATGGTAGTGAAGTGGTTAGCACAATGCTTTACAGTACAGGTGACCCAGGTACATTTCTCGCTGCAGTCTGTAAGAAGTTTGTACGTTCTCCCCATGACCATGTGAGTTTCCTCTGAGTGCTCTAGTTTCTTCCCACAGTCCAAAGACATAACAGTCTGTTGGTTAATTGGTTATTGTAAATTGTCCCATGATCTGTCTAAGATTAAACTGAGGGTTGCTGGGTGGCAAAGGGCCTATTCCACGCTGTCATCTTAATAAAAATAAGTAAATAAGTAAATAAATTTGAGGATCTGAGTTATAGGAAAAGGTTGAATAGGTTAGGACTTTTTTCCCCGGGAGCATTGAAGCCTGACGAAAGATATCCAAAATTATGCGGTGTACAGATAGAGTTAATGTATGCAGACTTTTTCCACTGCTAAGTCATGGGTTAGGGGTGAAGGGTGAAATATTTAAGGGGAACCGAAGGCAGGACTTCTTCACTCAGATGGTGGTAAGACAGTGGAAGGAACTGTCAGAGGTAGTGGTAGATATGGGTTCAATTTCAAGATTTAAAGAGTTTGAATAAGTACATGGATGGGAAGGGTTTGGAGGCCTTTGATCCAGTTGCAGATCAAGGGTCTGGACAAAATAACAGTTTGGCATGGACTAGCTGGGCCAAAGGGCCTGTTTTGTGCTGATGTTAACTCCTTGAGTTCTGTACAGGTTCTTTGACATCAGTTTTAAAAATAATCTTTTATGGATATTTCAACTATTCAGATATGTAAAAGTCTGGAGGTTTGATACACTGCATCAATTAAGAAAAGCAAGTTTTTAAAACTTCTTTTTTTATTCTGTTACAGGACTGTTGACTCAAACTTAACAGATCTTCCCTGGCCCCATAATTGTTGGATTTGTATCCGAGGAAGTCCCAAAAGTCAGGCGCATCTAGTTATCTATTCCATCGATGGACTCAGCTTTAAGCTCAGTGACAGAACAGTTACTTGCCGAAGAGGGTGTGCCTTGATGTTACATCAGCGAAGGCTAGTTCACTAACAACAATCCTACTCACTTAGAGCGGATTACTGACCCTGAGGAAAATACAGCTAAGTGCTTGACTTACTTCAGTTTAATTCAGTGTAATACTTTTGAATATTTATTAGTAAGTTACTTATGTATTTATTTATTTATTATTTGTTTAGTGATACAGTGTGGAGGAAGCCCTTCCATCCCTTTGAGCTGCTTTGCCCCAGGAACCCCCCTGACAAACCCGATTAACCCTAAACCAAATCATCAGAACAATTTACGATGACCAATTAACCCTTAGACTGTTGGGGGAAACGAAAGCACCTGGGGAAAACTCACGAATTCCATAGGAAGAACACGCAGAGAAAGAATCCTTACAGAACGGTACCGGAATTGAATTCCAAATTCCAGAACTGCATCATGTACTGCTAGGCAACCCTGGCGCCCAATTAGTTATTTAATTAGTTTTCTTATCTCTGAAAAGGTTCAATATTTTAAATTATATTTAGAAATTCAAGTTTCCATGTATTGGAAAAGAAAATTTTAATATCCTTCAGAAACTGAAATGCAGTTAAACCATGCACCCTTACAGCCTTTCAGAATCTGCAAGCTATCAAAGCCATCGAACTGTTCCAAGGGAGGCCGTCAAGATAGTCTGCAAGAGTGTGACTCAGAGACTGGAATCTGCTCCACCATCTGGGCATCTGTCAGGTGCAGAGTGTCAGCATGTCAGGTCGTTTCCATCTGGAAAATATTCTTATAGTGGGTAGGGACCATGGATGTTGGGTCTGGACAGCAGGGTTGGACTGAGATGACAAGGCCTTCTGTCTGATAATTGCAAACATTCAGCAACACTTGGAACCTGTCAAAAATGGGATTTAAAAAAATTTTAATCAAACACAAACAATTCCAAAAGCTTGTCAGAGCATTGAAAACAGCTATCTGAGATATACAAACTTGAATTCCAATACTTTTCCCGCAAAAGGTAATCTCCTCCATTTACCTGAATGAGACTGGAGTTTGAAGTAAATTTATTATCAAAGTATGTACTGTATATGTCACCTATACTACTTTGGGATTCATTTTCTTGTAGGCATTTACAGGAAAATTTTTAAAAATACAAAATAACTAATGAAAATTAATAAATAACAAAAACTGACAAATAACCAATGTGCAAAATAAGACAAATCACACATAATAAGTAAATAAATAATGTTGAGAACATGAGTTGCAGAGACCTTGAAAGTGGGTTTATAGGTTGTGGAATTGAAGTGAGTGAAGTTATCCACGCTGGTTTGGGAGCCTACTGGTTGAAGGATAATAACTGTTCCTGAATCTTATGGTGTGGGACAGAAGGCTCCTGTACCTTCTGTGTGATGGTATTAGCAAGAAAGATGGTGGTAGCGAGAATCCATGGTATTAGCAAATCCGCAATCAGAGAAGCCAGTGGAAGTTCCGACTGTTCTTTCAAAGAATCCGCCTCTGCAATATAGGTACAGCCGGAAGTAGAGGCAGCAGGCGGAGGGTTACGGTGGATGATATTGGTGTCACGTGATGCGGCCATCAGCGCCAGAGGCCAAGTCAGTCAATGGGTTCAGGCTTTCTCACCCACATGGAAATCAAATCGCTGGCCTGCTTAACAAGTAACGTACCAACTACATCTCTCACTGATGAAATGAAAACCATGTCTTTCTCATTGCTGTCAAGCACTTTGAACCAAGTTTTGAGCAGTTTTAATCTGGAGTCTAATTAGTGATTCACAATAAACATTGCAAAAACCTGCTGATTTATAAATCCCAGTACAAGAGTCATAATGTATGAGGAGTGGAAGACAGTGACATTTACTCTATGAAGATAGATTCTAGCAATGTTGTCAAGGCAGTGTTGAGCATGTCTGTATTACATTTGCAGTGGGCTGTATTTTTTTCTTGGAATATTTGACACAATCATTGGATTCCAAATAGAAACTTATTTACAAGCTGTCATTCTTTACCTTGTTAAATCTAGGCATAAAAACCAAACCGACGTTGAAAGAACACATAGCGAGTTAGAAGACTGAATGCATATCGGCTTTTCGAACAGATGCATCTTTGAAGATTTCGGTTACCTTACATTGGTTTATTTCTCCGAAAAAGGTGACATTGTGGTGTTTGCTTTTTTTTTCCAAAGTGGCTGGTAAAACATTCACATTGAGTTTTTGATAATGTACAAATTTGATTTTGAATTTAGAGTCAGATCTGCATTGACAAGAAGAGTGTTGTCAATTTAAGGTCTACCAGCCAAATATCTTTGGTGCAAATGTACAGCATGCTTTCTCATACAGCCATGATGATCCATCTACTTTCCTTTGGGATCCTACATAGATGTGCAAGATTTATGGCTTTTTTTGTAGGTTATTGAAGGAATCGGATGATGCATACAAATAATTGAAGTCCTCACTAAGTAAAGCTTCTCAGTACAACTGGGGTACCTTCTAATCAATAAGACATTTTGTTATATTTCACTATAAAAGCAAGCAGGACATTCAAAGACTGAAAATGGATAAGTTCATTATTTTAATAGCAATAGCTTTTAGATTCTTCCAGCATTTCCCATTCTATGCGATTGTTTAACGTTGCAAACTTTAATTTAAATGAGCTGAAACTGCGTGGTTTTTAACTATTCTTTATCCCAATTATGAAGCATTATTGATGTGGAAATTATGAATATTTAGTAGCCATGTACAAATATGACATGAAATGTCCATTAGTATCAAGCAACAAATGGTCTTTTTATGCTTCTGGTTGAAAAAAATATTGCATCAGAAGATAATTACACAATTAAATGTGCTTTTCAAACAATCAATAACTTCCCAGAATGATATTAGGATAAAATGACTACTTGGTGAAAGTGTATAGGAAAAGCTGTCTTATTATAAAAAAATTGTGATCATTATAAGATATGACATAACTTTTAACATTTCAGTGAGAGTTTGGTAGAAAGTACTGTAAGTTTGATATGGCCATAAAAGCATGTAAATCCATTCCTGACCTTTATTTAATTACTTTATGTACAAGTTGGTTTTAAACTGTTGGTTGACACGAAGTTACTTCTGCCGCGGAACACAAGGCAATGCACCGCTTAATGACAAGCGACCAAAAATCAATTTGTAATCTGATTTGAGGTTTTTGATTTCCTCTGATGAGTTTAGATTTCATTAAAAGCCAGCTCTTGCAAAGATAAAAGAAATCCTTGAAGGGTAAAAACAGGGAATTGTCTCAAAGAATATAAAGAAATTCCACTCTTTGTGCTATTTGTTCACTCTGTTAATTGTGAGGTGCGGTACGTGATGCCACTTGGCAGATGCACCGCTATCAAGCCTTGGGATCAGCAAAAGTCAAAAAACGCACAAGGGCTCACATTCAGAAATCGTTCTTTGGCATATTGACACTTCTGGTATCAACAATAGTCATTATCTGCTTACAGCAAGATCTCAGCTTCCCATTAACATAATAAGTAGCGATCGCTCTAAATCGCCGATGCTGCCTATCTACATCCTCCTAATTGTATGTATTCTGTGGAAAATTATCATTTGGGTGTGTTGCCTTGATGAGAAATTGACATTTTCCGACCCACTATTTGTGGCTACTCAGTGAGGCAGATAAGGTTTATAATTCTTGATTAAGGAGGGCAGCTATTCTTACAGAGGTCTTTTTTATTGCTCTAGTTGACCTAGTTGATGAGTATAGATTTCATGATGCCTTTTTCAGCATTTGAACTATAAAGGGTTCAAACTGATGCCACCCCTTATAGACAAAAGATAACCTTGCCCTTTGAATATATTGATTCTTTATTAAATAGGCTGTTTAATGCAATGAAATGAGGCATTAGATTGAAGCCCATTTCAAGTGCTTTGAATAATCTTTAAAAGGTTGGTAACTTTAAAAGGCTGCTTTACTGTAAGTGGCAGATGCATAAACACACTCTTTTGTTCTTGGATAGGAGATTGGAGTTGTATTATCCCACAAAGGTTGACTTCTGCTAACCCCTGAAAATTTTGTTCTCTTTCTGTCATTGTGCAAGTTACTTGCAAAGCATTTCTGTGTCCAAATAAATGTATGGCTAATCGAAATATGCATCTTTATACAAAAGTGTATGTATGTCATTAGCCAAATGCACTAGCTACTAAAATAAGTTATGCATATTTATTCCTGAGAAAACCAATTAAGGAGCAACATGTGCCAGTACTAATTTACACTGTATACTTTAGCAGACTATAAAGCCAAAACATGTCAAAACACATCTTCTGATATATGTTGAGAAGTAAAGAAATGTAAATGTAGCTGATCTGAAAAAGAATATATCTAAAGGATGATATTATAAAAGTTCGCATCAAGATGGATCTGACAAATGAAATATTTTGACATTTGCCTGATATATATTTTATTACAGTTTTCCCATTACGTAAAGAGGAAACAGCTTTTGCTTCACCACACTTGACAAAGTATTCCATGTTGGCATTGCTGAGCACACATAAAATGTTTAATTTGCTCATTACCAGTATACGGATAATTTACTATTTATTGGTTTAACAGTCTTAATATTGTAGCACCAAATGACATTATGACTGCTAAACCTCAACCATTCCAGAACCAAAATATGTAAGACAAGGGCCAGAGTCCTGAGTATTCGAAGGGAATGGTGGTGTATCTTTTTTCTGGAGTTTTTAGTTTACACCAGTAAATTAATTCCCCATTGAAGATGTCACTTTCAGATTAATCATTGAAAAACAACAAAAATAGGCCAGAGGGCAACAGACCGTTGTTTAAAAAAAAATGTCCATTTCACAGTGAGAAGATGGGTTTAATAGCTGTAAATAAGCCTTTTCGCATTTAATTTCTAACTCCTATTATTATGTGCATTTAAAAATGCCCCAAACTTCATGTCAAACTGTCTAAACATAGTCTTCACACTTTGGTAATTATTTGATAACTTTATTAGAACTAACTTGGATTTTTCTTTAGGTACAAGACAAGCTTTTGAGATCACAAAAAGTCCCTTCTGTAGGTCAAATCTATATCCTAAATATATTTGCACTTGAATACAGAAACTTGTATTTTGAAATTTAAATAAAATTGAGATTAAAGCTGTGTCTGAAGCATGTAAAAGGTGCACAGAGCAATAGTACTGTTAAAAAATAAAACACTCAAGGCTCATGGAGACATGCAGAAATTTAACCATTTTGAAGGAAAAAATATTTTTAAAAATCATAATTAGAAAATGACCTCAACTGTTTTGCTGGTCTTCCTTATATTTATATAAGCACATCTTTCAACACATATTCTGAGACCTCATATTAAATTACTGAAAAAGTACTTCACAGACAAGAAATACTTTAATTAAATATCGTGTAAAATGAACAGTTTTTTATACAGTTAAATATCTGAAAAATGTACAGATAAAACAATCTTACTGTAATTTTCTTAACAGTTATTTCTACCATGTAGTGAAGCTTTAAGATTGAAGACAAGGAAGCAATGAGTGCATTGACTAATTAATCTAAAACACAAAACCATACTGCAGTAATGATGAATCTTGCAATTTTTTTTCCACATGTACATGACTTCCTTTTGGAACAAGATTCTCAGATATGAGAAAAATCTGAGATGTTTCCATGTAAATATGATGTATGAAGCTATCACAGAGTAAATGTGTTGCACATTCAGCACATGTGATACGATTCTTTTAACTTTTGAGTTAAACAAAATAACTGTTACTAAATGTGCATTTTGCCCAGAATGACAATATATGTTCCCCATTGCGACTCAACCTCCAAAGCTGCTGCAGTTTGCAAAATATTTTGCATGCAGCTTTAGCAAATCACACAGTGCTATGCAAAGGCACAAAAATGGTCAAGTGATGTCCCTATTTTCTGCCTTTGCAAACAGGCTTGGGCATTGTCAGGCATGAAATATTGGGAAAGAAATTTCCACTTCCAGACACTGCAGTACGATACTTCCATTCTGAGGACTTGCCCGGTACAACAGAGTGGAGGCTTGCGGGGGATTAGAGTAAGTGTTTGTACAAAGTTTGTGCTTTTTACACCATAGATCATCCTTGACAGCTGCAGTGATGATTATCAATTGTGGTGTAAACCAATGACAGAGTGGCACCAAAGTTACTGTCAAGAACTCCAATGTTAAGGCATCAGAGAAGTCTTTCTGTATTTAATTGTTATCAATCTTTTAATCAAACATCAGTTTACCAGATGAACTGAAGTTTCCATTTTGACTTTAGGCCTCCAAATTTTTTTTCCAGTAAATACATTTTTTTACTATGTGGCAAATCCATGGGTGGCAGCTAAAAATGAATATTACATTCTAAATAATTTACAACCACAAATTGGGTCATCCTCCTGTGGCTGCTGCACATGCACGCTTTCTACTATTATTTATTACAGCCATGTGGCACAAACAATTCCTTTTGACTATACAACAACAATTTTATTCAAAATTATTTGTTCAGATAACTTAAAAATTATATAAAAATAAACAATGAATTTGATTTTTCTCAAATAAAAAAAATGGACGAAAGGTCTGAACAAATCAACAGATTCCGCTAGTAAAAATGAAACATATGGACAAAGCAATATCATAAAATGAAATAGATGTAGGCAAATGTTCTTGGCTTAATGCTCCTTAGGCATCACAATACCTGGCCGTGACAAACAAATACATACAAGATCAAATAAAATGAAGGAAAGCAATATACAAAATTTCAAAGATAAATACAATATTTATATTGGTATGTTACAAAAAATTGTTCAGTGACTGTGTTTATGTGAAAGAAAGTGTAGCAATGAAGACTAGGACTTATTTTACTCCTTACAGACTTCATAAGGAATAAAACCTCTCTCCTTAATATTAAGTGGATCTGAAAAATTCAAGACAAGTGTATAAATATTTAGCTACAACTTTGGCAAAATCACAAAATTCTACAATATTTTATAACCACATACAAAACACATTAGGGAGAAGGATCTAGAAGTCAAAGGACAACTTTCTGGTACAAGGAACATAGACTTCACAGTAGCCTAAGAATGCAATAGTATACAGTGCTAGCAAAAGTTGAAAAAACATTGCAGATCACACTTGTTTAACAGGAAGCTCTAGCAGTGGAAGTATAGTCTTTACCAACAGACAGTAGCTTTTGTATCTCTGTCAGTGTGCTTGTTGAAGGCAAGAGAAGAATTTTTGCAATATCAAAGTTACAATTTCTAACTACAATAAGTTACAAATTTCAGGATTTTTTAAGATGAATTTAAGCATGATAACTTTCCCCTAGCCCTCCGTAGGTCCCCATGTCTTAAATCATACATTTTATCTTCTCCTTCCAGTTCAATGGCTTATACCTCCTTGGCCCCTTCCTCACCCACCCCAGAAAAATTATTTCACATTATAGAGATACACAACCATTGTGAACCTAAATATAGTACTGAAAAATGTTCTGCTTGAGGAATATTTCAACCGTGTTTCATGATAATCAAAATGGTGCGTCCACAACGTTTCTCCCAACACATAGCAAGAACTAGACATAGCCAAGACGTCATCTGAAACTTTATACAAAATAGGCATTGCTTTTTTTTGTTTCTTCAAGATAGAGAAATGTGAAAATATGAGGAAGTTCTGTTAATAAAATGAAATTGTTCATGAAGAATTAGGTTGCTTGCAGATCATTTCCTAATGGTTTGAGTAAATTCAATAATAATGTTTTTATTTTGTTCTTAACAGTAGAAGGATCTGGTCATTTTTGTTTTCAATGTTGCTCATAATTTTCCAACAGCATCTTCAGATGTAATGAACATCCCCTGAAGTTCATCCTCAGACTCTTGGTGTTGCTCTAGGTAAACAAATGTGGTCTTACATTGGAGGGACTACAAGCCCAGACATACCTAAAACAGAAGAAAATGAAATACTATTGGCAAATCGTTTGCGTATAAATGATATTAGCTCTTATATAATATAATTAAACTCCAAAAGGCTAGCTGTAGGAACAAGTTATTGGATTGGACTGAGCATTCTTGTCTGCAGCTGTTTAGTATGGCTCATGCAGGTCCAGGCTAAAAAATCTGAAATGTGCTTTTTAACAAGACAGCCTACAAAGACTTCACTTTTAAAAGAGGAGCAATCTGACATTTTAGGTGAACAGCATACTGCCTACCACATGTGTGATATTTCTCTTAGCGTTTTGTTAATGGCATACAGTGGTCCAGACTCCCTGGAGATTTCCTCTGCTGACAGGTGAGAAACAACATGGTCAGTTCTGGTAACGTCAGACAGGACCAACTCACTCAGTAGTCAAGGACCAGACACTTCTCAGGTTCCTTAAATTGAAATCTTAGCAACCTTGCCTCTTTTCTTGCAGCACTTTGACTTTAGCTGGGGACCTCAATTTTTGCTTTCTGTTAATTGCATTTTATCATAACAACTGTGGTTCTAAGCCAACGGCTGTTTAAGATCAAAAGTCTCCAGTACCTCAAACCATTATATACTAAACACATAGCATTTACATTTCTTAACTACTCTGAATTGTTCAATTTCTACCTTTGCTCTTCGCCTACAAACAATCTATGTCACAGACGACCAAGACCATTCATAGAATATGCATTCATAACCAAGAGTATTACATACTTCATATTTAGTTGACATGATGAGGTATAAAAGTCAGACACTCAGTAAACAAGTCAACAACGGTTTAAATGGTGTTTATGGGGCTGTAAATATTCATGAATTTTTAAATTATTCTATATTTTCCAATAAAAATTGTCTTTATTTTACTGAAGCGTTGAAATAATATTTCTGGGTTACTTTAGAAATTCAAAACAAAGACCATGAGCAAATCATTTGAAGGGAAATTATATTGAATTTACATACATTCATAATCTGATCTATGTATTTATACAGTACTTTTTTTCTGAATGGCATTTCAGATATTCAGAAGTAGTTGTTATAATAAGATTCTACTCAAACTTGACTTAATGACTTAAACATCAAAACTGGACACACGGAAGGCAAATTGCAAATCTGGAATAATATCAAATTAACCTATAGATAAAGTATTACTGATACAGAAGTTATTTTATCTTCTGGATAACATGTACTGCAGCTTCTAGTCTGCGCAGAACTTTGAGGTCACGTCTAATTGCATTTTGAAGCATTGCTCTCGTCTACCGTGTAAACGCACGAAGTAAAATCAAAGCCGCAATGAACGCTGTGAAATTCTCCAAATTATATTATTTCCAAATCTTTCCTAAAGGGTACAAATATAGTGTCAGGAACACCAAAGCAGTTCAATAAAGCTCCATCGCATGCTTAAAGATGAAACAGAGAAAGCTGAAACGCTGACAAGCACTATAGAAGCACACACTCTGATTACAAAACAAAGTGCATCTGGCCACGGTCCGGCTTCAACTTGTTTTGTGCATTACTGGCTTAATTAGGTAATTGATTAGCCAGTGCAAACTATACAATTGCAATATATTTGTTTTTGGTTTCCGCTGTGGGAAAGATGTTGTGAATTTTAATGTGTATTATTGTATGGGATGAGCATGCCTGAAGGTGGATCAGGAAATGAAGGATACTAGCTCACCTTGAAGTCCATTTCCATTTGCACTGGTGCAAGATGGTGGAGGAGAGGCTTGAGGCCTGACAACAGGAGCAAATGCACTCTTTTGTTTCACTGCAGAGATGACATTGGCAGGTGAGAATGAGAAAATGCCGTGTGTACTGCTACAGTTTGAAGGGAGGGTGACCGAAGAGGCTGCCATGGTAGGGCTTGACGGCACTACTGCAACAAAGCAAAAAAAAAATCAGGCTGAGACTTCGGTTTGCACTGTACACAAGGCGTAGTAGAGGAGGCCTTTAAAACAATTTTAGATATATTACAAAAATTTAGAAATAAAATGTCCCAGCTAGGCCACTCTCTGGATAATAGGCAAACTCTTCTCTGATGGACTGTTTGTCATATATATACATAGCAAATGTACTTTCGATCAGTTTTGGCTTGGAACCCAGATACCTAATGCTCATTGAAGTCTGAATTTATTAGTTATTTATGTCCAGCCTCCAGAGTCACCCCTCCTTTTATCCAGCAGCTGATAACTCACAAAAAAAATAATGCAAGCATTTATTCAAGATAAAACTGCACATGGAGCCGCTGCTTATATTGTACTAGTAAAGCAGACACTTACTGCCATAGGGAGAGTTGGCTGATGAACCGTTCAGAAATCCAGGAGAGCCTGGTACCCCCAGGTTGGTCATTGCTGCATTACCATATCCATTCATGCTGTTGCTGACTGTGTTATAATTGGACTGCTGAGGGGTGCTGCTGGGAACGTAGCCACGCGGGGAAACACTACTTGTGTTGCGGCTGTACCCTACTATAAAAGCAAAAGTTTACATTGTAATACTTGAAAGGCTCTTTCAGAAATCTTTGCACTGATTTTCTAAATATTATCATGCTTTGCCAAAAGTTAAAGGAAATCTGTTGAAAGATTAAATTTGTTCTTGAAGGTAATTTAGCTGCAAGAACTGCTCCCAGAGACTCAGTAGTACAATTGATTGCTAAAAAATGACTAATGTGCCTTTAGTCTTAAAATCAGATATTTTGGTGAAAAATATTCCGAGCTAGCTGACTGGAAATTCATCATTCAATGCTAGTGCTAGGTTCACTATGTGGTAGCATCAATACATTCTACACCACTACCAATACTTATTCCATTAAAGTCAATGGAAAGAATTCTGGAGATGAAGTATAATTCACTGTCACCACTATATAGAATATTCAGCACTAACAAATTGGTGGTGAGCTTCTAAGCCTGCATGTCCTAATGTGATACCTCCACAGTTAGTTTCGATAAAGCTGCATTTAGAAACATTTCCCATTCTTGCTTCAGAGTCAGAAGTTTGTGAATTCAAGTTCGAAAAGCAGAGACACAAGAGACTGTAGAACTGGGGCTCACATGCTTTTTCATACCATGGACCCCTACCATTAACCGAGGGGGCTGTGGACCCCAGGCTGAGAAGCCCTGCTGTAGATACTGGAATCAGAGCAACAGACAATCGGCTGGAGGAACTGGATGGATCGAGGAGCATGAGTGAGGGAAGGAAGTGTCCGCGCTTTGGGGCAATACCCTGCATTAGTCTTGATGCAAGGTGTCAAACCAAAATGATAATGGCTCCTTTCCCCACTCCAGATACTACCCAACTACCTGAGTTCCTCCAGCACACAGGCATTTCAGTGCAGATGCACTCCTGGGAATAGGCAGTTTTTTTATTTGGAAAATGAAACAGATTGGATGTAATGTTTTGTGTCATTTAAGAGGAGAGATGATCTACTTGAAACATTTAAGGTTCTGAAAAAGCTCGTTGGTTAGATGCTTATGCTGGTGGGGGATTCCAGAACTAAGAGGCATAGCCTCATAATAAGTTTCCCATTTAAGACAGAAAAAGAAGAGAATTTCTTCTCTCAGGGAGAAGTAAATCTTTGAAATATTATACTCCAAATAGCAGTAGATATTGAATTATTGTGCATATTCAAGACTGGAATGGGGAATTGTGGTTTATGGATGTCAGGTAGGGTAGAGGTGTCAAGAACATTGATCAGATCAGTCACAACCTTGTTGAATGGTTCAGCAAGTTTGAGTGGCTACACAAGAACTTCTCTTCTTATGAATAATTCAATACTGTGAGAATGCTATACTATAATATGCTCCTACTTTCATATAAACGTTAACCCAGGGCCTAGAGTGTTCTCTCAGGTGGAGGTAAGAAAAAACCAATGGCTTTATATTAGTCGAGCTATTCTAGTGTGCTGGGCAATACTTATCCCTCAATCAACATCACTAAAACAGACCAACAGGTCATTACACAGTGTTTTTTTTTTGAGGAAGCTTGCTGTGTTTAAATTAGCTGCTGTGTTTTCTACATTTAAACAGTGGCTGTACTTCAAAAGTACATCATTGCCGTAAAGAGTTTTGGGACATCCCAAGGCTATGAATAGCTCTGCTTAAATGCAAGTCACTTTTCTTCTTTTGAGGAACTACAATAAATGCTGTATTAAAATATCAAGTTGATTGGCTGCTGCTTTCTGGTGTGCAGTGACTACCTGATAAGCAGCACATTTCCCTTTCACTCAATGATAGGGCATATAAAAGAGTTTTTCAATCATATGCTGTCAGCCACTCTCACATTCAGTTATACTAGTAATTATCAACAATCCTGAGTCACCATCTGAAGCAGTAAGAAAAATGAACTTTTAGTATTTGAAGTTTCTCAAAATGGCACATCCAGCAACAAGGAGCTTTATTACATTCACATAACCTTTAAAATTCCACCTCAAGCATGTCTCGCTTAAGTATGTTATTTTGCAACAAATAATACAAAACATTTAGTTAACATTATATATACTGATTACTATTTTTTAGTTATCAATGCAGATTATTAATAGGTAAGCTTGCTTTGATTAACTGTTTATTCTTCATGACATCCTATACCTGAAGCATGAAACATCCTTATTGATGTCCACCACAAAATGTAAATGGGTGAAAATGAAAACTATTAAAAACACACTGTTAATATTCTAACATAACTAAAACAAATGAGCAATTAACTTAAGCTTTAGATGATACGTAGCAATCTGACCAAGTAAAATTAAATCATCACAACTGATTAACAATATTATTGCCGAATGGTCCCTTTCATGAACGGGTTCTTCTCAATTTGCAGTAGTAATACTGTTAGTGTTATTACTAGCATAGTTTGTTTTGATCAGTTTGAAATTCAAGGTAACTTTCATTTCCTCTTAAACTTTTGAGATTTGTATGGCAAAATAAATCAGATTATTACTGCTGGCCAAAATAATCACTGCGGAATAGGAAAATATTATCACACAGTTATTAGTTAGGTTCCATTAAACATCTTGATTGTAAGTCAGCTAAAATAAACTGACTCACTTTCCTCTGGCAGGACAGTCCCAGGTAGATTTTTCAGTTCTGTAGAGGAGTTGATGCTAAAGAGCAACACTAATTTACTGAGTAGCTACCAAGGTTGGGATTACCACATTCACAGATCATTCCCAGCCATTCTTTGAGCAACTACTAGAACTTTAATTCCAGCTCAGTGTGTTCATATGACAGTACAAACACATTCATAAAATATATAAACGTACTTAATGCATTGGAGATGATGCTCACAGAGTCCTCAGGAAGGATAAAAATGAGCTTATACTTCATGTGGAACATTAAGTTATCCCACAAATTTGTGTTTAATTTGGCACTAAAGGTCATTCAAAAAAAAATTGTTCAAGAGACTATATATAAAGCATTAAACTTAAATTAATAGGGAATTTATTCCTATCAGAATCAGATTTAACATCACTGACGTATGTCGTGAGATTGTTTACTTTACGGCAGCAGCACATGTTAAATAAATAAGGAGAAAAAAACTGACAGCTACAGTAAGTATATATATTAAATGGTTAAGTATTGCAAAAAAAAAGTAGTGAGGTATTGTTCATTAACTTAGAAATCATTTGGCAGAGAAGAAGCTGTCCTGAATTGCTGAGTAGGTGCTGAGTGTGTATCATGAGGAACCACTGATAACCCATGCAAGATATTACGATTTGTGAACTAGCAGGGTTCTAAGTCTGTAGGTTTCTTTATTTTGTTTGCTACTCTTTATCTTGCAGTTCATTCATAAATTTACACTGTCAAACACATTTCAAGTTTATGCATAATGGCTGATTGTTTCTCATTTTCCAACACAGCAGATGCGTAACTATTTGAAACAACAGCATGGTACCTGATTTAGGCACTTTATGCAGGGAGAGTAATTCACTGCCAAGCCAAAGTAACAGGGGTTGAGGATGTTTTACAGTTGGACTGTTAAACGACAGGCAAAGAGATCAATTAGGTAAAAGGACTATGAAATATTACCAAAGTGTCTAAAGTTAATGCAAGGCAGGACTTGTTGACACTGAGGTGAAACGGTTGCTGTAGGAACTTATCTCCAGAACACCAACATACCTTGGTCATTACCCTGTGATGACTCTGACACATTGACTGCTAGTTGGCTGCTGAAAGAATTAACTCCCATCATACCACTGTGAGCTGGGGTGTTGCCGAGAGTAGGAAGCTGGTTGTGATTACGTGGCACACTGTACAGGGCTTCAGCAATATCAGCTGCGCGTTTGAGAATTATCTCCTGGAAATTAGATAGAATATTGCACATACACATAAAAGTGACTTACTCCAAATATAAAAGGAAACATTATGCAACTTAGATTTCAGAGATAAAGACGTTGTATATTTATGGCTCATCTCATGGCATCTTTCTGAAGGTTTATTATGAATGTATTTCACTGCTGTCGTAGAGATTTCCTTTCAGAATGGACTCACAACTAATCTCTAAATGTGAGTCATCTTGACAAAAAGAACTTGCTGCGAGAAACAAATGAATGGTTTAGCTTTGCCCTGAAAGCAAGGTATTACATCAAACTGTCCAGCAGCTGATGTTCAAAATATAAAACAATATAAATTACAGTAAAATCCTCTTCTTTGCCAAAGCTTGCAGCCTGAAGAATTTATACTTTCAACATTTCACAACAATAGGCAATAAATTCCAAGTTAAAAGAGCAAATCCACACTCAAACTTTACTGTATAAAGACCTCAGAATATTAACTAATAGCCTAATCATGCAACTATTTAACCATCAAGATTATTTGGAAACAAGACTTCTATGTCATCTGTCAAATCAAGATTATTACAGTTTGATCTAACACAAAACTATATTCTTACTTTGAATTTTTCAATAAACAGATTTACTTCCAAAATGATTGCTATCACCTATTAAATACAAATAAAAATTACCTCTTGCATAAATAATAAATTTACATGTCACATCCATAATACAACATAGTTGAATAATACGAAATAGGTAGGAGGATCTCTCTCTCTGTTTATATGGATAAGTTCAACTTTTATTTACAGATAAATAATGAATACTTGTTATTTCCTTTATCGATTAAACAATTTGGGGGGGAAAGTCCCTCAAACAACCACTAGTGTGGAAGTTTGTTCTTGGATTTTTAGGTGAAAGTACTTTTGCTTATGAGACTGAGTT